>NC_137892.1:156460626-157027002 GCF_963455335.1 Martes martes | reverse complement strand
CTCCTGGGCTGAGTCCCTGATTTGGAGAACATGAATATGGTGTTTCATGTATCTCACGTCCCGTGGGAAGGACCAGGGATGGAGGAGGGAAGGACAGACACCAGGACAGGAGGACAGGGCTGCGGAGGAGGGCGTTAGCTCTGGGAGGTGTCTGCACAGCCTGTGGTGGTGAGTGCACACAGGGAAAGTGGCTACGAGTGTTACTGGGCCCGTTAAAAAAAAAGTGAGAAAGAAGCAGAAAACAACTTTTCCCCAATGCAGAGTTTCATCAGTGTTTGCTTGGCACCCACTCAAGAGGGATGCAGTCTGTAGTCATTATACGTGTGTCCCATACATGTATCTGGGTTGTAACCACACCCACACTAGGGTAATACTTCAGAAAGTGTGTTCCACTTGTACAGAAGTTTAAACTATGAGTGTTGTTTTCTCTCTGCGTGTGTATTTGTATGTGTATGTTTACTTAAAAATATTCGGGTTTAATGATCTCCATAATGATGAAACCATTAAAAAAGAGGCAAAGAAGCCATTTTTCAGTTCACTGATTGGTTATATATTAAAAGCAGATGGTGTAGTAAGTCAGTCAATCTATCTTATCTGTATCTATATATTTAGCTATATTGTACACTACAATTAGTATCCCCAGTTTATAACTTATTTTCCCATTCATACATGACTTAATGCATTAACTATTAAAATATTATTTCAAAGCATTAAAAGAAAAATGAATTCAAAACAAATGCAGTATCAATTCTTAATGGTACAATGTGAACACAGTGTTTGCTGTGTGACCCTAGTTAATGTCATACATCTAAAATTACAATGAAATCTTGAGTTTTATTTTAATCTATTTAGAGAAACACAACCAAGATGATAAGCTTATTTTGGGGGGCATCACTGGACCATATATATGTATTTTCATATATATATAAAACCATAGTTTTCTTGGGTTGAATTTTATCTAAGAATTTAGGAAACCTAAAGCCAAACCTGAGCGAGAACTGATCATAGACATGAAATGTGATGGTCAGGCCATCGGTCCTGCCACCTCCTGCTGCCCCCACCATCCTAAAAGGAGCAGGGAGGAAGGCAACAGGGGGACTCTCAGGTCCCTTGCAGGGTCTCTATCCATGGCAGGACTTCCGGGCACTGTGGGTTGCTGTGGGTGGGTCCGGATGCTGTCCTCTGTGCCTCCCCACTGCTTTGCTTTTCTCCTGGACCTGCCTCCCACTAACTACTCCCTGCTCCCAGTTCTTCTTGTTTCTTCTTATATCTAACACCAAACTCTTATAAGACTCCCAAGAAACCTATGTTAAACATTAATGAGGTACAACTTCTGCTTGAAAAATGATCAGTGGAAACTCTTTTCTTTGAAATGACACCTTTACTCCCACTAACTGGCCAGCGATCTCTTTTCCATTTATGCTCCCCACTGGGCACTCCACGCCCAGCTGGTGGGGCCCATGGTCTGGCCCACGCGCTATCATTCCAGGCTGGTTCCCTCTTTCTCTCTTCATCATCTTCATGCAAAGTGCTTCAAAAGTCGACATTTAGCATTTATTAAAACAGTGCTAATCCAATGTCATATAATATCAGATCTAATATATGTAAAAATCTAATAAGATGCATGCACGAGAAGAACATCTGCGTATGGTAGTAAGTTAGTAAATATTTATCAGACGAATGGAAGAATAGTGTGGTTGGTTGTCATGTTAGTTTCCTTCTCCCTGTTATTTTTACTACTTTAAAATAGACCTTATTTTTAGAGCAGTTTTACATTCACAGCAAAACTGTGCAAAATGTACAGAGAGTTTCCATATTCCACTTGTCCCCACCCATACACAGCCTCCCCCATTATCACATGTACTGAGTGGTACATTGGTTACAAATGATGACACATCATAATCATCCCAAGTCCACAGTCTCCAGTGGACCTCACTCTCCATGTTGTGCATTCTCTGGGTCTTGAAAAAACATATAATGGCACGTATCCAGCATTATAGTATCGTACAGAATAACTCCACTGCCCTGAAATGCTCTGTGCCCTCCTAGTCATCCCTTCCTTCCCCTACCTCTGGAAACCACTGATGATGTTTTTCTCCCATCACAGAGTAGGAATATCACAGAGTAGGAATCATGTAGTTTCTACCCTTTACAGATTGGCTTCTTTAACCGAGTACTATGTATTTAAGATTTCCTCATGTCTTTTCATGGCCCGATAGCTCATTTCTTTTTAGCATTGAATGATATTCCTTGGTGTGGATGTAGTGCACTTTATATATCCATTAATCCACTAAAGGACAGCATGGTTGCTTCCAAGTTTTGGCAATCATGAATAAAGCTGCTATACATAATCATTTGCATGTTTTTGTATAGACCTAAGTTTTCAAATCCTTTTTGTCAATAATCAAGGAGCACAACTGTTGAATTGTATAGTTAGAGTATGTTTAGTTTTGTAAAAAAACTGCCAGTCGTCCATAGTAGTTGTACCATTTTGCATTCCTACCAGAAATTAATGAAAGTTCTAGTTGCTTTACATCTTTGTCAGCATTTAGGTTTGCTAGTTTTTTGTTGTTGTTGTTTTGTTTTGTTTTTTGTTTGTTTGTTTGTTTTTGGCCATTCTAATAGTTCATAGTGGTATTTCATTGTGTCGCCTTCTCTTTTAAAACTGACTTGTGTGGGCACCTGGGTGGCTCAGTCATTAGGCGTCTGCCTTTGGCTCAGGTCATGATCCCAAGGTCCTGGGATTGAGCCCCACATCGGGCTCCCTGCTCGGTGGGAAGCCTGCTTCTCCCTTTCCCACTCCCCCTGCTTGTGTTCTCTCTCTCACTATGTCTTTATCAAATAAATAAATAAAATCTTAAAAAAAAATTGACTTGCTATTCAGATTTACTTATATTAATACCAATGACTGAATAAAAACCAGCAATGTTGAAATATACATAGGGAAAGCAATGGCTTGAATTAGATGTGGAATGAAGAAATTTCCTATCTGCTACTTTTCTGAACTGGACAGACTCAAGGAATGACCAGAGAGGCCTTTTCATACATAACTGGAGTAGACAACCATAAATTTGTTAACTGAATGATCCTTGATCGATGGTCCACTTCAGTCAGCTGTTCCTAAGTGAGCAGCTCACACTTATTTGTATGCCTTGCTGTGAACTTCAGGTACCTAGATTGAGAGAGTAGCCTCCTAGAAGTAAGGAAGATGGAAGCTGATGAACCCCACAGCAGGAGAAATAAAAAGATCAACCAATCAAACAAAGCAAAAACGATGCCCTTCTGCCTGTCCTTTCAGGTCATTTAGAGAGAGAGCATCCTTCAACTTGACACAGACGGTCTCTTGGGGATGAAGGCTGGGATGCGTGGGCACAGCGCGTCAGTGAAGCTCACCGTTTGTCTCGGGGGAGAGTGAAAGTGGCCTCCACACCCTTGCCATACAGTAACCCACTGTTTTCACAATTTAAACTCTGGAACGAAAAGTATCTAAAAATCTTTCAAGAGTAAGATGCAGGGGTTTTCTTTCTTGTCTGTTCATGACGAGGCAGAATATATATAAGCCTTTAAAATCAGGAAACAAACAGATGGGCAGTTAAATACAAGAAAAATTCAGGTAATGCAATATCACCTGTTGCATAAAAAAGGGGCCCTTGCCACTTAGTGAACTTGTTACTCTTACCACTATCTGCATTTATTTAGAATAAAATGTATTTGCCAATGAATTAGCTATTATCATTAAATTGATATCAACATCAATAAATAATCTAGAACATATCCAATCACAGCAGTGTTTGCGAGCTCATGGCAGTCTTCATAAAATGATGATGATGATGATGATGGATAATGGGTAACAGAGTACTTTACCAGGGAATAGAATTCCTCTTGGGGGGTACCTATTTTCATTTAGAGAAATGCTAGGAAGAGTTGCTTTGAGGATAGTGAGATGCAGAGGGCATGGGTTACAGGTGTTCTTGACAATAAGAGATTCCTCACTTACTCTGCATCTGAAATGAGTAGGAATTTGGACCTAGCGGGGAGAAGAAGGAAGAGGCTGGAGTAGTCTATTTTTTTAACCTACAGGTGATGAAATAAGATCCTTAAATAGCTAAGGACCTGGGTAAATATTTCCGTACCTCTCAGGGATCTACTTGGTGTTAAAGTGGATATGTCTTTGGGTTTCTGGTTTAGTGTTAAGAGAAACAAAGTTGGATCTGTAAATTTTAATAATGGACTGCGGGATTAATAATGTACAGCACCTCCTCTTGTGTTACTAATTAGTAAGCAATCAATTCACAATGTTTGCAAGAGGGTTCACGGAAAGCTGACTGAAAACAGGTACTTTGGACCCAGTGATTTTAGTCAATTCTTAAGTAACTTATTTTTCAGTGGTGTTGGTTGAAACAATAAAAAATAGATATAGTTGTTTTCTATTCCCTATTGGTGTTTAAAAATTAAAAATTTTCTCTGCTTAAGAAGCTACTGGAAGATACAAAGTTGGTGGATGTGAAGCCAGAGGCTGAACCAGAGGAAACTGAAACTCACTTTTCCATTTTAATGTAGGAACTGCAAAGTTATCAGCTTGTAAAATACACATTTTACCTCAGTGAATTCCACCCCTTGCCGTTGGAGTAAAGCCAGTTAACAGGTCAGTGTTTCCACACAGTCTGAACTGATGTGCGTACCTGTAGTTTCCACCGAGCAACCCAGAAGGACAACTGATAAAGGCCAAAGTCTTTTTTAGTTTTGTTTGTTTGTTTGTTTTTGTTTTTTAGATTTTATTCATTTATTTGACAGGCAGAGATCACAAGTAGGCAGAGAGGCAGGCAGAGAGAGAGGGGGGAAGCAGGCTCCCCACCGAGCAGAGAGCCTGACGTGGGGCTTGATCTCAGGACCCTGGGATCATGACCCGAACAGAAGGCAAAGGCTTTAACCCACTGAGCCACCCAGGCGCCCCCTTTTTTAGTTTTAAGGTAGAAATGATTTTTGGAAATTCTGAGAGAAAATATATCTCTCTAGTTGTGAAAAATGATCTGCTTTCTCCATTCCATAGGTGAACCAAGATGGATTATGTTTCTTTTAAATTACGTGTTAGAGAGCACATGTACTGCAGTATTTGGAGGGGGATGCTGGCTTTGAGGCGAGAGCAACAAGGTTCACATCATTCTCCCTCTCTTCAGCCGGTGTCCCCTGAGGCACGTTACTTAAATGTCTATAAAACATGAGGAAAATGTGAACCTGTCTCATGGGTTGTTTTCAGGAGTCAATGAAACTTCAAATGTGAATTATTTAACAAAGAGCTCAACAAATATTATCTGTCAAGGAACTACCCACCGTATTAACTCGTTAATGGATATTCCTAATTGACTTATTGCCTGGTCAATATATGAATTAACTTAGTCATATAATGATATATAATGTATGATAGAGTCAGTTCTGAGTTATAGCTTTATAAATTTTATTTAGTGTGTAGACTGTTTATTATCTGATAGATCATTAATCTCATCTGGTGTATAACTAATGAGATTAAGTAAGGAATATATTTATTCTAGAATGAACTGTAGTCATTCTATTGTCATTTAAAAAATATCAAAAGGTACTCCATTAATATTGTACCCATGACATATTTTTCTAGGTTTATTTTCAAGGAAGTACAGGAATGAATTAATCTGTATCTTTAAAAAGAACAGAAATGCAGTGGTTTTTCCTGCTATGGTAAATTTATTGATTAAAAAAAGGCATTGAAAAATAATTCTGAGGTGATACTAATTAGAAAAAAAAAAAAGAAAATCCTTTTCTGAAATACAGAGAGAATTATTAAGCAAAAAGAGAAAGACCATGTTTTGATTTAACAAGTTAGTTTCCAATGAACAAATTTAAAAATGCAACTTGTAGCAAATGATGCCACTGGTAACAAAAGATCTAACTGGTAACAAATTAAATGACTGGGAAGGTTCTGGTCTCATGTAGATTTCCCAGGTGCTACTCATGTGTAGGGTGTGGAGAGGTTTGGGCTTCATCTCCATCTATGTCTAGCAGAAAGCTATTTGGGTTTTGAACATATGGAAAAGATGAAGAAGTCTGCGAATACCTTGTTATTGTTGTTTCATGTTCCCTTATTCTTCCCAGTGCAAAGACCCCCACATTCGAGAATCTTTGTCACCCTGTACAGATTTCCAAACCCAACTCCCACCCCGTTCAACACGTCCTCAGATGGCACTGAGGACCATCACCGAGGCAACTGACTACACCTCTAACAACAGGAACATCTTGAAGGGCGATTCTGGACATTTTTCCTTTTTTACTGTCCTCAATTTTAGAAAGTAGCTGATATTGTATTTGGTTATGGATTTGGTAAGGTTCCTGGTTAAAGAAAACCATTTCTCATGAAAATCTCTGAAATGATCTATTTTATAGCAATTCAACACTTCCACTTCTCATCACCCGCATAATCCCATTCTTTAAAGACATAAAGGAAAGAGAAGAAAGACCTTTATTTTGGTCTCAATGTGAATCATGATTCCACACAGTGATGCATTTTACAGGACACCAAAAAATAAAACAAAAACAAAAAACAAAAAAACAACCAAATTGCCTGAAATACCACAAACATTACTTTCCCCACAGTCCTTGGCCCTATCCATCCCCCTTTTTGCTAACTGATCACAAACAGTGAAGTTTTCTAGACATCTCCCTGTCTGAGAATGAAATACAGTTTGTCTACACGGATGAACACTGAAAATCTTGCTGCCCACCAAAGAGGCCAGCATGGAGGCTCAGAACCTTCCATCCAGAGGCCGAGCTGAATGCTGCATTCCAACTAGATTCTCAGAACAGCTGTGTGCCAAAGGCTAGCTTCTACACTCTTTTCAACAGCACCCAGGAAAGGCCCCCACTTTTCTTTTCTTCTTCTTCTTTTTAACAAGAAAGAATTTCAAGTAATGCCATACATTCCTTTTCTGAAGACCCTAATCAGACACATTCATCATGTTCCAAAGAAGTCCAATGGTTTCTGTTATTTGGCGTAATGTTTGTGCTGTCCTTGTAGGTACGGAATACAACATCACAAAGCAGCGACAGTCACAGAGAATGCCGGCCGTAAGAGTCTCCCTTACTATGGTCCGGGCTGAACTCAGTCAATCTATTTGCGAATGACAAAGTTAAACTCATTTATTTTTCCACATCTCAAAGAGAATTTAAGGTGAACACATCAATTCTGAAAATGCAACCCCTGTAAGGCAATTATTTGGAAATTATTAAAATATCTTAGAATGTGCACATCAGAAGCCCACATATATCACCCTCAAAACTTTCACTGTTATAGTGATGAGATAGTCCCTCATTGGATAATGTTCACGGAACACTTAGTCTGTCGGGAGGCAGATGAGATGAACGAAACCCCTCCCTCAAAGGAGCCCACATACCTGGAGAGGAATCAGAAGTAAAGGAACCAACCAATGGGACCATGTCAGTAGTGAAGGACAGAGGTAGCTTTATCTGGAGAAGGACCTAGCAATTCTCTTGTTATAATGTGGATCCTTCAAGATGATCCACCACAATGCACAAGGTTTAAGCTCCTCAAAGACTGGGATCCTCTCCAGCGATGAGAACGATAAAGAAGAGAGAACAGGAGAAAAGGGTGGGAGTGCGCGGGATGGCGGGAAGGTGGTGGGTCAGGGTACCACGGTCAGGGGACATTCAGACACAGACCAAAGGCCATGAGGGAGCAACAGCAAGTCCCGAGAAAGTGTAAGGACAACAAGGTGGCTAGAGTGCGGTGACGGAGAGAGGAGGTGAGAGGGCTTGCCAGGCAGAGCAGCGCTGGGTCTGGTGGGGGCTTTTAGCTGCTGTAAGGGCATTGGGTTGACCCTGAGGAAGATGAGACCAAGAGGGGTGACCAAACACACTTGTTTAAAGACACCTGTATGTGCCATGTGGAAAGAAGATGGTCGGGATCCAAAGGCAGAAGCAGGGACACCAGGTAGAGGCCTGAGATGGTCCAGGGGCAAGAAACATGGTAGCTTTGGATGGGACTGATGGGAGTCTGAGTGCTAAGAAATGGTCAAATTCTAGCTCTGTTTTGCAGGTAGGGAAGAAAATGTAACTGGAAGCATCATGATTGACTAAGACTGTTGGCCTTTAATTTTAATAAACAAGTGTGTTGATAATCATCACAGAGTAGTTTTTATTTGACTGACAGATGGCAAAGCATTTATGAAAGACACAGCCTCTCATTTAAATTTCCATTTCATTGGCATTATAAAAGGACACATTCAAAACACTGCTATTCTTTTGTTACTGCAAAATGGAAAATAACACCTTTCTAAAATATAAAATTATGCTAAATATAGACATAGAAAAAAATAGAAAAATTATTTGTATCTTAGATAGCCTATGGTTATAACAAATAATAAGTATTAAATGTAATACATTTCTCCAAAAGGAGTTATAATAGATAAGTAGAGAAAATGTTCCTATGCATTTATTTCAAAATTAAATACCTACATTTTTGAACCTTTAAGACCTTCCTTGTACCTCTAAAATTGTATGGAATATAATATTTGCTTAAGTGTTTTTTTGCAAATGTCTTTTTTATTTTAGGTTATGAAGTCACCTGTATGTATGTTCTGAAGTTGTATCTGTTCATACACTCCTCTGCGGTAGTAATAGCCATTTTGCAAATGTCTTTTTTATTTTAGGTTATGAAGTCACCTGTATGTATGTTCTGAAGTTGTATCTGTTCATACACTCCTCTGCGGTAGTAATAGCCAGTATTTACTGGACTAAAGGCTGATCGAGGAAAGAATTTCAGTCTAGTTCAGCTCAACTGATACTTAGTAATAAGCATTGTTCTGTGTTCCTTGAGGATCTCATGGACTAATAAGTGAGAAACTCACAGGAACAAATAAGGTGAAATATAACAAATAAGGTTTCTTACAAAGCCCACAGGAAGGGCATGGAAACCAGCCTCCTTGGGAAGTGAGAGTAGGCTAAGTAATTAGTTCGGAAGAGATAACAGTTGAACTGATTTTAAGAAGTTTGAAAACTGGTGGACCATACAGTTAGAACATGATTAAACTCTAAAATATTTGAGATGCAATGGGTCCATGCTTCTTACGGTGGGGTGTGTGTACAGTATGGCTGGGGAAAAAGAATAAGCATCCATACATTGGATGGTGGGACAACTTCTTTGTCCTTAAGTTTACCCAAAGACTAGGGGTATGTGGGTAGAAGCATGATTATTCTTTTTATAATTGGACTTAGATACTTTATGAAATAGAATATAAGATTTATGAGATTTTATTTATTTATTCACTCATTTATTCATTCAAAGATCTTATTTATTTAGAGAGAGTGTATATGTGTGTGTGAGCAGAGGGAGGGGCAGAGGAAGAAGGAGAGAGAGAAACTCAAGCAGACTCCCCACTGAGCACACAGCCCCATGCTGGGCTCGATCTCAGGAACTTGAGATCATGACCAGAGCAGAAATCACGAGTCAGAAGCTTGACCGACTGAGCCATCCAGGCACCTCAAGATTTATGGGATTTTAAAGAAAAAAGCACAGAATTGAAGAGACTGTTTGCATAAAGCTTCTTTGGCCAATAGTCCAGAATTCCTGCGGCCCGCATGGAGGAGGGTTCTGAAGACGGACCGGCACGAGAGGCCGGAGAAGATGAGAGGCAGGGAATGGCGTCTCCCCGCATAGAGCCTCTCCTAGAGGCAGGATGCAGGGAGTGCTGTGGGATGCCAGGAAGAGGCCAGACTGAGGCCGGCACTGAGCACCACGTAACAAGAAATATTGGAGGTGACAGGACGCGAGGATCCACTCATAGTTTCTGAGCAGAAGAATGAGATGGGAAGTTGTGGCAATGAGGCAAGAGAATTAATTTGAGAGACAGTTAAAAGGAAGATATTTGGGTAGTAGAGCAGTGTATCCTATATAAGAAACATTCTCAACCATTTTCCTGGCATTGGGGAATTCATAAATAGTTTGACACGCTGATGCGGTTTTCCACAACTCTCACTCATTTGTTTAAATTTACTTTGCTTTTCTTACTCCAACAGCTCTGTGCTCGGAGCCCGGGCAGGGCAACTAGAGAAGTCCGTCTTGTGATTCTCCAGTTAGCCCTCCCCACGGAACCAGTGGGTGGAGGCTGTAGGGGATCCTAGAAGCTGAGTACAAGGGAAACCCATAGGTGCCCCCACTCAGAGCTCCCTGGAACTCCCCCCAGTCGTTTGTCAGATGCAACCACTGTGACAAGCTCTTTTGAGCATTCACAAACTGGAACATGTCAACCTTATTTTCTCACATATTTCTACGGAACACAAAGAAAGCTGTTACCAGGGAAATGCGTCTGCAATACGGCATCTTGAAATCCGAGTTATTGGGTGATACTTTTCAGCTGATTAAATGTTATTCACTCTTCATTTTGTCCATCAGCCCAAGCAGAACATTTCTATGACACTTGGATCTTGGCATAATAAGAAAATACACTTGTTTTTGGTGCATCTGTGACCTTTGAATTTTAAAAAATTATGTTCTAAGAAATCCCATCAAGGGCAGAGCAATGTATCCTGAACCTCTGTGTCACCCTGGATGGAGAAGGAGAATTGGATATTCTAGGTATCACGTGGGCACTTATCTCAGAAATTACCTCCTGGTGATTCTAGTGAGTAGTACTAAATCACATATGTCTCTACATTTACATGCACATATATTATAATGAGACACATATGTAACAATAAATAATGTATGCATAATATACGTATGATAAAATAATAAGTGTGGATAAATAAACAAGTGTACTGCATATGTATATATTCAAGAGACAAAGTAGCTCAGAAAGTCTCTTCTTCCTTCTCCCATAAAAATGTGATTCACTCACTGCTTTCAATAATTTTATTCCAATTTACATTGTGTAGTGATGACAATTTCCTTTTTCTTACAACGCCTGGAGACTTGTGGGTTTGGAGGACCTACCCTGTTGATATTCTACCTTCCAATCAATAGCCACGGAGATTGAAGGAGATTGTTATTTCTTTTTTTTTTTTTAAGATTTTATTTATTTATTTGACAGACAGAGATCACAAGCAGGCAGAGAGGGAACAGAGAGAGAGGGGGAAGCAGGCTCCCTGCTGAATAGAGAGCTCGAGGTGGGGCTCGATCCCAGGACCCTGAGATCATGACCCAAGCTGAAGGCAGAGGTTCAACCCACTGAGCCACCCAGGCGCCCCAGGAGATTGTTACTTCTTTACATTAATAATTTCAGTTCAAATATCTGCAGTCCTGGCGTATACCAGATTAGAAGGCTGGCATCCCAATTACAAATGATAAAATACTCTGATTTTACTCTATTTTCAGATGTTAGCTCTCAGCAGAGTTTCTCACTTAGATTCTTTTAAAAAAATCTCTAACATGGAATGCCTGGGTGACATAGCCAGTTAAGCATCTGCCTCTTGGTTTTGGCTCAGGTCATGATTGCAGGATCCTGGCATCGAGACCTGCATCAGGGTCTCTGCTCAGCAGGGAGTCTGCTTGAGGCCTTCTCTCCCTCTCCCTCTGCCCCTCCCCACCCTCTCTAAAATAAATAAACCTCAAAAAAAAATCTTCAACATATGAAATCCCCAACTTAAGACATTCAAATTCTGTATTATTTATCATTTTCTAATTGTGCATTTAAAAAGTACTGAATACATGTATGCTTTGGTTTGCATTTTTAATTATTTAATAATTTTCAAATGAATTACGTGTATTTTTGCATAAAATTTTTCCAGATTAAAGGGAAGGCGATAATTATACTTTCAGGGTTTTTTTTTTTTTTAAGATTTTATTTATGTATTTGACAGAGAGAGAGAGAGAGAACACAAGGAGGCAGAGCGGCAGGCAGAGGGAGAGGGAGGAAGCAGGCTCCCTGCTGAGCAGAGAGCTCAATGCGGGGCTTGATCCCAGGAGCCTGGGATTATGACCTGAGCAGAAGGCAGATGGTTAACAGACTGAGCCACCCAGGTGCCCCTACACTTTCAGTTTTTTATAGGCTGGTAGAGGCAGGGGACTTTGGGAAGAATTTCATTTTATTTTAAAATTCTGCACACATAGTAGGCAGAAACATTTTTTTTAAACATACATGTTTTAAACCTGTATAAAACAGGTTTTATAACACCATGTCACTCCTGCTCAAAATCTCCTAATGAGGGGTACCTGGGTGGCTCAGATGGTTAAGCGTCTGCCTTAGGTTCAGGTCATAATCTCCAAGTCCTGGGATCCAGCCCAGAGTTGGGCTCCCAACTCAGTGGGGAGTCTGCCTCTCTCTCTCCCTCTGCTTCTCCCCCTGCTTGTGCTCTCTCTCTCTCTCTCAAATGAATAATAAGATCTTTTTAAAAAATCTCCTAATGATCCCATCACATTGAGAAGATCATTAACCTTGGCCTTTGGTCCTGTGTGACCAGTCCCTGTCCTCTTTCTGCTTCCGCTGCTCGTCAGTCTTTCTTATCCACTTTTGGTTTCTGTTCCTCTGGGCTTCTGGAATTTCCTTAGTGGCCAGATGTGTTCTGCCAGACTCCACAGAATGGCTTCCTTTCTATCACTCCAGTGCCCTCTCAACCTGATTAACCATCAAAAGTAGCCCAAATCAGTTGCTTTTTTATACACTAACAATGAAAATACAGAAAGGGAAATTGAGAGAATCGATTCCATTTACGACAGCACCAAGAACTATAAGATACCTGGGAATAAACCTAACCAAAGAGGTAAAGGATCTGTACTCGAGGAACTACAGAACACTCACGAATGAAATTGAGGAAGACACAAAAAGATGGAAGACAGTTCCATGCTCTTGGATTGGAAGAATAAACATTGTTAAAATGTCTGTACTGCCTAGAGCAATCTATACTTGCAATGCCATTCCGATCAAAATTCCACCAGTATTTTTCAAAGAGCTGGAGCAAATAATCCTAAAATTTATAAGGAATCAGAAGAGACCCCGAATTGCTAAGGAAATGTTGAAAAAGAAAAGCAAAACTGGGGGCATCAAGTTACCTGATTTCAAGCTTTACTATAAAGCTGTGATCACCAAGACAGCATGGTACTGGCATAAAAACAGACACATAGACCAGTAGAACAGAGTAGAGAGCCCAGATATGGACCCTCAACTCTATGGTCAAATAATCTTCGACAAAGCAGGAAAAAATATATAGTGGAAAAAAGACAGTTTCTTCAATAAATGGTGCTGGGAAAATTGGACAGCTATATGTAGAAGAATGAAACTCGACCATTCTCTTACACTGTACACAAAGATAAACTCGAAATGGATAAAAGACCTCAACGTGAGACAGGAATCCATCAGAATCCTCGAGGAGAACATAGGCAGTAACCTTTTCAATATCAGCCACAGCAACTTCTTTCAAGATATGTCTCCAAAGGCAAAGGAAACAAAAAGCAAAAATGAACTTTTGGGACTTCATCAAGATCAAAAGCTTCTGCACAGCAAAGGAAACAGTCAACAAAACAAAGAGGCAACCCACAGAATGGGAGAAGATATTTGCAAATGACAGTACAGACAAAAGGCTGATATCCAGGATCTATAAAGAACTTCTCAAACTCAACAAACACAAAGCAGATAATCATGTCAAAAATTGGGCAGAAGATATGAACAGACACTTCTTCAATGAAGACATACAAATGGCTAACAGACACATGAAAAGATGTTCATCATCACTAGCCATCAGGGAGATTCAAATTAAAACCACATTGAGATACCACCTTACACCAGTTAGAAAGGCCAAAATTAACAAGACAGGAAACAACGTGTGTTGGAGAGGATGTGGAGAAAGGGGAACCCTCTTACACTGTTGGTGGGAATGCAAGTTGGTGCAGCCACTTTGGAAAACAGTGTGGAGATTCCTCAAGAAATTAAAAATAGAGCTTCCCTATGACCCTGCAGTTGCACTACTGGGTATTTACCCCAAAGATACAGATGTAGTGAAAAGAAGGGCCATCTGTACCCCAATGTTTATAGTAGCAATGGCCACGGTTGCCAAACTGTGGAAAGAACCAAGATGCCCTTCAACGGACGAATGGATAAGGAAAATGTGGTCCATGTACACTATGGAGTATTATGCCTCCATCAGAAAGGATGAATCCCCAACTTTTGTATCAACATGGACGGGACTGGAAGAGATTATGCTGAGTGAAATAAGTCAAGCAGAGAGAGTCAATTATCATATGGTCTCACTTATTTGTGGAGCATAACAAATAACATGGAGGACATAGGGAGATGGAGAGGAGAAGGGAGTTGAGGGAAATTGGAAGGGGAGGTGAACCATGAGAGACTATGGACTCTGAAAAACAACCTGAGGGTTTTGAAGTGGCGGGGGGGGTGGGAGGTGGGTGGGAGGGAGGTGGGGGAGCCAGGTGGTGGGTATTAGGGAGGGCACATATGGCATGGAGCACTGGGTGTGGTGTATAAACAATGAATTCTGTTACGCTGAAAAGAAGTTAATTAAAAAAAAAAAAAAAGTAGCCCATCCACCCTGCAGTTCATTTCCTCTGCTGCTGGTCTACCTCCCCTTCTCAGTATTCCTCCTTTGCTCCCATTTACCCCCTGATGTATTTCACACACTTGTCTGTTGATTTCTGCCCCACTCCCACCTAGAGAGATATACGCATGGTGAGAGCAGAGATCTTGACTAATTTGCTCTCCGCTGAATGTCCAGGGTCAAGAGGAGTACATGGCACGCAGCAGGCGTGCCATATTATTTTTTGACAGAAAGCAGTTTTGACCATAAGCTTCAAAATTTGCCCTTCAACAGACGAATGGATAAAGATGATGTGGTCCATATATACAATGGAGTATTATGCCTCCATCAGAAAGGACGAATACCCAACTTTTGTATCAACATGGACGGGTCTGGAGGAGATTATGCTGAGTGAAATAAGTCAAGCAGAGAGGGTCAATTATATGGTTTCGCTTATTTGTGGAGCATAAGGAATACCACGGAGGACAGTGGGAGAAGGAAAGGAGAAGTGAATTGGGGGAAATTGGAGGGGGAGATGACATGAGAGACTGTGGACTCTGAGAAACAAATTGAGGGTTTTGGAGGGGAGGAGGGTGGGGGGATGGGTGAGCCGGGTGGTAGGTATTAAGGAGGACACGGATTGCATGGAGCACTGGGTGTGGTGCACTGGGAACACTAAAAAAATAAAATTTTTAAATAAAGCCAATTTTCAGTCTACCCTTTAGGACAAATGTCACATGCCAAGCGAATTAGTACTTCAGAACAAAGATTTCTGGTGCCAAAGAAGAGATCTGACAGCCTTAGAATATTATACGGCTATAAATAGGACACTAGTTCAGCAAACATTATACACATTTTAAAATGTTTTTCTTATAACTTTATCTTTTTATTTCATGAAGTAAGAGTAATTTTTCCCACAAATGAAAGCCAACACTACGAACAAAACGCTTCAGCATTCCTTACACCTGCATCTTGTTTACAGGGGCCAATGCTGAATATATTAGCTAATTATAGATATGCAGATGGCTTGTTTTCCTTAATGCAAAAAAGATATAAAATCATGTGAAATAGTGTGGCACTCAGGCCCACAGCTGAATATCCAATTTCCATTAGGTGAACTTGGGCTCAGTGGTAGAGAAACAGATAAAAGTCAGAACAATGAGGAAGATTATTCATAATTCAAAATCTTCACATTCTGCTGTCATTCTTCAGGGTTTAGGACACTAAAATGAAAAAAAATCTAAATTGCAAAACAAATTATCATCTATAGATTCATTTCTTATTGCAGAAAAATTAAATTTAGATCCTGGAGACTAGCAAAAAGGGGGGAAACATTAGCTTGGAAAACTCTTAAAGATAATATAGAAAAACAGTGTGGTATTTATTAATATGGATATCCATGCTTGCAGGGGTGGGGAAATGGCAAATTTGAATGAGGAAATTATGATTTACTTTGAAAATTTTGAAAGGAGATTTTCATGAGAGTTGGCGCTCTCCCAACATATGACCAGCACACTTGCTTTCGAGGCCAGCTGGGCATCAGGATGAAGTGGACCCGTGCGACAAAGCCAACCAACTAGTCAACAGAAAAAGTCCCAATGGGGCAGGTTGCACACTGGATGGTTGACCCTGTCTGTATGAGTCATGAATGACTCACTATCACCAGCCCCTTTTCAAGAGATCATTTGAGAAAATACAACCTGGTCAACTAGGAAGACATGCTCTGGTGTTGTGGTTCTGATTTCTGTTCTCTTCTACAAACAAGGTTGGAAGGAAGCAGCCTTCCAAAGGTGTTCCCTTCATTGTTTCTTGCTCTTTTCTGCTAGTCTTATTACTGCTGGACTTGCTCTGATAAGGACTCCTAGGCTGGGATCTCTTCCATAAAGAATGAAGCCCCACAAGAGATAAAGTAGGAGAATCTCAGGTCTGAGGGATCCTCTTCATGCCTCTGGTGGATATCTCTGGGTTAACCAAGCTTGAGAGTGTTCCTAAGCAAATCCCTGACCCAGACTCTCTTATATCCATGTTTTCTGATATTCTCCAAGGTCTAACAGGGATCTTGGGCTTCAAATATCTCTCAGAGATGCAAGCAATCTCTGTTAGCAAACCACTGGTTGCCTTTCTAAAAGGCACCTGATGGTGGAAACTCAGTCGGTATGTTCGGTCTTAAGGCTGTTTTCTGTTGCCGCTACTGGCTTTTGCCATGAATTCGAACCTCTTTGAGCCTCTGTCAGTGTTTGGGTAAAGCAGCTTGTGGGTCTTAGGCATTCAGGGTTATACTCAACTCTCTTATCAAATGAAGATCTAAAGAAGTCTTTGCTCTTTGGGATCATCTTCAAAAGTGACTTTATTTTTCTTTTTTTCCTTTCTTTTCAATTCCCTTTTTTTTTTTTTTTCCTTAAATGGGACTTAATAATATCCCAAATATAAGCTATGACTTCTCCAGGACCCAAAGAGTTCTACCAAATATTATATTTCTTATTCATTTCAGGGGGGCATGTAGGGGAATATTTTTCATCATTTGGGAAAGATCCCTGATTCTTGAAATTTTCCTTGTCGGGTTATCCCTTATAATTCTGCAGAATTTATAAGCCAGTCTCATTTTGTCATGAGTCCATGCCAGCTCCAATCTTGTCAGCCCATTCTTTTATAAGCCCAGTAATCACTAATCATCAAAGCTGTAGATTAGAATATCTTTTATATTGGTAAGTTTGAATCCCTTTATATGAGTTCTGGTCATAGTTAAGGGCAGTAACATATCCTTGTCTGAGAACTGTTCAAATAGATTACATGGTCTTTCAGGGAGAGGCAAATCAAGATTGGCTTCCTCTCAGAAACTGGGATTGGAAAAAATTCTAATTTTTTGATTCCATATCAATGGATTGATTCCAGATCAATGACAGCACTGAAATCTCTAGTGCCTATCGAGCTTCCTCATTAGCCTGAACTATACCGGATACTGTCAATGCCAGTGGGAGAGCCGTTCTGTTTAGACCCTGATAATCTATAAAGCCAACCTAGAAAAGTTGACTGCTTTGGCCAAACAAGTCTTTCATATAAGGAGGTATTGTGAGCCAGGCTACCAGTCTCTACCACCCCCACTGTTAATGCAGAAATTGCCAGAACCTCTCCATGAAATCTTTCTTGGTTTAGTTTTGAGATGTTGGCTCTTGGCTGGCTGAGGGGTACTCATTACTTTACACAATCCCAACTGGCTTAATGGCACATTTTTACCACAGCTGTTCCCCTCATGCGTTATGGGAGCATAAAGTCGCTGTGTCTGTTCATGTGCTATGTCTGAGCCAGTGGTATGAAAAGTTATCTTTTGTTTTTAAAACAGCTACCTTCCCATTCTCTCTTCAAACAATCTCCAATTCTTTAGTTCAATGACCAGCTAAAATTGTATTGATGAAGCTCAGAAACTATGGTTTCCCAGCCTCTTGCCAATTGAACAAGGTTCAGCATATGGCCTCAACTCTTCTGCTGGGAATGTGACAAGAATAAACTCCCCTCCCTGCAGTGGGGTCACCTGGTCACCAGGTCCTCCTCATCCCTCCTCACACTATGATTCCTTCCACTCACATCTGCCCTTTCTGCTACTGCAAGAGTTGAATCCAAGTCTTTTTCCAAGATTATTGTGTCTCATCTTTCTCTTAGCCTCCATCAGGATCCTTTCCATATCAATGAAGTTAAGCATAAACATGTGACATTTTCTAGATGTTGTAAGAGAGGGAAGAACACCTATTCTGATTTTTTTTTTCTTCCAAGACATTTAAGTTTATCTTATCAGTGGACAAGGACTTATGCGGTAGGCTAAATAATTTCCCTCAGGCAAAGATGTGAAAATCCCTGAAACCTGTGAATATATTACATATAAAGCCCCTACAGAGCAGAAGGGCCTTAGCCGCTGCAATTAAATTAAGGAATTGGAGATGCAAGATTATTCTGGATTATCTGTGTGGGCCCAACATAATCCCAACAGTCCTTGTAGGAGGGAGGCAGGAGGGTCAGGGTCAGAGGAAGGACATGTGATGACGGAAGCAGAAGTTGGGATGACATTAGAAAGGTGGAGGAAGAAGCCACAGAGCCAAGGAGTATGGGCAGCTTCTAGAAGCTGGAGGAGCAAGGAAACCGGTTCTCCATATAGGGCTCTACAGCACAGCCCCTACAGGGCTCTATAGCACAGCCCCGCTCACACCTTGACTCCAGCTCACGGAAACGGATTTCAGATTTCTGTCCTCTGAAGTGTAAGATCATAAAGTTCTGTTGTCCGTAAGCCACCAAGTCTGTAGTAATGTGTTACAGGGGCCAGAGGAAGCTAATATAACTAATATAATCCATATTCAACTGTTTTGCCATTTCTTTCTTTAATGACCGTACAAACAGCTCCCTAATCCAATCTATTCTAGGCTGCCTTGCCTCATTTTTGCCCATCTTTTCCACAACTGTGATTCCTCATTTTCTCATGGCTGCTTAGGCCAGTTTAATCCATACGCCCCCTCCTTATGGTTAAGTCTGGCTAGAAGGCCTTCCCTTTCTCTAGGACATCTTCAACTAGTTACGAAATTAAGAAATATGCGGGTCTGCTTAGAGAGGTCTCCCTAAATCACCCTACGATCCACCGTCTGAGTCAAAAAGATATTCACTCCCATTTGATTTGGGGCAGGGTCACAGATTGATCAAGTTGGCTTCCGTACTCAATATGGCCATTCTTTAGGGGCAATGATGGGGCTGGAGATAATACAGATGATTCTACCTGTTGGGATAAGTTGCACATACCACAGTTTTTACCCAGCCCACAGGGACAGGGCCTTGGATTAGATGCAAAGGCAAACAGCTGCATAGCTACCACCTGTGACTACTTCTTCTTCCATCAAACTCTGATATCGCTACTATTCGCTGGAGACTAGTCTTTGATTCACTGTCTCAAAATCCCTGGCAATAATTTTTAACTGAATCTTTGACTATATTCATTGGAAAAATTGCCCAGTTCTTTTGCCTTCAAACCTCTAGAGTCCCACATCCATGGCCCTCTGGTCATGCCTAATAATGACAGGTGAGAGTAAAGGAAGGCAGATTACTGTTTAAAGAGAACATTCTACCCGGAGGCAAGTTCCCCCATCACATCTCTGACTTACCTGTCTGCAATGTAGATATTGACATGCCAAGTTGAGTTTTCATATTTTTTATATGTCAGATTTTATTTCCTTGTTAAATAAACATCAGATATCCCTGCTTGCCTGGTAAGACTCAATGGAAGCAACCCTTTTCCCCTGGATTATTACTTCTATACAATATAATGTTGCAAATCACTCACAATCAGGGGATAAAGGACATATTCCACTGAAAGTTCTTTTCCTTTATAGATACAAGGTTGTATGGTCTCACACTAAGAAGATGACATTACAGAATCCTCTCCTTTCCTTCCAGTTTCCATGTTTGCCAAAAAACACCTTAAGAGAGTCTGGAGTCTGTGTATCAATCCCACTCGACACTTATCTGCACGGTTGATATGAACAGTGGTGTGTGTTCCCCCATAAGAAAGTGGGAGGCTGGGGAGCTAAGCAAAAGTCACTACCTACTAGAGATGAGACAAGTTCTTCCGCTTTGGATAGCTAAGTTTCTCTGTAAATCAAAGTACATGGCAAGGGATTTGAGCCTAAATGATGTAAGTGCTGGTCCCAAGACCTTTTTGGGCATGCCAAACAAGCTTCGGGGCCTAGATTCCAGAAATGTGTTTGTAAAAGGAACTGAGAGATGGGAGAGCCAGGCAGCCAGATCCAGTAGCAAAGCCTTACTGCTTAGGAAGAAGAATCATTCTAGACAGAACATGGTTTTTAGCTCTTGGATCTGTCTCCCTTGGAGTCTTACCTGGACCATACAAAATGTGGAGATTATAAGTAAAATGAATGGTCACTGCTTTATTTGTGTGTGTGTGTGTGTGTGTGTGTGTGTGTGTTTTGGTCCATATGAAAAAAAACACAAACATTAAATCAGGAGTGGTACAGAGATGTTCTCACCATTTTGGATATTCTTAGGCTTTAAAGATCACATGCACCATATGAGTGACGGTTGATGCAAGGGGATAATGGTACCCATTAGAAAGGGGAATGGTGCCTTGAAAGATGGTAGAGTTTGGTGAAATCCTGTGATAGACTGTCAGGTGTGCTTGGCAGGCTGAGCCAGGAAGTAGCAACTGGAAAACTTGAGGCTCACTTGTGGGCACCATCATTGCCTCCACGGGTATGAGGTCCCTTCACTATGCAGCACTCATCAGCAGCAAGAGAGGAAAGGAATATTATTGCCTTGCATGCCAGAGCTGATGGGTGTGTTTCTGAATGGAGACACCTTCTAGGGGATCACCAGAAAGATCTAGCTGTATATGCGGTGGGGCCAGGGGTGATTCTGGAATATCTTTATTGGCAGAAGGAAGAAATAGCCAGTGAACAGGAATTCAGATTCACCCTTTACTAAAAGAACTTTAATGGAATTTTCGAGTCTCTGTTGACAGAGTTCTTTCTCCTGTGATCTGACTTCAGTATCTCCTTAGAATGGGATGGGGGTTATTCCAGCCTGCGAACAAGGGACCCAGTTCTCACCCCTCCTCCCTGGCTCCATCTTGCTTCTCCCTGGGAGACCCTGGACGGCTCCACCTTGAAGGGAGAACTCGATGAGACAATCCGAGGGAAGCGCTCTGCTCAAATGTACAGGCCACTATTTTACCATTTGCCAATGGGACATTATTTGTGTCTTCAAGATGGAAATGAAAAATAGAAGGGTGACATTTATGAGGGAAACATTTTATTCCCGGTATGACTATTATCACCTGTGAAAGCAGTAAAAAAATCTCTATGAAACATCAAAATCGGGTGTGTTTGCATTATAAATAAAAGAATAGAAGGACAGCTGGGAATATAAGTCTCTTCTTCCCTAATGGGCCAGAAAAGAGAGAAACTGGCTCAAAAGCTGTAAGTGGTAGAACCAGAAAGGACAATGGGGAAAGTGGAATTAAATGAAGGGAGTGGCAGGGCATCCGTGAGGTCTGGGTGGGGGGAGTGGTCAGCAGGATTTGTGGGTGATGCATTGAGGTGCTTCCACACCTCACGTAGTTTATTTTCTAGTCTCCAGTTTCTGGCCAGTCTCTCTTCATTCAGTCCACACAATGGAGTCTCTCAAACCTTACCCACGCCTTCCAAAAATGGCGCTGTCATGGTCTCCCTGCTCTCTCTTGTCTGCTTCTGTCCTCCTTGGGCCCCTGCCCCAGATGGCAGATTCCATCACCTGTGGTTTGCAGCAAGGATGGTCTCCATTCTAACCCCAGAACCCACGGGGACTGTGTGGGGATCACTGGCTTCTAAGCAGTAAAGCACTAGGGATGAGTTCCTACCATTCCGACTGGAATGCTTTTTGCTTCCGCCCATGAATACAAAGAGACTGGGTATTACGGCATTATTCACCCACTGCTATAGTCCAAGGATGCTTTGGGTTAATGAGGCTTTTGTGAGCTGTCCTGGGGAGCCTGGTCTTCTTATATACCACTGTTTCTAAGGAAAATACATTGTCAATTGTAGGATTGTTCCTTTCAAGCAGTCTTTGGAAACTGAAGACAGCCTGCATAGGTACAAAAGAAATGCAGAAATCTTTCCATACACAAAATTAAATACAAATAACAAAAGACTTAATGCCTACTCAGTGTTTCACTTTTTATTAATTAAAAAGGACAAATTAATTAAATTAATTAAAAAGGACTGTAAATACAGGAGAGCAATCTGAATTTTGAAGGGCTCTTAACAAAATAAATGTTTTTTTTTTTTCTTTGACTTATATTAGAGGTTTGGTTAAAAAGTACACTGGAGTTACCAAAAAGGAACAGTCATCATATAATGATCACCTACAGCTTTTCTTGAAACATCTGTAATAATGAAGTGTCCCTAATAGGGAAGAGATATGGCAAAACACCTATAGGATAGTTTGGGTGTAAAGTCACATTTCTTCCAATAAGAATCTGATTTTGAGTGCCTGAAATGTGGGTGATTAGAAATTTGCCTACACTTAAGTCAACTGAGGCTCTAACTCAAGTCAGGGGGGTCTTGTCCTCCACAGTATGGGGCTCCAGTGGCATTAAACACTTCCAAGATGGCGCACGCAAGCACAGAGGGAGCGTGTCATTAACACGCTTGTAAATGCCACCACTGCGGGGAGATCCGAAGCTTTGGATTTAGAAACAAATGGAAAAATAGCCTTGGTGAAGTTGAAAAAGTGGCCAGAGGCTCTCGGAGGGCAGGTGCAAGGTCATTTACTCAAACTGGATCAATGCCCCAGAGGTTATGAACTTACAGGAAAGCCCAGCGCTGCCATGAAATCTGGAGAGGGAGAAGTGTGTGCATTATAATCCATGTCTGCACAGACATGATGTGCAGGGTTGTTCTTGTGTTGTTCCTATCAGTGTTCTGACAAAATCTCTCTCTAGTCTGTGTGCCAGGAAAAGCTGGAGACTGGAAGGGAAAAATCGAAAAAGGACTACAGATCAACAAGACCCCTCCTCCTTGGTTCAACAGTTGAGAGATTTCTCACTCGGAAGGCTAATTGGCCAATCACCATCTCTGAGAAGCCAAGAGTCAGCAGGAAGACAGAGGTCTGAGACCTCTCCTAGGAGTGAAAGAAAGGAAGCTACTGTAAAGGTCAAGGTAAGCTGAGGTTGAGGTCATCCTGGACTGCGCCCCTGAAGGAAGGATTGGCTCTTCAGCTATAGGTCTTCTCTAAAACATGACACAGGAGATCCCATTCAGAAATGTGCCAAGAAAAAAAAGGCATGGTGAGCCCCCCTAGGTTAGACCCTGGTCCCCTACCTGTGATCCATACAGGAATGGACTGGCATTTAGATGGGTTATTTGTTTCCCTCGTTAATTACTGGAAAGAATATGAACCATTTTGGCGGGGTGGGGGGGGTGATGAGAAGATAAACCGCTAAAATAGCAGGAGAGCACGACCCAAAGATCAAATAAAGTGAAAACAACCTAACGTGAATTTCAGGAAACTTCAGAGATTAGAAAAAACACCTGCTACATCCCTGTTCCCAAGTCATGAGCCACTTTTGGAGCCTGCTCTCTGACTCATCACTGTCTTGCAAAGACAACCTTCTGTACCTGGTGGTTTTAATCAGGACTCTCGCTGTAGGCTGGTGACACTTCAACACACCGGTCTGATTTCTCAACTTTCATTCACTTTTGTTTATGAAAATAGTCTCATTCCGGTTATAAAGACTGGAACCTGTCCATCTCTACAACCTCCATCTTTGCCCCTCCCCCTCCCCCACATCGCACTCTCCCTAAGGGCTTCACCCAGTGCCAGCTGTCTGGCTCACTTCCCACCTTCCTCCTGCCTCCTTGCTGTTTCTCTTTTGCTGTCAGAAGGTGGGGAGAAGGGAGAAAAGAGGTTTCTTCACACAGAATCGGGCTCCAAGACTGTCGCGCCCGTGTGACCCACACTTATAGAATTGGGGCAGTGGGTGGTTCATGCCCCCTTTGCACCTCTGATGCTGTCTCTTCTCTCCTGTCACAGTTGGTTTTCCTTGAAGGGACCTCAAACTTGGGGAAATAGGGTTCTTGCTCATTAGATATGACAGAACCTCTGCGCTCTCTCTCCCCTGTGCTCTGGTGTCACTGGGTCATTCGCCAGCTCAGAAGCTGAGCAGGTAGACAGGCTGGGAATTTTTTTTTTTTTTTTTTTTTTGCTTTTTGTTGCCACCTACAAACTATGGGCTGTTCCTGTCCTATGTCCAGCCTTTTCCCAACATCCTTTCCTTCTGCCTTCCAGGTCTCTTGCGAAACTTCTCAATGGAAGTGGCCATTAAACCAGTGAGGTCCCTATGGCTGACATCTCCTGTCAAGGACTGGGCTCTCTTTCAACTGGATTCTGGTAATGATCAACTTATTTCCCTGCAGGGAGCTATACCTACTGAGGTGTCTACTGAGTGACCTCTGGGGCCAGGAGAAGGCACTTCTCTGGTGTGTCACACAGAGCTGTCACGCTGATGTCTGACGGCCCTGACACTCAGGAGGAGAGACCTTTGTCAGAGAAAGCCTCAGTCTCCTCAACACTTGGAGAAAGTCACCAAGGCCAGGACAAACTTCCGGACAGTTGACAGATGCCACGACAGGCACAGGTTTAGGAGGGTGAAAAGCGAAAAGGGGCAAGAGATGGAGCTGGCGGGATCGAGAGAGAGAAGCACGAAATGTGGAAGAAAGAAAGGTACGTGGCAGGGAGCGGCAGAGGGCCACCAAGCTCCAGACATCTTTGCCGTATTATCAAGTCCCATTTTCCTTGAAATAAAGAAGGCCACTGCTTTCCCGCCATTTGATGTCTCTGGATGCCTTCGTCTCTGCTTCTCCCCACATACTGCAAAAACACTGTACTTCTGACTTGGCTCCCACAGCCCGGGGACCTAGGCACCCGGTTGATGCATACCTCCCCGTGATCCTATCTGCCCTCCGTAGCTGTAAGTCTGTCCCGGCCCATTCGCACTACTGCCCCCTTACAATCCTCCACGGAGGCTGACTCATGGCCCTTTCCACCGGAAGCACTGGCCCAATAACTCAGGATTCTACCTCTTCTATCACTTTTCACGTGTGAAAAGCCAAACCTACGTGGAAATGAAAAACATATATATTGGGTTGTCTTCATTCCTTCAGGCGTGGATCATATACCACCTCTCCTGTGTTCATAGGAGCTGAAATCCCTGAAAAACCTTAACTTCCCCATGGCCACCTGCTCCCTGGGACCCAGAGCCAATCTTGCCCCTCCCACAAGAATGCGCAGTTGGTACCAGTCCGCATTCTTCCCCCTTCTGCTAGGATGATAATGAAACACAACAAGATCCCAGAGCACTTTGGAAACGGGTCTTAGAGCCACCACCTCCTTCCTTCTCTTTATGCAGGCCTATCACCTGTCACCCAGAAGTTTCCAGCTGGTCTTCTTTATGCCACTGTCATTCCAAACACTTCCATGTCCTCTCAGAAACTACCCAGATTTCCTTCAGACCTAATAAGCCACTCGGTTTTTATCACAATTTCTTAATCACTTTGAGATCACTACAAGAGGCTACCTGAGGCCCACCTTCCTCCTTTTCTGACAGCTCCTTCGAAGCACCTGGGCAGTCCCACCCACCTCATTCATCCATTCACCTTCTCCTGATCGTTCATATCACCAGCTACCATCTTCGATGACCATTTAATGCATTCTCTCTTGAAACGTGCTACTTTCTCAACCACTTGGCCAAAAAACAGGTCCAGATTTCTCCTCGTTGGTGACAAGGCCTTTGCCTTGCAAGGTTTCCATGATCCAACCCCGGATGCTGACTTCTCTGATCTTATCTATCTTTCTAGATTCCATCCACACTCCTGGTTACTCTTTGTTATGGGTTGGATTACTCCGCCTAAATGAGAGGTTAATCCTAACTCCCCATACCTGTGAACGGGACTTCTCTGGAAATAGAGACACGGATTTGTATAGAGGAGATCCTGTCATGTCAGAGGCAGAGCCTGGAGGGATGCAGCTAGAAACCAAGGAACACCAAGGACTGAGGGCCTTCACCAGAAGCTGGAAGGGGCAAGGGAGTATTCACTCCACCCAGAGTCTCAGAGGGAGCCCGGCCCTGCCCATACCTCGATCTTTGGCTTCTGGCCTCCAGAATTATGGGAGAATAAATTTGTGTTGTTTTAAGTTACCCTGTTTGTGGTTCTTTGTTGCAGCAGCCGCAAGAAACTAACGCACTCTTGCTGCACAAGCAAGCACGTTCCTGCCTTGGGCATGTCTCCTTTGTGCATAGTCACTCGTGCTCGGAGAACTGAGTCCATGGTTGTTCCTCCCGTTCTCTCTCTCAGCCTTCGGGCACTGCTCTGACCCTGTTTCCTGGAGATGACCTTCCCAGTCACCTCACAGAAGACAGCAGTGGTCCCTACCTCCCCATCACCCTCTGTCCTCATCCCTGCGCTGCGCTTTCTCCGTGATGTCATCTGACACAGCACGGGTTTCTGTGCTGTCTCTGTGTGCTCGTCTCCCCACTGCTCGCCTAAGTCTGGCACATTCGCGGCTGTAATGTCAGGGCCAGGAAGAGAGCCTGGAACGGGACAGCTGATTTGTGAATATCCATCAAATGCACATACTCATAAATTCCACCTTCATCTAATAGCAGCGTATTAAGCATTTGGACCTGTTTCTGTGTTCTGCTCTGTTGGCATACAAAAACACTTTTTGGATTCTAATTTCCTAAAGGCCTGTGGTTGAATCTACTTGTTTAAACAGTGGCTCAGCGGAGGCCCACACACAGCATGTGCTTCCAATGTCTTTAGTTGACAACAGTAGATTTCAAAACGTGAATGATAAAAATACAAGTAGAGCAGCATACACAAACCGTTCTGTCTCTAACGCTAGGAGACCGGTTTTACATTTACCGGTTCGGAAGAGATTGCCTTAATTTATATTTTCAACATAGACGAACAATAACCCGCCTTCCTTAAGCACTTAGTCTGGCTGGCAGCCTGTGTGCCTTTTCTCTGGAGTGTTGTGGGTTCTCCATGTCATTTGATGGTGTGGGAGTCTGAGGCTCAGACAGGTAAAGAAACTTGCCCAAGATCCCAGAGCTACAGAGCAGAAGAGCCGGGTTCAAGGGCAGGCAGCCTGGCTCCAGAGCCCACGCCGTATACTCAGCGGTTTACTGTCTACTCACATCTAGCAACTCTTAGAGGCTCTGTCTTCAACAATGCAGAACAATTTATGATGAAGAAAGGAGAAGAAATGGCTCAAAGGTAACCAGCTGAAAAGATGGACAGCACCTTCTCTCGAACTATATGAGGTAGAAAGAACCAAGATAAAATAGAAATTACGAAGCTCTTTAAGTGTAGTAGACAGGAACAAGTCAAATTTTTTTAAACACCACATGGAATGTTCTAAATCGCTCTGAATAAAATAAAAATTATGGGGAAGGGGGATCATATGCATATACACAGAAACAAATTCTGGGGTACCTCGGGGGCACAGTCGGTTGGGCATCCGACTCTTGGTTTTGGTTTAGGTTGTGACCTCTGGTCCTCGGATGGAGCACTGCGCTCGGCGTGGAGTCTGCTTGGAACTCTCTCTCCCCCCCACTTTGCTCCTCCCCCATCCCTCACTCTTTCTCTAGAAGAAGGAGAAGGAGAAGGAGGGAAGAGGAGAGGAGAGGAGAAAGGAAAAGAAAAACCAATCTCTGTTATCATCACTCCAGAAAGATAGCACTAATTTGGAAAAACAGATTAATGTAAATGGTATAAAGATGTTGCAACTACATGGACATGTGCACGAACACACACACACACAGACACACACACACACACACACACACACACACAGTCCCAAGGACTGATATTCTTAAATCCAAGCCCTCTCCTGTTAATTCTAAGTGGATATGGCTTAGGCTACATTTTTCTGGGATCTTCTCATTTAAAATTCAGTGCATCACTGTAGGAAGCAGGGAGCTTTCTCTGACTCCCCAGGCTTGGTTCTGAGCCTTTTGTTAACATGCTGGGGTGGTGGGGCGGGGGGGCGGGGGGGGTGGTGTTCCGTTGTGCTTAACACAGGGTGTCATATTACCTGGTTTATACTGTCTGTCCCGCAGGTTTTAGATCCCTTAAAAATAGGATCTGGGTGTGCCTGGGTGGCCCAGGTGGGGTGACGCTTCTGCCTTCAGCTCAAGTCAGGATCTCGGGGTCCTGAGAGCCAGCTTGGCATCAAGGAGCAGGGAGCAGAAAGCCTGCTTCTCCTTCTCCCTCTGCACCATTCCCCACATGCTCTCTCTAATAAATAAATAAAATCTTTAAAAAAAATAGGATCTATATATTATTAGTATTCGGTTCCCCTACTAACTCAAAACAGGATTTGGTAAATTCCTTTATTTCCCCACTGGAAACGAACATGCCCCTTCTTTAAAAACAACAAATTTTAAAAGCTTCATTGGTGTCAGGATGCTAAGGAGACTCCCCAGAGGTTCGCCGGGAGTTAGGAGAGTAAAATCAGTAGTGGTTTCCTAGAGCAATCGTGCTGATCACCGCAGTGCGAAAGTTTACTGTGTGAGATTTTTGAACGCTTTGGCTGCAAATTTGGTAGTCAAAGCTAATTTAATAAACTTCTCCTATAAGAAGAGGTGATCTGGTCAAAACCCTAAAAATCTTCATCAGCAGGGGTCAGCGGTCCCTTCCATCACAGACAAGTGGACACAGTCAGTTAATAACAAAGTCCTACAATACAGTTCCGGTTCTGTTGAACAGGCATGTTGTTTAAAGGAATGGTCCTCTGCTTAAAAGAAAATACATTAAAAAATTGTTTGAAATTTTAAATGTTTATTAAATTAATTTTAAACTTCCAATAAATTCACGTCTTAGTTTATTTTTTAGTTTTTAAAAAACATTTTACTTATTTATTTGAGAGAGAGAGAGAGTGTGCAGTAGACCACACAAGCAGGGGGAGGGGCAGAGGGAGAGGGAGAAGCAGGCTCTCTGCTGAGCTTGATCCCAGGACGCTGAGATCATGACCTGACCCAAAGGCAGATGTTTCAGTGACGGAACTATCCAGGTACCCCTGTTAGTTTATTATAAAGTAAATTAAAATAGCCAAGATTTTGAATTTTAAGGAGAATCTTCTTCTCACTTGAAACTGTAAAAATGCTTTTTAAAAAAAAAATTTCTAGGAGACGAATGAACTTGAACGCTGCCATACGGCGTGTGTCTCATGATCTTTTTCTGTGTGTGACTGTTCATGTGTGAGGACGCGGTGCCCACCTGTGCCCCATCCTAACTCGCACACGGGCAGAACATAAACAAACTCAAAGCATTTCAACCCATGAGAGGCACCTGGGATTACCCCCAAATCAATGGATATTCTTAATATTCCTAGCTGAGGAACTCCCAGAAAGAATGAAGAAAGGATTTATGAAAAATGCTAAGAGATTACCATGTAGGCACTTCCTAAATGATGCTGGTGGGACATACATGTGAGCAAGCTTTATTTTGTTTTGTTTTGTTTTTGAGTGTTTGGGGGTTTTGTTTGTTTTGTTTTTCTCCAAATGTTTTGTGTCTCACAAGTCCACAGGTGATGTAAAGCTCAATGGATTGTGATGTTCCCGGCAATGTAGGAGACAGTGTAGCAGCAGACATAGTTCAAATATTACCGACACCCATCGGGGCCACTGAAGTCTCTGCCCTGAAGCAGGAGGACACGCAAATATCAGATGCTCATGGGGTCCGTAATAATGAGCGGTACAAACTCAGCGTGTTTGTGGGAACAGCCCAGACCCTATCGTTAACGCTTCTCCTTCGCCAGGCCTCGTTAGTGGTTCCTCAACTGCTTTTGTTCTGATCTCATCTCAGTCTGGCTCGGAGCTCTTTGAGGAATATCTGCTTGTCTCATTTGCAACCGAATGTTCCGGCCTGGGTCCGTGCACCCCGTGTCCGCAGACCCCCAGTCACTGGTGGTTGCCAACTGGCCCAACCCAGATCTCTCCCCTCGACGCCACCTGCTCCTGGGGGGCTGAGGCCAATCCGCGTTCACCAGACCAGGGGGAAAAGTTAGGGACGGGGCTTTCACCTGCCGATTTACGGAAGCGAATTCTCAACTCTGTACCTATGAGATCAGGCATCACTTGAATTTCTTAGCTTCATTACATGAAAACCGTACAAAGCCCTGTAATGAGGAATGTAGAAAGGCATGATTTATGACCCTCCACATAGAGGAGATTTAATTCTGCCTTTTGTCCAATGGTCTATCCATCGTGTGAGCAAAGTCAATACCAATAATGAAACGTAGTCTGAAGAGCTAAATCAATTCACTAAAATGCGACTGGAAGGCCGGGAGCCGGAGCATACCGGCAAGGCGAGAGCCTCAGGATTAGTATCTGAACAACAGGTAATTACAAAAATCAATACCTGTGTATGAAAACATGACAGGCAGCCATCCTTCACGAAGGGAGAACCATCACTAATGGTTTGGGGCCCGAATTGGGATGAGAACTCAAGACACACCTGTGCCAAGTCCCTATCAGGGGTAATGTGTGTGTAAGTGTGCATGTGTGAATTTGTGTGTGTGTGTGTGTATACGCATCTGAGTTCCCCATGTGACTGAAGAAGCGAGAAAGGGAATCTCCAGATGGCTCACTTGGTGTTTTATTTAGGTGTGTGCTGGATGCCAGGGGGGGCTCACTGGGTGAAGCATCTGCCTTTGGCTCAGGTCGTGATCCTGGGGTCCTGGGATCCAGCCCCGCGCTGGGCACCCTGCTCAGCGGGGAGCCTGCTTCTCCCTCTTCCCCTGCCCCCCACCCCACTCTGCTTTCTCTCTCTCCCAAACAAACAAATAAATAAATAATCTTTACTTAGGCGTGCGCACCGTCCCTGTCCCTTCGGCTTGTCTCTGCCAGCTTCACTCTCCTTTCACCCACGTGGTCTCAGGTGATCTCAGTCCCACACCATTCTTCCCGTCCTGTGTGTGGAGCCCTCGGGGGGCAGGGTCGTGCAGCGAAGGGCTGACCTCCACGAGACGAGCCACCGCTGTAACGTGTCGGCTGCTGCGAGACCCTCCCGCAGCCTCGAGGGCTCCCACAGCGAGGGAGATCAGAAAAACAAACACTTGTGCCCATACAGACATACACTACGATAACTGGTATTTTAAATAAAGTAAAAGAAAGGAACTTAAGATGAACATAAAAAAAGATACAAAGTAACTGGAATGTTCTGAAAGAACACGAATGGGGGAATGAATATGTGAGCACGAAGTGGTCTGCATACATTAAGTTGTGTAGTTCCCACAAAGACTTCGCAACAGAGGTTTCAGTATGTCCATTTTGAGGATTGAGAGGACAATCAGCTCGTTCAAGGAGGCACAGCTGGTGAGCGGGGACGCAGGTCTGCGAGACGTGTCTGTGTGACAGGGACTCCGTGCCAGTCACTCCCCCACCCCCCTCCACTGCACCTTGTCTGGCTGGCCCCAGGGACCGACGCCCAAGTCCACAGCAAGCCACTGGGTGTCCCTGCCAATGAGAGGCTTCAAGGCCAGTCCAAGGATCATGGAGACAGAGCCAGTGGGACCAGTGACTTCACAACGTCTGTACTGTCTCACCGACTACATGACTCTTGATAATAAAGATTCAGACTCTGTGTTGAGATGTTTGGCTTCTGACAACTTTCAAGCCTCCCACTTTCCCTCTGCCCACACCTGAGCGATAAGAAGGCTTGAGTCATCCTCCTTCGGCCTCAGTAGGCAGTTCAAACCACACCAGTCCCTAGCCACATGGGAGAACCTTCACCCTGGCTCTACCCCCTAATCATCATAAAAACCCAAGCCAGCTTCCTTTCTGGCTCTCAAGTCAATTTCAGTCCTGCTTGGGAGCCCCCCCACACCACTCCAACAAGCCTCATTATGTGAGTAATCCATACTCACATACTCAATCCTTTTCATACTTTCTGGGTGTGTGCACGGTGGCCGCAGTCTTGACTTCAGAACCACGTTCCCACTTTGGTGGGGGTCTCACAATACCCCTGGATCCAACCTGATGCTTATCATGGAATCAAACGCTTCCTTGGCCTTTCAAGAAGCCCTTGAGGTTGTGACCTTGCAAAGATGATGGTATGTAACCCCCTAATCAGAAATCTGTCTGGCACTTTGAGTGGCTATTGTTTTCTATTAAAGGCACAGAGGGTTTGAGAAAATTTCCATCTGGGACACAAGCTATGTAACCTTAATTTATTTTTAGATCATTTTATATAACTGTGATAGCAGTTTCTGACCCTTTAAATGCATCTTAGATAAATAATATTTTTCTTTATCTCCACGTTGGCACCGTTGACCTTTGGGACTGGAGGATTCTTTGTCGTGGGTGCTGCCCTGTGCATGTGAACTTTAGGGTGTTCCAGCAGCCCTAACCCGGCCCACCGCAGCCCTCTCCAATTGTGACAACCGCTAATGTTTCCAGATGTTGTCAGCTGGGCAAAAATCACATCTGAATGAGAACCACTGCCCTATATTCAATCCACAAAGACAGGTGACTTTTCTGGTAAGTCCTTTGAGTCCCAGTGGAAGACAGAAAGAAATGATGAAAAGCTGCTAGGCTATTTCTATCCCAGTGCAAGCAAGCAACATCTATAATAAATTGCAATTTTATCTCCAAAGTTCTTCTTTCCACTCTTAAACTAATTTCAACTCATCCTCAAAATTGCTTCCATGCTATGGAGATGACTCTTTATAGCTTAGCAAATCTTTTTAAAAAATTGATTACTCAGCAGCTTATATGCAAACACTTGTCCCTTGTCTAAAAAAATCAGAGTTAGCTATGCTGACCACTTTGCTTTTCCAGAAGCATCATGCGGCAAAATTATACAAAATATTCCAAGTACCAAAGCACGCGAACAATTGTTTACATAATGGACACAGACAATATGCTCGTTCATGGACCACATATAATCCATATTACACTCACTGGTATTTTTGTAAATGGCTCAAAATTCTTGATTATAGCACAAAGCTTGTTTAGTGCCTAAAGTTCTCCTCCTCTAAGCGAGTTTTCCAGGAAGGACAGATGATACCATAGGTTGATTGTAGTAATCTTGTAAAGTAAGATTGCTTTGTATTTCTTGAAGATTTCAAGGCAGAGATGGAATCGGGAGGAGGGAGGCAAATCCCACGGAAAGTCTAGTGTTAATGCTGGCAGGGACCCTGGGTCACCTACTCCTCAGTATTCAAATATTAAAAAAGAAGACTGTATGTATACACATGCCAATTAATTAGAGAGGAAGTGCCATTTCAGCTTTAAATACGGATCTAAACTTTGGAAACAGAGCTTTCCTTCTTTCCCCTTTCAACTACTCTGCAAGACCTCGGGGATGATGAGTCTACCACCAGGCATGTCTGAATCCAAGGAGTGCTTACCTCAGCTTTAATTTTATTGTCTCCAAAGCAGAGGTGTTGTAAGTAGGCTGCAGCATTAGACTGGACTGAAGGAAACTGGTGTTGGAGCATCTGAATCACTTCTGGCAGTTCCGGGTCTCTCCATCCAAATTCTCTGAAGAGGAAGGCAGGAGAACATGAGAGAGGAATCTTCCCACGGTGTTAACACACCATTAACCCATTTATGAAATGCACTTAAGAGCTTATGAAATTTCACAAATTTCACAAATGGTGGTTCTGGTCTTCTTACACACATATCAACTGGAAGCTTTGGAAATGACTTCCCTAAGTAGATGGCTTGGAAGTGTATATGTGTATACACATATGTATCATATGTAGAATATATACATATATATATGTGTGTGTGTGTGTATATATATATATATATGAACTCTTAAATGTATCAACTAAAGTTACATGTTTACAAAGATTACCAAAAAAAAATGACTTAAAGTGTCACATGATTTTATATATATATATACATTTTTGATTTGGGCCTAAATGGAGAATTTATAAGGTCACGTTAATTTCCTAATATATTATTTCAGTGGTCTGATTCAGGGGAAGCATTTAGCTAAATTATCAGAGCAGAGAATAGATAACTGGATGGGTCCAAACCAAAATGTTGTGATAGCACTTGACACCATCTTTATTATTCTTATGATTAGTATTGTTGCTACTGTTTTCATAATCTCTTCTAGAAAAATAAACAGATTCCATAATCAATTCGACAGGAAGATGTCATAAAAGGAAATTCAAGAGTTAGGTCTATCCATACAATGTTAATCATCAGTTTTTTGCATTACACAGTCTTCTCCTGTATTCCCCTTTTCACATCTGAGCTACTCCAAGAAGCGGGTTGTTTATTTAATGTAACAAATACACTCTGAGACATTTAAGCCCATCCTAAAACACAAGATTGATTGTACCATTATGCAAAGGAATATTGTTTTATGAAATAAATCAGCTCAGCCCTCTAGAACATGGAGGTAACCAGGCCAACTGTAGGGATTCCATTCCTGCAGCAAGGAACCGATTTTTAACAGAGAAATAAAAAAGCAACCTCTGAGACCACAGATAAAAACTTGACCCACATGCCACAGAAGGGTACTATTTATCCAACGGAGAGGGCGGGAGAGAAATGAGATGGCTTTACAATAACCACTCCACTCCTGGAAAAACAACTTAAAAGCGTACATCCTGTTGATACTAGGTCAGTGCTGTCATCTGAGAAGAGAAGTCATGAAAAATGGGGCAGAGAAGGAACAGACAAAGGTTAAAAGTGTCCTCGTAGATTCTAACCTGTTCTCTTTATCTTCCCTTTATCACAACTAGCAGAGGTTGTCAAGCAAACCTTGAATCGTGTTAGCACTGCCTTTCCAGGCTCTGAAGACAATAGGCAATAGGACTCCTTTGGATTTGGCTCGGTTTTTATTGGAAAAAAACAGCATTCAATTGAATGTGCACTAAGTATTAAATAAATTCACATAACATTTTAGACAGCCACACATATTCTCCAAAAGGACATAAAGTACAGTAGTATCTCCGCTACAAAATATCCATAAGTGATTGCTGATAGTAGTAGGCAAACTACTGAAATTTTTTAGCTATGTGATCAAAGTAAAAAAACAATTATGGATTGAAACACAGGGAGCCTCTTCTTTTTAGTTTAATTTCCTTCTCTTGCATGATCTGAACCACCTCGGCAACATCAAGATAGCACAGTCCCTCTGCTTAGAAGAGCAGCCAACTGAAATTCTATTCTTTGTTCAAATAAAATAAAAATCTACAGAATACCTACAAATTCAGATTAGCAGTGTCATACAGACCCTTGATGGCTAAGATGAATTCAGGTGCGCCTGTGCTACTGGAAAGTGATTAGCAAAGAATTCATTTCAGCCTATTTTATTAACCAGATAATAACCCCTCTATTAGGTTTATTTTTTTAAAGATTGTTTTATTTATTTGAGAGAGAGAGTGAGAGAGAGCATAATAGGAGAGAAGGTCAGAGGGAGAAGCAGACCCCCCCCCCCCCCGCCACGGAGCTGGGAGCCCCATGCAGGGCTCTATCCTGGGATACCGGGACCTTGACCTGAGCTGAAAGGAGTCACTTAACCAACTGAGTCACCCAGGCACCCTGCTCTATTGGGCTTATATGGCACATATCAATAGTGTCTTTCAAACAAGAGCTCTAGTCTTTGGGACAGCATGGATACACGCACATGGGTTCGTCTGTGTAAAGGCATGAATATACACATGTGCACATACACATACACACACACACAGAGCCCAAACTCATAACAGATAAACCTTCTAAAGAATCATGTGTCCAGGAGGGGTCTAAGCTCTTCACTCTTGGTCATAAGCAAGGCTGTTGTCAGCCTCCACTTGTAACTTCCGGAAACCCAGACATCCTCTACCCCACCACTCTCTCCCCAAACCTATTCCTCACCTTCCACCGTGCTGACCAAGCCAGTCACCTCCCACCCACCCTTCTTCCTCTCTAAGGCATCTAAATAGGCACAAACCCAAACCTCACTGTGCCACATCCCTGCTTCAAACCCTTCACTGGTTCTTAGCGTCCTTGGCATAAAGACCAGGCTCTTCCCATGGCTCACTGGGCATTGCTGGATCTGCCATCCCCACCTCGCCAGCCTGTGTCCCATGGCCTCCCTGGGATCCCTGCATGGGCCACACTGGCTGACAGCTGGGTGGTGCTCTCTCCCACCTCTGCTCCTGTCACCTGGAATGGTCTTGGCCCCGGGGGCCTCTCACTCAAATGCAGAGTCTTGGGTTCTTTGTGATTTCCTCAGCAAAGCCCTCTGTGAGTCCCTTCTACACAGTCCCGGTGGGAGTGCCTTGGCTGTGTTGTGGACTGTGACCAAGCACTAGCCCCTCTCCACCCTGTGGTAAGTTCCAGGAGGCCATGGCCACAACTTTCTGGTCATGTTTGTTAACTACCATGTAAGGTAGCCCTGGAACAAAACGGAGATGACATAAATGGGCTCTGAAGGAATGAAGGCATGAAGGAATGAGTGAAGAAAGCATCTTGGCAGGGAGAGTGTTACCTCTGTTCTACTGAGGTCCTTTCCCTGGCCAGTTGGTCACTCTGGAATGGTTTCCCTTCCTCTGCCACGCCTCTACCTACACGCACACCGTCATTCTCCATGTTGCCCATCTGAGCAATCTTTTCTAGGTATCAATCTCATATCTCTGTGTCTCAAACCCTCCATCGGCTGCCCATTACACCTAGGAGAACAGCTGACTCCTCCATGGGGCTTGGGAGGCCCACACAGAGGACTCTTCCCTGCTTCTGAGTTGCCGGCCCAACCTCCCCAAAGAGTTTCCTTCCTATTGAAAATGGTACTCCTGTCCCCCCCTTCAAGATCCTGGTTCTTCGGGGAGGCTTTACCCTCGGGTCTTTGCCTGGTGTTCTCTCCCCTCTATTAGGTCTCAGGTCATATGTCTTGGAGGGCAGCGCCCGGAAACTTCCAGCCAAACAAGCCTGACTGCCGGAGTCATCTTACCTACTGCCCTGTTTTATCCACAATACTCAGGACTGTGAAATTCTCTTCCATTACTCTTTTGACTATTTCTCACCCCCATACTCTCTCTGTTGTAGGCTCCACGGGAAAATGGTTTTTCCCACCGTGTGAAGGAATTCCTGGAGCCGCCGTGTCTGGATCATGTGCAAGTGGGGTTTGGTGGGGGGGTACTCTGGGACCAAGTGAAAGGGGGCAAGAGAGGTCAGAGAGCCAGGTAAAGACTGAAGACAACAATAAGTTAGTGTTTAAAATGACTTGATGGCTCCCAGCCTAAACCAGCTTTCCAGGAATTGGGCTGTAGTGGATGGTACGTCAAGACCATTTGCTTCTGGTTTCTTCTAACCGGCATTCCCTGGCCTCAGCCGTGTCAGTGGGTACTGCTGAAGAGGATACTAACGTTTTCAAATGTTCTCTTCAGTTTCACAAGAGAGATGCTAAAGGAGCACCCCTCCCCCTAAAGTTTAGGGAATGATTCATATTGAAGTCTCTTTTTCTGGAATGTTTTTTTTTTTTTTCTCACTTCGATGAGATTGTTTGGATTTTTTGTTGCTCATGGGGAGAGACTCCAGGGAAAGAACTAGAGGTCCAGAGGAAATAAAACATTCATCTCATTTGGGCCAGAGTTTGGTATATGATATGATTTCTTCACATAAGGTCTTAATCCTCAAGGATTCATAAGGCAAGCTCTGGAAAAGACAAATACCAACGAAGGAGCAGTACAGGTGGACACATGGGCTCGTGGAGGGGTTGGCGGATTTGGGAAAGGTGTGTGCTCAGCCTGGCTGGGGCATGGCTAAGAACAGGCCGTGGGGAGGAGGGCGGATTCGGAGAGGGGACGGTGGACAAAGGGGAAAGCAAGTCCGGGATGAGATCATAAAGGGCCTTTCATTCAAATACAAACATTCTGGTTCTGTAGTCAGGATTGTGAAGAAGAAAGCTAAGAAATACTAGGTTTGTTTTGGCTTATGGAACAGCCAGAAAAATCACCTTAAGTAAGAATGTGAGCGCACTAAACGTCAGTTGCCATGGTTCCCTGTTCGCACACTTTAACTCTTTCATCCTTAAGTAGTCTTACGTGGTTTATTTTCATTTTACAGAGGACGAAATTTGACTCACAGATGGTACAAACTTAAGTGGTGGAGACGAAATAACACTTGCAGTCTGCTTTCAAATAGATAAATTTAACCCCACAACTATGTTGCCTGCTGGGATCACTGCCGTGAAATAATGTCTAACCAGGGGATTTTTAAAAGACAATATCTCAAAAAGAAATATGTTTAAAAAAGTGTCCACAGGAGCATTTGGCAATGCTTGGTGACAATTTTGGTTGTCACAACTGAACTGGAAGATACTCTTGGCATCCAGAGGGGAGAAGCCAGGAATCCTGTTGAACAGCCCACCATGGACGGGATGGCCCTCCCCAACAAAGACTTATCTGTTCCCAAACTGTCATGAGAGCCAGGCTTGAGAAACTCTGGTCTAAACACGGACTGGATCTGACCCCTCATGCTGAGTAAGCACGTTGTAAGTCTTTCATTCCTTGATTATTTTAGTAGAATGGACCCAGGATTTGGCATCAAAATTAACTGAGGAAGCGTTTAGAACTTGAACATCTGACTTCCTCCCTTCTAGCCCATAAATACAGGAGAGCCCCCCAGTGTTTGCTGGTCTTGATTTCCATGGATCAAATACAGCAAATAACACCACCTATTTCATGGGATATGGTCTTAAATGACACATGAACTAATAAATGAGAAAGTGGTTGGTAAGATATTGACAGCTGGAAATACACTAGAGATGGTTACCCTAAGATTGCTCTAAAGGAAATACATCTGTATTTTGGAAATTTATACAATACCATTTAATTTTTTAAAAATAACCATCTACTGATGTGTTTATTGATACTTACTTGAAGGAACATAAGGATAAAAACAGACACGACTTTAGCTTGTCGTAAAAATTGTTAATGCAAAGGTGCCATTTTGAATCCCCCCCTCCCCCATCACCCTCCAGCCGCAGAGTACCCTGGTGGGCAAAAATTCTTTGGATGCAGTCAGGGTTGGCTCCAATCCTGCTCTACCATGAACTCTCTCTGTAGCCTTGGGCCCCTCCCTCTGTGTCTGATTTGCTGCTGAATCTCCACCAGCTGGCATGTTCTTTGTTTGGAGTAAATGTTCGCTGGGTCCATCTCTCATAATGATGTAATAATTCCAACCTCAGAGGATTGATAGGATGATCAGAAATATTATATATGAACCCTTTAGAGCAATGTTGGGCATGCAGTGTGGACACTTGAGAAAAGTCCAGTATTATATACAACTAGAGGAAGAAGAGAAGAACAAGAAATAAGAACCATCTACCATTTTCTACCGGAGCAAACGCATAACTCTCTCGTTTGTGACTGGGCTTCACTTTCGAAATGTTAATGCAACTGGAGAATATGCAAATGTAACCTTTTCCCCATTAAAACTTGTCACATAGACCAACAATATTGTGACAAAATCCTCACTCTTATATGGACTATCTGAGTTGTTAAAATTACAAGCACTCAGCTCCGAGCTAAATAGCAAACAGTTTGAAATCCGTTTCTATGATAGGCTGGCAGAGAAACTGAAAAGTTGATACACTGTCACAACATTTTAGCAAGTTTACTTCCGCACTGAAAAGAACCCCCGGACAACCAAAGTCTTTGGGAGTTCAAGATTTGATTTTCTAGCAAAAATCAGAGGAACATGCCTCAACTTGGTTCTTAAGTGTTGGAGGGTCATGACTTACATTCACTGTAGATTCAATAATTTCCACTGGGGCGCGGCTGTCTGGACATTGCTTAAAGGTAGGAAAATCCCCGCCATTTATAAAATTTGGAAGTCTAACCAAAAGTTTTAAAGACCCTATTGGCTTGAACTTTTGCATCCAGAGCCATGAGACCAGCTGTTTTGTTTTCGATTTAGGTCTTGATGATAAGGTTTGGGGAGTGGAGCTGGTGGTCTGAAGAAAGTCAGATAGGTGGAAATTTTTACAACAAAATGGAGATATTTTAATTGTTGTTGACAAAGGAGATCCTATGCAGCGAGACACACACGGAAGCATCAAAGCCTTCATCCTCGCTCCTGGATATTTGCTAGCACACACCAAAAGCTACCCTCTGTGGTTTATCATATTTAAACAACACATCTTAGCTTTTAAATAAACAGGAGCCTTGGAATTAGGACTATCTAGAAAACAAGCTCAATTGCTTTAGTTTTTAGGAAAAAATGGCTCTCTCCAAGCTTTACATTTGGGGAACGTGTAATTCCCCAAACGGCATCATAAGCATTAATTCACTCAACCGTGATTTCTCGACTTTTCTCCGCATGGAGCAGCCACAGTATGGTTTGTAGACACGTTCGGCTCCCAGGGACTGGATACCGTCGGGGACCACCCAGCCAGCTCTTCCCCCGTGGGGACAATCCTCTTTTATCTTAGATCTGCATGACTAATTATACCTTCTCTTTTCATGAACTATTGAGGCAACTCACACAAATCATCTATGATGATATCATAAAACATATGAAAAATCAAGTACAAAAAGAGGGAGACATCAAATGTTGGGAGCACAAGGTCAGCATACCTGCTTGTTTCAAATTTGACTCCTTCCTTACAAGTAGGCCTGCCATCAGCAGAGAAGTTCATAGGGGAGAGAAGGGGCCATTCCTGTAGTGAAGTGGGACCACGGGATCCCACCGCTTCCTGCACTGGGAGATCAGGAAGGAAGACTGTGGGACTCCTTATACTTGTCCCCACATCTGTGGCTGGCCTCCGGTTAGGATACCGTGGTAGGCTCATTAAGGGCCCCCAAGGGACCCGGTTCTCATCCCTGCAACCCGTGAAATGCTACCTTATTTGGCAACATGGACTTTGCATAGACTAAGAAGGCAACATACCATTGAAATAAACTATGTTGTTGTCTGGGAGGACAGAGGCAGGGCCCACGAGCCACGAAATGTAAGCAGCGTAGTTCCAGGAGGAAAAGGCAAGGACAAGGAATTTCCCCTAGAACCTCAGGACGCAGCATGGCCCTACTGACCCGCTGATGACGGCCCAGGGAACCTGATTTCAGACTTCTGGCCTTCAGGGCCATGAGAGGATCGATGAGTGTTACTGTAAATCATTAACTTTCTGTTAATTTGTTATAGCCCCAGGAAACCAGACGCATGCGTGGCCTTTCTAAGCTGACAAGAGACTACGCCACTGGCGTAGGGAGCTGCCTGGGTTATCCCAAGAGGTACCACCTCCAACTCCTGCCTCTGGGAGTCCTCCCTGTGATCGCGGATGGTCCGGGATATACTCTGACTTACCAACCACCATCTCTCGGTTGTATGTTTGAATCTGCCACCTCTCCGACCTGCGGCTTATTTCTGGAAGCCTGAGCAGCCTTCATATCCCACCATATTCCTGTAGGCTGCCTGGCTTCCAGCTCTGTCCAAGGATTCAGCTCTAAACCACTCACTCCTCCAGCCATTGTTCGCTTAGGGGCCTCCGTGCACCTAGCTGTTCGAGATCCAATGCTCAACGTGGTGAAAGTTCCAGTCCTTGGAAACCACTTTCTTATGGTGATTGGCAATTTACTAAATGCAAAATAAATTATTTGTCATATAGCGTTAAGCATGTGTTGGGTTCAATAGTGTCCCCTCAACAATTCATGTCCACATGGGACTTCGGAAAGGAACCTTATTTGAAATACGGTCTTTACAGATATAATTATGTATCACGAGGAGATCTTACTAGATGAGGACAGACCCTCAATCCAATGACAGAGTCCTTATATGACATGTAAGAGGACACAGAGAGACACAGGGAGGAGAAATCAATGTCCAGACAGAGGCAGAACTGGAGTGATGTGGCTATAAGCCAGCAGGTGCCAAGGGTTGTCCGGCGCCACAGGAAGCAAGGAGGCATGAACATTTTCTCCTTCAGAGCCTCTGGAAGGAGCCAACTCTGCTGACACTTTGACTTGACTTCTGATCTCCTCAACTGTTAGAGAATTAATTTCTGTTTTAAGCCACCTTGTTTGTTGTATTTTGTCACAGCAGCCACAGGACACTAATACAAGCGTAAGGGGAAAAATAAAGCAGACAGAGGCAATACTGGTACATGCACGCTCGTGCCCCAAGCTACGACCCATGGGCTAGGTGGGGGTTGTTACTGTGAATACTGTGGCTATGGATCAGCTCCTTGAGAAGCTGACCCTGGAGGTGGTCCTGGGTGGAAGGAATGTTCCAGAACGGGAAAACAGTGACAAGACCCTCAGGCAGGAATGTGTGGGGCACGTCAGACAGGAGGCGAGAGGGCCTTAAATAAATCTTAGCCGAGCAATGGGCTTTTTCTCAGAGTTCAGTTGATTAGGACCAAGGGGGGAAAACAATGAGAAATGATTAGCAAAAATTTATGCTATTATTTATCATTTTAAATCTCATGTATTTTAAGTACCAGGGAATTTCTGCTTCTATTAAGGGCCTCAATATTCTAATAGTCCGTTAGATTGCAAAGAATATTATCAATTATGTTGTAATACCTATTCAGTATCAATAAAATTCAAAACACTATTTTTTTTATCGGTGAACACAACTAGACTTTTTCAATAAAATATGTTCCGCAATGAAAAATCAACTTCCTACATATAAGCATTTAGTTGCTCTGGAAATTCTAACAGGCTGTGTATGGTGGTAATAGCCCAAGGGAACAAAGGACAAATTAGTACCATAAACTTTTCCTTGTGAGCCATAATGACTTTACGGAAAATGTTTATATTCTATGCCTATGTACCCATTTTAAAATTAATAGCCTGCAATATTTCCTAGAAAAATCACCTGGACCTGTGAACCTCCAGTGGGGACACAGGGAGGGATCTGATGCTCACAGTCCAGGTGAGGAGTGCGTGAGTCTAGGTTTCTAGAGCAACGGTGTTTACTTTGTCAATACTGGCAGCGATCAGGATTTTGCCCCACCATTAGATTAGGAATTTGAGAAAAAGCCAGAAAGGCCCTCATCACCCTCAAAAAGTTTTATTATATGTATTAAAGGAAACGTAATATTAAATAAAATTAAAAATGACCTAAAAATATACTGTGCATAAATCATAGAACATAGCACGCTTTCTTATAAATTAGGAAATGATATCATCTGACAGTTCTGTGAAAAAAGATCTTTAAAAAGGAGCTTTTAATGATTCTTCTGAAAAATTCTGAACTTCTGATAAAAACCATAATTATACCGGTAAACACATTCTATAAGCAAGAACACCATCTGCAAAGACCGCACGCTAGGCTCCATGATTCTGGAAGTGAGAAACAGTCCCATGGCAGCTATCTCGGAGTCTTTAGAAAGGAAGCTGTGAGAATATATTTGAGGGGTGATTGCTAAGCAGAGTCCAGCTGTGGTATCTAGTGATACTCGTTGTTGGTTTCGGTCCTGCAAATGCTGGTAGCATGTTTCACACATACAATTTCATCTTTGTCACCTTATTTTAGTCCTCCAAAGAATGACAACTCAATTTATTGGAGATAACACTGAACAGAGGTACTTCCTTTAAAGAAAATCTCAAAAGAATCTAACAAAATTTGGTCCAGAAGAGGTACCAAGTAAGAAAGATGTTTGAAGATACTCTTTAAAATGAAGTAACACATCATATGAAAATATTACCCATGTATTGTCACCTTCCATGAGTATTTAAGAAGTCTTTTTATGAATCAGGAAAAGCTCTAGGTCCTGGGGATAGGAATATTGACTCCTGACCTCAAATTATTTATAATTTAGCAGAGAAGACAGATTCCAAGTAAGCAATAACCATACATCAAATAAAAGATGTAATTCAAAAAATGCCAGAACTGGGGCACTTGGGTGGCTCAGTCAGTAAAGCATCTAATTCTTTCTTTCTTTCTTTATTTATATATATTTATTTTATTTTTTTAATGTTTTATTTATTTTCAGCGTAACAGTATTCATTGTTTTTTCACCACACCCAGTGCTCCATGCAATCTGTGCCCTCCCTAATACCCACCACCTGGTTCCCCCAACCTCCCACCCCTCGCCCGTGAACCATGAGAGACTATGGACTCTGAAAAACAACCCGAGGGTTTTGAAGCATCTTAATTCTTGATTTTGGCTCAAGTCACGATCTCAGGGTCGTGAGATTGAACCCTGCATTGGGCTGGGTGTGGAGCCTGCTTGGAACTCTCCCTATCCTTCTCTCCTGACCCCCCACCCCTCTCTAGGAAAAAAAAAAAAAAAAAAAAAGCCACAGCTGCTTTTAAAGCCCTTCTGACTGTCTTCTTTCCTTATGCATTTTTATTTGCTTTTCTTTACACTTCAGAACTGTAAGGACTTCAGCTAGCATCTCCCATGTGTAGACTGAGAAACTCAGGTCAGACTATTTGGTGACTTGACCAAGGTCACAAGCCGATTAGTGCATGGGACCTTGTGGTCAATTATCAAGGTTCAAAGCTTATTCACAGTTACATTTGGCCAAGATACCGCCTCCATCAGTCTGCTCGGCAATGCACACAGACTCTAGTTCCAAATCTTGATTTTTGCCTCTGGATTGTAGTGGGCAATACGTGGGAGCAGACTTAATCTAACAGAGAAAGCATGTTATTTAAGAAGGAAGAAGACCCTTATTCTAATGGCCTAATGGATTAATTTCCTGATAAGCACAGAGTGATGTGGTAAAAGGAAATGGTATTCAAGAAAGGTAAGCTTTTTTTTAAAATTTTTAAAATTAATTGACTGATTGATTTAAGTAATCTCTATACACAATGTGGGGCTCAAACTCTCCGTCCCAAGATCAAGAGTCACACGCTCTAAGGACTGAGCCAGCCAGGCACCCCAGGAAGGGTAAACTTTAAAAATCACGTCATTAGCCATGTCAACGTGATCCAACCAAGACCATCAGGATCACACCTGGGGTTGAACAACATTGGCTTTATTGTTCCTAACAACAGGAAAGAACACTCCCCCCACCCCCACCCCAAATGGAACTGCAGGGTATTTCCATAAGATGGTGTTAGAGCAGACTTAGGGAATCTGGGCTTGCACTAGCCACTTTGGGGCAGGGGCTGGTTCTGGATTGGCTGCTGCTGGATGTGACCCGGTGCCTTCAAGATTCTTAAAGATCTAGGAGGGAAGACTAAAGCAAGGCTCAAAGTGTGATTGGTGAAGAAGGAGCCGTCATCCCAGTCACACATCCCAGTCAGCCTGGACGTGATGTGGACAACATGTATGTTTGGTCCGTGTTCAGACTGGACTAAGGAGGGGTCTTGATTTTGCCTTGATCCATCATCGGCAGTGTGGCCCTGTGTGATGCTGGTGTTCTGTGAAATTGTTTCTGCTCAAAAGAACACTCGGGCCAGCTGTGGGGCCGGGCCAGCTCCTGGCTCCCAGGGGCTGCCCAGTCAGCAGACCCAGGGGTCTCGGGAAAGGAAGTGAAGGTGCCAGAACTCAATCTTCCTTTCCGCCTCCGGAGAAGTGGCCCTCTGGGGGTCAGAGCAGCGTTGCTAACCCTGTCAGTGTGATGCCAGCACCGCAGGTGAGAAGGGAAGAGAAGAGAAGGAGCCAGTTGCTTTGTCCCCATGAAGCCACACTCTGGCTACCTCTTTTTTTTTTTTTTTTTTTTTTTGTATACTTGGCTGGTTATTTTAAAATTTCAGAGACAGCAAGTCTGACCCTCGCATGTCAGTACTGATCAGTGACTCTGTGGGTTGCATCTCTTTGCATTTCAGGAATGGGAGGGAAGCTTTTGGGCATCGTCGCTGTTTAGCTACCAGAGAAGGAAAAAACAAAGCAGACAACTCCAAACAGTTAGTCACCAGCGCCTACGTCAAAGCACAACCCAAACACACCTAGGCAGGTTTGCTTCAATTTGCCCTTAGAGGAAGCATAGAGAAGATAGGAATAAACTTGGGCGTAGTCTTCGTACTAGAAAAAGATCAGCGCGGGGTCCAGTGGCCATTCACACGTATTTCTCGTGTCTAGACATTAAATCCAAAGGCATCCCACGTGCAGGCATTTTCTTTTGCCATATTTCACTTTACTTTTGCGTCTGGATTTTTCTAAATATAAAATACGGAGGGGATACATACATATTTACCCTTCCTTGTGAATAAGATAACCAACAATGGATATTTATTGGTAGTCCCTGTAGGTCATGGGTAAAAGAAAATGGACAGAGCAGCTGTATACCATTACCCTGGAAGATTCCTTATCTGTGCAACTGAATGCATTAGCAAGCTTCTTTTTAAAGTGTCATCATTTAAAAAAAAGAGAGAGAGAGAGAGAGAGGGTATTCATTTCCAGATAACAGTATCCCATTACCTTTAATTTCTATCCATTGATAAAGTCTTAGACTCGGCTTTTATTATCTCTGTGTCTGCCTACCTCTCAGCAGAACGGCTGTGATTAATTTGAAAATTAATGGAAAAGTTTGCAGTGAGGTTAAAGATATTTTCTGTTATGGCTGCCATAGACGTTTATAATTTAAAATGGGCAGCATGGCCGACAAGGCTGATGGGATACGTCTGATTACTGGAAAAAAGAGCAAGGGGCGGGTAAGTTTAGTCTTATTTACGCAAATAATAAAAGCGCCACAACATTTCTTTTATCTTTTTCACTAATGAAGAACTATGAGTTCTTCATTAAGCATTTCTTTATTCCCTAGCAGAACGTTTTAAGTTCCATCCACAGCTGTGAACTGAAGCCACAAGCAAACAAATCACTTGGATCTTGAAGAATGCTCATTTAATATCTCATTGTTGAGCACATTTATGTTTTCGTCGTGGGAAGGGACGGAATACAGAAACTGGGCAGAGACTGACTTGATGTAACTGGAGAGGCTCCCAAACCTGCGTGGCTCCTGGGGTCCTCTGCACGTCGTTTGTGGTGCTCTGGATGGAAGGTCTGCATGGTTATGATGTCAGCAAAAGGAACACTGGCAGAACAGAATTTTGAAACTTGTCACTAACTCAAGCTCATGTTTCTCTTGGTGTCCGGCAGAGAGCTTCTTTCTCTTGAAAACGGAGACTCTCTGGAGGAGCCCCTCTGAGTTTGCCTGGTTGTCCTGGGCCACCTTGGAATGTGGTTTGGGAACGGTGGCAAATGAATGGTCCTTCCCAACGCTAAGGGCCGGAAGTTTTATCTTTTAAGATTTAAATTCAGGATTTCAATGAAGCGAAACAGTAGTTAGGTTCAGTGAACATAAACTCTTGTCATTTGGGAAAAGGTTCTTCCTCCTTTGTAAGAGTTTTTCCTTTGGTAAGTGTTTGGAAAGGTAGTGTTTTAGGACTTTTAAGGACCTAAATTACAGCATTCCTTAATGGCTCCTTACCTAGTTAACCAACGCTTACAGTGGAATTTGGGGAAGGCGCCAACATGTAGCTTGCCTTCTCTCTCTCTCTCTCTTACCTTAGCAAGAGTACCGTAGGATGGGATGTGATGTTCACGACAGAAGTACCCCGTTTTGGTGGCAAACACAGTTACTGAAAACAGACTACATCCGGTGTGCCCTTCACCGTCTGAAATGACTGTCAAGGTCTTCCTTCTTGAACTTAATTTTAAGGGACCTCTCTCATACCCACTTCTAGCGTTTTCTCCCGGGTTTGTGGGGCTCTATGGCCTTAGATCGCAGAGAAAGAGGTCGCGTGAGAAACACGAGGGCCACAGAAAGCAAACAAGTTCAGTGACGTGAAGACCGTTCTCAGGTGAACGTAACAGGCGCTCTAGATTGACGTGCGCTGGAATTACAGAGGTAATAACGGGACTTTACGATAAGCACCGACCTGACTTTCGTTTAGTACGAGGAGAAGTCAACATGGTGGGACCTCCCATTCATCAAGCGAGTCCTCTGTGCCCCTCACGGCCCTGGGGGCCTCACCCGCTTCATACCCACCACATTCCGCCCAAGGGTGGTCCCATCAGATCCCATCAGATCCACTATTCTGTGGCACAGAAGCCTTAGCAACTTGCCTGAGATCGCAGAGACAATCAAGGATGGAGACAGAGACAGTCAAGGGTGGAGACAGAGACAATCAAGGATGGAGACAGAACTAACATTCGGGCAGACTCACTTTGAAACCCACCTTCCCCACCAAGAGGCGGCAGTGTCCAACCAAACACTTTTCATTATCATTTACAAATAACTAGAAGTTAGCATGCACGTTTATCCCTCAGAAATTTCATCAGAAGAAGATAAAATTCATTTAATTTAGCACCAAACCCACGTCGATTATGTATGTCTCAAGGGCAATGGCTTTCTGTCTTTAAATCAGAGCTCGTATCTTTTGAAAATTATTGGTAAGACACAGAAACATTTTATGCCGCTGACTTTGGTAAAGCAATGACATTATGTTTAAGCAAACATCTCTCTTATGTTTTGTCCATTTACAGCTTCCCGCAACCTCATTCCAAGGATTCCAGGGCCCAGAGTCAGGTGGTGGAACAGAGAAGGAACGGGTCTTACCTGGAGAAAGACCGACGTTTTCCATCAGCTCTTAAACACGATCCTTCTCCTTTCTTTCCTGACCTGGTCTCTGAATTTTACTTGGTCCCACATGAGGCGCATTCCTCCTAATTCCTCCCAAACTTGTTAGGTTCTGCATTTCTCTGGCTTTTGCAAGTCACATGGGATTCATTCAATTAATGACTATGATGTCAAATACAATCGGCCGTCTGGAGGTTTACGTCTGTAAAGATTTATTCTGCTTGAAGTGCAATAAATAACACCGTCCAGATAGAAAACATTTTCCTAATTTGTGTTATTCTACTAACCTTCGTGTTTTCCTCTTTAAAGTTTTCCATAGGGTTTTGCAATGCCAATCAAAATCTTCTGGTTGGAATTAAAAGCAGATGTTTGATAAGTATAAAACACTTATCTTTCCATATCCTCAGTGTGTTCACATTATATTCATTTGTATTTATTGGTGTCATATATTACCTTGTCCCAAAACTATTTAGTATTTTCTATCAAGATCCCCCTGATGGCCAGCAAAATGCCTTCCATTGAATGGATCTGGGAAATAATGCCTGTATAAATCAAATAAGCTGAAATCTTGACTGGATTTATAAAATTTACATACATTAACCAACTTTAATATACAGAGTCATAGGGACACCTGGGTGGCTCAGTGGGTTAAAGCCTCTGCCTTTGGCTCAGGACATGATCCCAGGGTCCTGGGATCGAACCCTGCATTGGGCTCTCTGCTCAGCAGGGAGCCTGCTTCCCGCCACCCCCGCCCCCCGCCTGCCTCTCTGCCTCCTTGTGATCTCTGTCAGTCAAATAAATAAATAAAATCTTTAAAAAATATACAGAGTAATAAGCCTTTGTCATCGTTCTATAAACATTGGTGGGCAATTCAGTTTTCTTCCCCATGACTCTGTGAGGCAGGGCCCGTGATTATCTCCACTTCATAGGTGAGGAGATTGTGGTTCAGAGAACTTGAGAGACCGGCCCAGTTTGTTGGAAGGAAGACGGAGGGTCACCTTGGGTTTCAGGGAGCCCAGAGCCTGCGCTGGCTGCAGGAAGCAGAGCCCCTCCCTTCCATGGCTGTGGTTCCCAGGGATGGTTAAGGAAGGCGGACTCTGCGTGGGCACAAGGGAGGAATTTAATCATACAGAGTGCACAGAACGCTGTCCTCTCTGCCATAACAGAACTGAGCGCAGCTGAACTTCCTGGTGCTCTTCAGAGAGAATCTGACTTTGAGTAAGCATCAGAGGTGTAGACTATGCTCAGAGGCAAGATCTCCAGGAAGGTTCTCTTCCACTAAGGTCATGGAAAGCGTGTATTTCCTTAAGCTGCGAAATCCTTCAGCTTCGTTCTATGCAGGTGGTTACAAAAATAAGCAAGCAGAGATTTGGTCTAGGTTTTTGTTTGTTTGTTTGTTTGTTTGTTTGTTTTTTAAACTTCAAGTAGAAGTGTGTAAGATCTAAAAATATTTCCTGAGTTAGGAAAAGCAGGTATCATCTTCCTTTGCAGGTTTGAATATAATTGGTTAAAATATTGGTTAAAATACAACGCACATTCTGGTAGTCCAGACAGAAACTGCAGAAGGCACCGTCTTAGGTGAGAAACAAGCCAACTCGGCTGAGCATCTCCATTTCAGAGTTGTGGCAGGTGGCTTGGGTAGCTGTTATTCTTCAAAACTTGTTTTCTGCTCATTTCTTGACTGGTTTTTTGGTTTGTTTGTTTGGTTGGTTGGTTGGTTGCTGAGTTTGCGAAGTTCTTCATTCTGGATGACACCAAAGCTAGAGGTTTATGGATATGTCTTAAACACCTTCCCTTCCTCTCCTCTTATGTATGCCATCTCTGAGCTCTCCTACATATGCCTTGACCTATTTCTGTTCTGAGTCTTTGCAGTATCTGAGACTTTACACTTACTGCCTATTGTGTGATTCAGTACTTCCCTGATGGTTAAATAAAAGATGGGAAAGAGTCCTGAATTAACAGTGGGGGGAGGGGATGAAACACAACCTTACTTTCTGGGGAATGTGCCCTTGTCCCAACGGCAGCAAGGACTCCCAGGCTCCTTTCTGTTACTGGTGGGCCTCTTGCTACTGCTGGACATCGTTCCCAGAAAGAAAATGTGTATTTGCTGGTTTCACACACAAACCCACCAGAGATTTCGGCAGGCAAGTGCGAGACAAAGCAGCATCTTTGGATCCTGGCCCTTTTTAGTGTTTGTTGTGCAGCTAGGGCGGAATCATATATTTTTGGGAAAAGATTCTTGGAAGGAAAATCGCCATATTATAACCTAAAGAAAAATTCAACCTTGTCTCATTTTCTCTGAAATGGAAAATCCATAAAGTTGTCGTGAACATAAAACTGACCCAGTCTGGGAGGACCAGGATGGACGGAAGGACAGACACTGTCATCTCGGGAGACCACAAATACTTGTAAGGGACCTGTTCTTCAGTAGGTGTTGGGAAAAATGACACTGCAAATAAAAGAATAATATCCCAGTTCTTCCCTCTCGCTGACCACGCTGCACACAATCAGACACGGGAACTGTGAACTCAATTTTCAAGGCAGTCCTGTCGCCGGAGCCACACCCCACAGACTCATTACCTCTTGCTTTGAAAACTGTGGTATTTCCTAATGGGCTTGCTCTCTCTCCAGGCTGGAGAAACCACCGGCCCCCAGTTTATCCCGCATACCACCACTGCTGCGATGCTTCTAAAGCAAACTAGACCATCTTACTGACCTTCTAGCAACTCTACATTGTACTCGGTGCCTCACAGAAAACTGTGCTCCAGGACAGCCCCCTATGCTGCCCCCTCCTTCCTCCCTCTTCCTTCTGCACTGCGTGTAGGTCCCTACACAGGTCTGTCACTTCCTCCACTGCTCACGTGGGCCATTTCCCATCTGCTGAAATGCTCTCCTGCTTGAGAATTAGGACCTTAAAAGCTCTTTCCCAATGACAAAGTAGTTGATAATATCCATAGGTGATATTGGAATGTGAACACAGATGCTGATGATATCATCCGTGGGGCACAGCATTCTGGAGAAAACACTGTCTAGTTCTTGGCACTGTGGAAATTTCCCAGGCTTCTTCTGTGGCGAGCCAGCAGAACATGTAGCACTGCTCCCGCTGAAATTTCACATGGATCTGTTTAATTGGTTGATGATGGCTTTCTCCACTAGGGCAGTGGACTCCGGGGGCAGGAGTCATCCCATGCTCAACTCATTTTAATGTTCCTGGTGGCTTGCATACTGGCTTATTTTACTGTCAGGTGCTCAGTGAACAGATGAGACGATTCCAGGATAAAAACATTTCAAAGATAAAAGCAACAACAAGGATAGAAAGCACAGGTTGTTTATGCAAATATCATTTAAGGGCTAACTTGATAGTTATTTGCTCTCTTGTCTACCGTCCCACCCTGACCCCATTCATTCACTCATTTGTTCACTGAGTATTTAGTGAGTGTCAATGAAGCATTATTCACTACGGTGAGGAACAGCCCTAGAAGTTTCCATCTGCGAAGTGGAGGGTGGAGTTAAGAGGGAAGAGACACACAAGTAAGACAGGGTCTCTCATCCTTGGGGCTAGTGACATTTTGGATAATCTCTCTAACTAGACACCAATAGCATCCCCTTTCCAGTTTTGACCACCAAAAAATGTCTCCAGATATGGCTCCATATCCCCAGCGGGTAGGGCCCCAAATCACCCCCCTGTCGAGAACCACCGGTGGGGGGACTATTTCTGATGGTACCACAGAAAGCTCACAGGCAGACCAATTTTTTCGGTCCCATTAATGGGCCTCTGCCAACTTCTTTTCTGCCGATAATGCTGCCAAAAGGCAGAGTAGTTTTCCTGAAAGGATTCCAGTGAGTTCCTGGTCTAGAACTGTGAACATGAAAGAAAGACAGGCGAGGGTGTAGAGCGGTTCCCTCTTGCTACCTGTGTGTCGGGTACGAAAGTGACTGAGAGCGGTCAGCCTGGTGTGAGGTTCGGAGGACTCCAGGCCACCTGGTGGTGGGCGGAGTGTGATACTCCAGAAGGTCATTAGGCACCCTAGTGCGGCCTGCCGGCTGACAAGCCTTCCAGGGCACGTCACGCCTTCTTCGTGCGGATAAAACTGTTGGAGAACAGACGACTATTTTATGCCGGTTCCTCACACATTGCTCTGCAGTCAGCGCACATATTTGCAAGAAGCAGTGTCTGGGAATCCCTGTACTAAATGACTCTTCTTATGTATTTTAACGTCTTCGTCATTCTCCTATTACCCCACCACATGCTTTTCGATCACAGAGTAGAGCTGGCGGAGCATTTTCAGTCCTTACATTCCTGGGGAGAGTAACGCTCTTCCACGGATCTGGCATCTCAATCAACCTTAGATTTCACTGGAAGTCAGATCCTTTCAAAGCTGCTTCCCTGAGCACCGTGACGGCAGGAAGCCAGCCTCGGACCTCAGGCTTAATAGATTTTTCTCTAATAAACCCCAGACATCAGAGCAGCGTAAAACCCTTCCCATCAGGGAACCCGGCATATGTTGCATTGTAACAAGGTCCACCGGCTAGGCAGGCGACAGACATGCAGGGCGGCGGGGTTGGAGAGCCGGCAGAGCGAGAACATTTGGAGGGGCTGGCTTGGACCCTGCTCTCCTCTCCTTTCTCCCCAGAAACACAGTGGATTCCATCTGGTCACCCCAAGCCCCTCTAAAACATTGACTTGTCAACACTGCACGACGAGCGTATGCTCAGACACCAGGTGGGGAAGCAAATTATTCAAGGTCACAGAGGAAAACCTTAAAGAAGCTCAGAAAAGGCTTGTGTGTTGCAATTCCTCCTCCAAGGCAAGAGAATCTGGTAATCACTAATTCCTTAGGGAAATAAAATGAGCCAATCATGGTAACTATCACTTTGCCTGCTCTTTTCACTTTCATGTGCGTGTGCATGCCCATGCGCCCGCCCATGCGCCCACACATGCACATGCATACCTTTTTTTTTTTTTAATTGAATAATTTACAAGAAGCATTAAGTTTTTTCAGCTTTGGAGGGAATCACTGCATCTGAGATACCCGGAAGGTTGAAAGAAGGAAGATCATCTTCACCATGACCAGGAGAAATGGCCATCATGCTTCTAAAGTTTGGGAAATTAAAAACACATACAACCACCCCAAGAATTTTAGATCATATTTAAAAACATTCCTATTTTGATATTTTGTAAAGTTTTGACTGAGGTGTATTTAAACAGAAATGTTCTGTACATTCTCTATAATTTTCATTTATTCTTTTTCTCCTACTGATCTTTCCCAGAAAGATCGTACAGAAGATCAGCCAGTGAGAAGATTCTTGGGTCTCTGTCCCGCTCTTCATGTATCGCACTATACGAACTAGTGCCTTTTTTATAGACATTGTGATGGTTAGTTTCAAATGTCAGCTTGATGAGGTGACACTACCCAGTTATTGAATCAAACACTAGTCTAGATGTTGCCTTGAAGGTATTGTGTAGATGTGGTTAACACTGACAGTCCAATTGACTTAAAGGGAAGGAGATTATCTTCCAAATGTAAACGGGCTTCCTCCAAGCACTTGAAGGTTCGTAAGAGTAAATGTGAGCTTTCCCGAGGAAATTCTGCAGCATGAACTCCTGCCTACGATTCCAGCCCACCAGCCTGTCCTACAGATTGAAGACTTGCTAACCCCCATGATCGCATGAGACAATTCCTGAAAATCGCTCCATGTGTGTACATATATGTATATATACATACACATATATACCCATTTGCATACCTATACAAACTTACACACACACACATACTTGTATACAGATGTATAATATCAAAGAAAGAACGAAGAGAAACTGAGAGCCCTCTATTGGCGCTCTTGAATGGTGGCTCTGTCCAGTAGAACAGGAAGTCAAAGAAGCCTCCAGCTCCTTCCCTGCACAGTCCTCACACCTCTTCCTCACGTCAACAGCTGGAGTCCATTCCCATGAATCCAGCTGCGCTAAGGGATTTGCCTGAACTAACAGAGGCCTCGAGGCTTCCATCTCAGTCTCATGGGACGTTCACTCAGCAATTGTCCCCCTTGGACCTCAGGCACACGAAGTACGCGTTCCTGTCAGGTGTCCCAGCTACCAGCTGGCCACCAGTGCCAATGGCCTGCGTGACGGTGCCCCATCTCAGAGGCCTGGGGGCCGCCGAATGGGCCGCCCCAGAACAGGCTGCCTTGACCTAGGATTATTTGAGCTGATTATTTCTGAGAAACTGAAGATGCAGGAGAAGCTCTGAAAACAGAGTAGAAGTTACCCTTTGGCGAAGGAAATTTACATTTAGAAGGGAAGTTTCTCTTTATAAGTTCCCCTCTCTGTACCAGGAAGAGAGGATGATTGTAAGTTACAAGACATTTGCCAACAGAGGAGACAGGGGCTTAAATCCGCATCATAAACCTTCCCCTTGCTTACCGTGCTTTTCCTGGTACCCTGGTACCCTCCCACAGCTTCCCAAGCTCTTCTCCCCACACCCCTCATCTATCCTTAGCTTCAGCTGGAGATGGTAGGTGACACTGGAGCTTGGGCCATCTTGGGGAGTTAGTATTCCTGGGTTTCTCCCATGAGTATACATGTTAATAAACTTATTTGTTTTTCTCTTGTTCATCTATCTTTTATTATGGGGTGGGAGGTGTGTGTCAGCCAAAAACTCAGAAGGGTAAAGGGAACATAACCGTTTCTTGCCTCCCATGTCCCGTCCCATAAGGCCCTTACAGGACTGCAGTCCTGCCAGCTTCCTACACATCCTGTGAGGACACCAAAGTGAGGATGACCCAGCCAAGCCCCAAGTACCCAGAGAACGAAGATGTTATGATACCTTGTCGTGTGAAGCCAGCAGATTTTGAGGTGCTGGTTGTATGGGAATAAATCACTACAGCCTGTAGGAATACTTTCTTACATTGTTCTTAAGGCCTCTGCAGGTGTTTCAGCCAAGGACACTCTCCACACTAACTAATGAAAACACCCACACGACAAGAATTTTGAAACTACCCAGAACGCAATGTGTCCAAATGACATAGTGACTTTGTCAAATTCTTTCCCACCAGACAGGAGCGAAAGGTCTCCAAAGAAGCATGTGAGACACTCTGTTGTTAAGAACACCCAGGACAGTGTTGAATGGTTCTAGCTCATCTGCATTAAGACTGTGGCCGAGCAGGGAGCTCATCTCTGATGATTTTTGCTGATATTTTAAAAGGGGTAAACACATTGTACTGCATATTTTAAAATTTTTCTGTATATTATGATGCTCTGATGTCTCAAACACCTTTCTGGTTGGGGAGAGACTGCTCCCTCGTGGGAGGGCTGGCTCCTTCTTAGAGAAAGTAAATGGTGGAGCCTGAGCATGGCTTTGAGATGCAAACCAACCAATCCGAGGCCATACCTCCTCTGTCTGAGTTGTCTACCCCAGGATACTAATTTTAAGGCAGTATTCCTCTACCTCATCGTCCCAGGGCCAGGTATCAGGAAGCCAGAGACTTAGAACCCACTGGAATTGCTCAAACTAGCCAATCCCATAAACTGTTCACCCTGGCCTGCTTAACTTTCCCACAGGAACCTCAATAAAGGTGTTACAAAACCCCCCACAGCTCCAAAATGGAATCACCATCCTGGGGCTTAGAATCTAATTAAACTGTAGTTTTGATTTCTCCCAGAAATGCAGTCTTAACAGGTGAGAGGAATTTCTGGTCAGCACCAGTGAGGTAATCTGTCACAGGGGCCCTCTCTATTCTCCAAGGGACGACGACAAGGCAATCCACCTAAGGAGACTCCCAAACTTCCCCACAGGGAAGCTGACCTCACCTCACACAATCCTTTCTTTTCTTTTGCTAACTGTCACACCTTGTTTCTGCCTATACAATCCTTCCACTTCCTACAGCTCCGGAGAGCTCCTTTCTGCTTGCTAGGGGTGATGCCGCCCAATGTATGAATTGTTTAATAAATCCAATTTAATCTTTGAATTTATTTGGTTGAATTTCATTTTCTAACACAGGCTCTGGCCTGAGTGCTATGCTCCCCTTCCCATCTTTTGCTTCCTGACCACTCTGGTTTCTCCCACACGACCCCGTACGGTGTGCCGGGCCTCCCGTCCCCAGGACCTGGGAGTATAATAAATTTTGTTTTCCTGAGCCTCTCCTCTGTGTCCTCTTGTGGCCACGTCTGACTAAATATCTTGTAAAAGAATACAAAATACTCTTTTAAGCCACTTGGAAATTGCCCTAAAATAGAGATACTGCAAATACCACTTCCCTCATCTCTGCCGCTCTCTGGCCCATGGCTACACTGGGCTGTTTCACTGCAAGATGAGACGGCTCTTCCTTGGAAGATGTGTTCATGTCTAATATTTACTGTTTGAAGCGCCGTAGTTAGGAGCAAAGAGTAGAAAACAAAGATCAGGATGAGAAGAAAACAGAGCAAGAATACAAATGTGTTTTAAACAGACTCACTCGGGCGGAGGTTGAAAGTTACACAGTGATACTTCCTGGTAAAAAGAGTCTGTGGAAGGTCTGGTCCATGAGACACTATTAAACAACATGTTCCCAACATCATGTATAAAGTAATTATACATTATAATGTATAATGTTAAAAAAACACAAGGTCTCAAGTGAAAACCCTATGCGAATCAATACAATAACTTTTCTGAAATATAGAAATATCTTGAAATGTCACGTAATTTAGATTTTTATATAAAAAGAGGGCAGTCAATAATCTGAAAAAAAGGAAAGGTGACAAATAAAGATTTTGATGTTACACTAAATTCGGTGTTAGCAAGACGTGTAATAGATGAGTTAGTAGGCAAAAAATTAATGTGTGCAAAGGTTATTAAATCATTCTGATATTTCTCTAATAACAACTAGCCCAAGACTAGGGCTCTAGATATTTTAACTGTCACTGGCTCACACGTCTTGGAGAGAAGGGTCTTGCTCTGTATGTGAGTTGATGCGGGGGGGGGGTACATTTTCCGTGTGACACCCAGCCACAATCATGCACTTGCCTGTGTGTACTTGTACTTCACCTTGGCCCAGAAGGGATTCAAGGTGATTTCTTTTTCTCCGACAAAAAAGTTTAAAAATTAGTAAAATGAAGGCTCTAAATATAGAGACAAAGTGACCCATTACACGTTAGAAACAGGGTAATGGGGGGGGTGCTTAGGTGGCTTAGTTGGCTAAGGTCGTGACCTTGGGATCCTGGGATCGAGCCATCCCCGCAAGTCCCCGGCTCAGCAGGGAACCTTCGCCCTCTGCCCCTCCACCCATTCCATTCATGCGTGTGCCGGCGCGTGCACACATTCTCTCTCTCTCTCTCAAGTAAATTTTTTAAAAAGGAAGAAAGAAATAGGGCCATGGGTGTGCATTCTCTCCTGGCCTTTTGTGTATCCAGGCCAGGTCTCTTGGTTTTGCCCCAAATTGGGAAAAGAGGGCAGGCGTGAGTTTCTTTATATTCTGGGAGTTCCCTCCACCAAACCTGGGACAGAATACTTCGTTATTGCAGCATGCTGACACCGAGCTGAGGCCCTGGCAAGCTACCCGGTGTCCTCCCGGGTGGTGTGCAATGGCGACTGACAAATACCTACTCATAAAAGCCACTGCTGAAAAGGCAGTGAACTCTCCCAAGGACAGAATCACTTAGCATTTTTATTTGGCTTCCATCTCAGATATTAAGGTAGCCTCTCAGGATCCCGCTGAACAAACCAAGGGACATTTGTTTCCCTCTCTCTGGACAGCAGGACTCCCTAAGGGCGAATCCTCTGGGCTCCTGAGGTCGATGTAGAAAGCTGGGAGTGGGGGCACCTGGGTGGCTCAGTGGGTTAAAGCTTCTGCCTTCGGTCAGGTCATGGTCTCAGGGTCCTGGGATCGAGCCCCGCATCGGGCTGTCTGCTCGGCGGGGAACCTGCTTCCTCCCCTCTCTCTGCCTGCCTCTCTACCTGCTTGTGATCTCTCTCTGTCAAATAAATAAATAAAATCTTAAAAAAAAAAAGTTAAAAAAAAGAAAGAAAGAAAGAAAGAGAAAGCTGGGAGCCCCCAGCAGGCTCTGGTCTTCCTAGTCCACAACTAGTATTGGTTAAATGGGAAAGAAAGGGCAAGCAGTGTGGAATCCACTGGATTTTGTAGCTCCATCAGCGAGTTAACAGACTCACAATTTCCCCTCCTGAAAGTCAACTTGAAGTTGAAATACTAGGATGGCAGGCCTTAAAACAACTTAGTGACTCCCCAGACCAGCAACAGTAGACAAGTATTTAACATAAAAGGCTTACACCAAAGGCCCAAGTTAACCAAATTTTATGAAATTCATTGAAAAATCACTCTGCGTCACTGTACGGATTCTCGGAGTTGATAAAAGTTACCTCTCGTTTCGCTGGCAGAGGTAGCACTGAGGAAACCCGCGCCTTACTGCCAGACTTCCAAAATTTTAGCAGCGAGGATCATACGACCAACTTTGTCCTCATGTGACCCCAGCATCATGACCATCTGTCTGCGACTGCTGGAGCTGATCGCTTTGGAACAAAAGACACAGGACTACCACTTGAACTTACTTGATTCTAAGTAAAAAGAACTTATTTCCCAGAATGCAGCTTTAGTTGAGCACAGCAAATCACATCGGGACGACAGATCCCTGCCTTGTTTTCATAATTACCATAAATGTACACAAAAGCGCAAATAAAGAATAAGGAATTAACTTCACGAATACGCTTGGAAGAGGACATAAAGGTGCAGAGTGTCACTGCATTTAACTCTCTGCTGTAATAAATGCCACAGACAAACAGAGTTAAATGGGTTAATTAGTCGCCGGTGGCTGTTTTAATTGTGGTATTGAAAATCCGCGATAAACGGTAGGAGAATTCTCACTGGCGGGATACCCGCGCTTTAATGGGAGAGTTCGCCTGGGACAACGGCATCTCTAAATCATCGCATAACTGATCACCTCTCTTCCTCTCCTTTACTTTTCATAATTAGCTGCACACTATTAAGTTAATGCACATTTATCTACAACAATTCACTTCAGCCTGCAAAGAATCTTTCTAGTCTATAATTACACTCCAGCTTAATGAGCATAATTTCCACTGCACATATTTTAATAAAGAAGCTGCCATTATGGGTTGGCTTCCCGTGTCGAAACTCTTCCAGGAAAGACCACAAGGAGAGACAAATGCTTCCTACTCGTGAATTGCAACAAATGTACGGAGATGATCTGACGTCTACTTTCGATGAATAAGAATGTTGGAAAGGGCATGTCTCCTGAGGAAATGATGTGATGGACACCCCCACACCCCCACTGTCCAGAGGGCATGAACAGCAGGGGGCTCACCCTCCATCACTACAAAGGGCCGGGTGATGGGTCAGTTGTGCCATGTGGTACTGGAGGGTTGACCTCATTAGTCTTTACGTGTCTAGCCCGAAGTATGAAAACATCTCTACAATTTATTTGGGATCTGTACCCCCAGGGAATGGCCTTTTGAGTGCTTCAAATCCTGACACCACTAGATGTTATTAACTGGGACACTGATACATGAGACCTTTTAGAGATTTTTATTAACTTGAAAGATCTTAAGCAACTAGGACCTTTCGCCAAAGCTCCCTTGTGGGAGACCAACCGACAGTAAGAGAAAGCCTTCCTACTGGTTTGGCACCAAAATGGCAAACACTTAACAGTGTGACTTAATGGGACTAAGCACATTTTGCAAGTATTGTAAATCTGTCCTAAGAATAATAAAAATCATCTGATTTAAAGGAAAATCTACAGTTCTAGTAGGTCATTATATTTTGCATAAACATTTAACTATTACGATGATTTCATAAAAAAGGTCTGCCCATGTTTTTGGTTTAACACTTTAACCAAGCAAGCCCTTCCTTGGTTCTGTTTGTTATTTGGAGGAAAGAACAAGGCATTTGCTTGCTCTGATTTTGCAACTTGGAAAGGGAAGAAACAGCATCATAACAACAGTTAAGAAAATGAGCCTTGAGGGGAGTGAGAAATGGCCACTGTAGGGCAGAAAAATGTAAAATAAGAGAACAACAAAGGAAGCAGATGTATCAAACCAATGGCAACAAAACCCAAGGAAACACTGCTTGTGATATGCTCCCAATAATGGCAGGAGGTGGGATTCAGGGATGCTGCGTGAAATGGGGGCTTTTAGACATGCCTGATGTCAGTGTTCTTCTGGAAAGTTCAGGTATCCCATGAGACACAGGACATGTGTCTCCTATCTCAGATATTTCTGTATTTCCTTTTCTAGATGTATATCTGAAACTTAAAGCCAAAAAAATTCTGAGTAAACTTAGAGTCATTTCAGTAAAGTCCCTAATCAATTCCCTCCATCACCAAAGGTACAATTTGAAATGAACAATGAAGGCATGTAAAGCATTATCACACTATTTACACTAAATGGAATAAAAATTATATAATGAAGGCTCATTTATATTGTCACAGAATGCATTTTTCCACAGTGTCAGTTTTCAACCATTTAGAACTCATGTGTCTTGTGTGAAGAGTTACTTAGATTTGTACTTATTTCTTTAAAATGATGGGTTAGTTTCTTTTTTGGAAATAGGATTTCTGTAACAGCGAGTAAGGTGCCTATTGACTTTTTCCACCGTCATACTGTTCCAAAGCTTTTCCAGTAGTGTTCTTATAGGTGTCTGAAGACGTATGGGATGTTAGATAACATAACTGACCTGAATTGATTTTGATCATGGCATTAATGCTCAGTCTGTGTCTTTTCTTTTATCAAACCGTTTCATTAAAAAAATACAACATAGCTAAGAGTGTGGCCTCTGAAGGCAACCTGTCTTGGGTTGAGCTCAGGTCCTCCAATTAATGGCTGTGAGACCATGAGCAAGGTACAGGGACTTAATTTGCTCACCTGCAAAGTGGGGATATGCCAGCATCTAGCCTACAGGCATGCAGAGGAGTGAAGGAGGTGTGGCAGGGAAAGGCCTTAGAACGATTCCCACCCCAGCAAGCGATGCTGATTCACTCACCTTTCCTTGTTTCCAAGCCTTGACAGATATAAGAAAAGGACTTTATAACACTTTGGGGCCCTTAAATCTGAAAAATTTGAAATCCATTCTGTGCTATAAGGGGAATGTTGGAAAAGTGTTTTCTCCAATTTACTGATCTTGATCAAAATAGATAGTCTTCCATTTGGAAAGGGCACACTGTTTCTTCACTTAAGAATTTCAACCTAAATATACATTGTGTCCATACCGCATATATAACTGAGCCACAGCACATATTTAGCTTATAGTATTGTAAGAGGATCAGAGGATCCGACATGGATTTGTGTGTTTCATACAAAGGAACCAGTGCTCTGATCTCAACAATGACTATATGCATACGAAGTTCACAATATACGTTTGCCATTAATGTACATACTTAAAAAAAGGTGCCTCTTTTTGAAATTGCTGCCAGAGTTCCTCTCTTGACTTGCACTTTGGAACCCTGCAGAATGATTTTTACAGGAGTAAGCCCTCCCCCTCAGAATATGCAGGACATCAATATTTACATTCACAGAACAGAAACCAAAAGGCAGAAACCTTCAAAAACTACAGAAAACAAAAATTATACTAGTGATTGTAAATTACAGACCACGGAGCCTTGAACTTCAAGATTATGTTAATATTGGGAATGTTAATCTCATAACAATTATTTTTCAAAAGGTGCCATGTTCGGAAAACATGGACATTCACAAACATTTTATTTCTCCCCTCCTGAATTCCAAGTCACAAATTCTTCACAATGAACTTGAATAAAATTTGTATTTAAACCCTCAATTTTGAGTTTATCTTCCATGAATGCTGGAATGTACTGGAATTTGTCCCCACTGGAATGTACTAGAATTTGTTTCCTAATATGGGGCTCTTTTTAATTTTACTTACAAACAAAAAAAGTGCAAGTATGGTAGGATTTTTGCCACTATGTTACTTCTAGGTTACTTCTAAAGTTCTAGCAAGCAAATACTAATTTATATACCCAGAGACCCACACAGTAAGTAATGCATTTACATGTAGTTAATATACATTAGCTAAAAACGAATGGTGAAATATCATGTATAATAGTTTTGCAACTTGTCAAGTATATTACTGTATTTTTATAAGCCCTCTTTTTGTATACATTCAAAGGAAAACAATATGGTAATAAAATAAATCCAGCCATTGTGACATTTAAACTGTGAGAATTCTCATGTTTGTGCAGTGTCAGATTTCTGGCTGGCTGGATTTTTATTCAACAGGGAGACAAGAGATTATGGAATGTTCGTAAAAAATACAAGATCCTTGCTTTAACACATGGTAACTTTGAAAGCCGTATCAGGGAGGGATCAAGTTCTTTTCTCTCTAAATCAGTGTCTTATATTCGACTTCTAGACTTTCCTTGGTTGGCATTATTGGATGGTGGCGATCCAATTCTCAGCCTTGTTACTGCAAGAAAGCTTAAAATAGCAGATGAGAAACCTACAGTAACCAGCAGATAGAGAAGGCTAACCAAGTAATAGTTTGTGTGAATGCCATGTGGAACCAAACATAAAAATATTTATCTCAATTAAATTGCATGATACATTTCCAGGAAGCAATCTACTAATTATAATGCTCTAGCACTTGGCAATAAAATATAAAAGATCTACAGGAATAAAAGGAACATGAGAATCATTGTCATCCCTATGACTCTAGCACCACTTTTCAAAAGTTTTTAGCAATGAGCCACAATATGAGATATTTCTACTGTAACTCAGTTCTCACAGACTCAAGCACATGCACAAATATATGTATAGGTAAGAAGGAAAGAAAGATGTCCTTACTAAGGCTGATGCCTTTTGAAAGATATCCTTTTCTGATCTGTTCTATTCTACTCTGTTCTATTCCATTAAATTCTTTTCAAAACACAGGTCTTGGGGCGCCTGGGTGGCTCAGTGGGTTAAGCCTCTGCCTTCGGCTCAGGTCATGATCTCAGGGTCCTGGGATCGAGCCCCGCATCAGGCTCTCTGCTCAGCAGGGAGCCTGCTTCCTCCTTTCTCTGCCTGCCTCTCTCCCTACTTGTGATCTCTCTCTCTGTCAAATAAATAAATAAAATCTTAAAAAAAAAAAAAAGAACGAAACAGACATTTAAAAAAACAAAACAATATAAAACAAAACACAGGTCTTGACAAACAAAAGCATTTTACTATCCATTGATGTGTCACAATCGGCAGTTTAAAAAATTTTATATGTATGCAACAAAATTTACTTATTTATACACATATGTACACACAATTATATGTATATGTAATACTTATACACACATATATATATGCGAGTGTATGTATATATCTATGCATATATATTAATATAAGAGAGCTAGATAATCATGCATACTCACTTATCACATATAAAATTTTGCATATCAAATATAAACTGACAATTTGCATAAAATTACCTTTAAAGGCTAAAATTAGGCTGGGGGAAAAAGCTTTTATTTTTTAAATTGTTTCATTTAAACTCTTGCTTCCCTCAACCTTTCTCCCTTTCCTGTTCTCCATACATATGATCTACTTTTCAAAGACACGTGAAGATGATGAGGACAACAGTGTATTGGTAAAACTGTCCACTTTTATCTGGACACTCATCTTGGTTCTCAGGTGGGCCCACTGCCCTTCTGAAATATTTTATATTCAAATGAAGAGGGAAAGGTTGCCTTAGATTATCCCTGGGGAAAGATCATGTTGTCCCTTTGGGCATCTGCAACTTTGGGTCCAATTACCAGGTGTGTCCTCACCAAGGACTGGCTCAATGAGAAACGAATGAGAGGCTGAAATACAGACAGAGAAAAAAGACTTCATTCTGAGATATGGACCATGCCACTCAACAGAAGAAGAAAACAACTTTTACTTAAGGGAAAGGGATAAATTATGTAATACAACCAATGCCTAAGTTGTTTTCAGAGTGCAAGCTAAAATATTACAAAACTAATTTTCTTTGCAGCTATAATTTCCATTTACTAATAAAGATTAGTGGTTATCATTTTTAAAATATCAATTCCTGACAAATAAACAGAGGAAGAGTTCAGATTATTTTTGTGTTAAATTTATGCTTTAAATCAGAAAATACAGCAATGTGAGATTACTGTCCTGACAGAAATATGTTATTTCTTCATCTGATCATTCACCATCTACAGTGGAAAACACTCCACAAACATTCAAAATATTTTATACCCATCAATTATTATGTAATTTATTAGCATCCACTAGCTGGAGGTGTTTGATAATGTTCCTCTGTCAGCATCCAGATTTTATTTTGTTTTTTTAATATGTTATTTTGGAAAAGGTAAATACTTGTCAGTGTTTTGCATATATTTAAAAATATATTATGAAAATGTATCTTAGGTGCACACGCATGCACAAAAACCTAGCACTCCTCTTCCAAAACAGCAAACCAAACTTCCTTACTATAGGAATTGTAATTATACTATTCTATTTTGTTTTATCCATCATTCCTTTAGATGCTGGTCAAAATCCTCTCAATTGATTTTACTACTCACTCATGGGTGGTCCCCAGCTGGAAAACAGAATTGTGCTAATTCAGTCATGCCACAGACTCTTGAATTCTATCTATGAGACAAAACACATCTCATAAAAATATTGTAGAAATTCATTTTAATCACTGACACAAAGGGCTACCTTACTAAAACATAGTCAGGCAAAGAATCTACCTTTGTATCTCAGGGAAGAATACAAGAATTATACATGTGAGCACATAGAATCAGTAATATATTAGAGCAGGGTCAGCCCCTGGGCCAAATTTCGGCCACCATCTGCTTTTGTGTGGCTTATAAGGTAAAAAATGAGGTTTTACAAATGATCATTTACAGTAGAGTTGATGACAGGGAACACTAATTTTGAACCCAGATTAGGCAAAATGTTGTCTCTCCTAAAGAAGCCCATTCTTTCTGAAAAGCCCATATTATAAACATTATTAACGTTTGATTATTATATTTTAGAATTCACTAATAATAATTTTGTAGTAGCTACCTATTATTCACTAACTGCCTTTTGCCCATAAAGCCTAAAACACTGACCATATAACCCTTAACAGAAGGTTTGCCAACCCACGCATTCATTAAAGCATCATTAAGAACTTGCTATAATTACAAATAAGGACACCTGTCAGCTCAGGTAGTGATCTGGTTGCAACCCTAACCACACTCTGGTGACCCCCCGAGCACGCAGGAGATAAACACAGTGGGTGTGTGATTGACGGTTACCTACAGGAGCCTCCCTCCTTGCTCCAGGTGCAAAACTGTCCCCTTGATTCCCGGGAGAGCTGCTCCTCTAAAGATGAGTCCTTCTCTTTCCCCAAGGAAGCCAGATGCCTTCGTTAAAAATAACTCTGCTTTTTATTTTATTAAGAGCCATAAGCTCAGTGGAAAATTGGGCTTTTCATTCAATGAAATTGCTTTTCACCTAATTCCCACAGTGTGATGGGAAGGTGTGCCGAACTGTGGTGGGAGACATTCGACTTAATAAGCATCTGTCAGGAAAATGAGTAGCTCCTGTCTTCCTTGCAATGGGTATGGCGTTCTGAGTAACTGCCACTTTTGGGCACAGATAAACGGTATTATTGCACAACCTTGAATCTATTACGTTGAAGAAGTCCTCCTTGTTTTTAGGCTGACACGACACAGCATGGTTTAGCTCTCTGTGTATATTTTCCACTAGAAAAATAAGTTTTACCCCATTCTGATACACAGTGAGTTTATCTAAAAAAGTGGTTTTGCCTGTTTGGAAGTTGAGACTTTCGAATTTGACATGAGAAACACATAATTTGAATGAATACATAGATATTCCGGGGAATTGTTTTCTGCTTTCAATTTTTACCATGTTTTACCTCCCTCTTTGACTACCCCTGCTTCTTCTCTCTCCTCTCCCACTGCCATAAGACTTCTCTTTAGAACATGCTTAGGAAACAATAATCCCCACCAGTGTTCATCACTAGTTCTCTTGTTAACTAGGGGATGAGCCAATATTACCTTTCTGGTATAATCGTGATGGTTTTACTTATCTGGTAGACAATATTTTACACATTTTTGGAAATCTTACTTAATTTTCACAGGACATATATTAATCAAAGCCTTGTTCTTAAAGCTTTTGGGTTAATGTGGGGCAATGTGTATGACTGCTTTGGCCCCTTTTAAAACTTTTGTTGGGGCGCCAGGGTGGCTCAGTTGGTTAAGCGTCTGGCTCTTGATTTCAGCTCAGGTCGTGACCTCAGGGTTGTCCGCACTGGGCGTGGAACCTACTTAAAAAATATATGCATAAAATTTTTGTGGACTGTGTATCTGCTCTAGCTATAAATAATAACTTTTTCTTGTGAAACTACCAGCTTGTTAAATCCCCATTTTAGGTGAACACGCAGTAAAATAAATAGCATTCATCAGTAAAAACGTTAGACAAGCCTAGGTAGAAAAAAATGTTCAGTATCAAATTGCAAACATATTTTGGAGAGTAATTAGAAAATATGCAGAAAGAAATAAAACAATTTCCACAAAAACCTGGCTGATTAAAAAAAAAAGACAGTAATAAAGCATGTTAAGAATTTCCCTGAGACAAGGTTTATTTAATACACTCTTGCCACATAGATTAAATAATATATGAACTATCTGGAAGCAGATTATAAATTCAAACAATCAAGTCTAATAATGATTATTTTCCCCTTGAATACATGTTATAGCTCATTGTTGTTCTTAAGCCTCTGATGAAAATGTTGTTGGTTTTTTCTCCAAGCAAAGATTATTTCTGTTTACCAAAGAGTTTCATTTCAAGGACAAAGCATGAGGCAAAGCTAGAACCACAGAAGTACAAGAAAATTTAAAAAGAACAAAAACAAAACAAAACAATAAAATTTCTTTGCCTATACAGCTAATGCACACTTCAAAAATCTTTCTTTTGGAAAAAAAAAAAAGTACATTTTGGGCTTAAGTGGCATTGGCCCTCTCAGGGCATTTCAGCACCATGAGCGATCTCATTATTGGGGTTGAGGGAGGGCTGGGGGTGAGAGAGAAGTCTAGCTACATAAATAAATGTCTCACACAGGGTGAGACGAGGGGAGGAACAGATCTCCTCCGCTGGGCTTCATAAGCACCATTGCCAAGTGCTTTACCTGTAAATCCCTCCCCGTAATCCTCCCACAAGGCTATGAGACAGAGGCTAATATTAACCCCACTTTACAGATGGAGAAACTGAGGCACAAAGGCACAAGTAAGGGACCCAGGTCACACAGCTAGCAAATAGCAGAGGGCAGATTCAAAGCCTGACTCTTATTTTTGTTTTTAAGTCATCTCTGTGCCCGATATGGGGCTCAAACTCATGACCCTGAGATCAAGGGGCTCATGCCCCACTAATTGAGTCAGGTGTCCCGAAACCCTGCCTCTTGATGGAGCACCGTATCTTGACCGGTGCCCCGGATCAATAAGAGCTTTAGTGGTGAAATCAGCACAGAGCCAGGCTCCTGACTCTTGCTCTATTTTCATGTTGCAAGCCCGTGAGAAGAATGTACTGAGAGAGGAATGGGACAAAGGTACCGGGTTCAAATCCTGCCTCCATTGATTCTTAGCTGTGTGCTGGCCTTTTTTATGCACGTGTCCTGCTTCTCAGTGCCTCTGACTATAAGACAGGTAATATGTAATCCATCCGTCTGGGTTGCCCTACTAATGAATGGTTCCCCTTGATTCCAGTGAGATTCCAGGGTTTTAATCGAGTTAGATGGTTAACGAACATCATTTCCCGCCTTACATCCCATATCTTAAACTCTCCTCTGTTCCCCGTTTATTTATAAACTCCTACAGCTCTATATTCAAGGGAAACAATCATTCGAAACAACCAGAATTAAAGTTTGACATGACTTCAAATTAATCAGGATTCTATTTTATGCCGATCCATGAGGGAATGCACTGAACAAAATGTATTTCTTCAAAAGACATTTTACTAATTGTATTTTCTAGTCGATTTAATGTCAGCAAGAGAAACATACAATTTGTAGATTGCTGAATATCTGATTTTAATTCCCAAGTCATCCATTACTTGCACATGATCTAAAAAATACAATTGAAGAATGGCCTCCATTGTTTCTTTGAAACTGAAACAACTTTATTTATCTTTATTATTATTTTAACTGAAGTGACTTTCCAGAACAAAAAATAATGATAGACCCCCAAAATAAATCACATCCCAAATTACAAAATTACATGTAGTGGGTTGCAAAGTGCCCCCCTCCAACATATATTTCCAAGTCCTAATGTCCAGTACCTGTGAATGTGACATTACTTGAAATTGGGTCTTTGCAGAGGTAATTAAACTCAGGGTCTCAAGATAAAGTCATCTTGGATGATCTTGGGCCCTCAAGCCAAGGACTGGTGTCCTTGTAAGAGGAAGGAAGGGGAATCTGGACAGAAAGATACACAGAGGAGGAGGCACAGGAAGATGGGGGCAGAGCTAGGAGTGAGGCAGCCACACGCTAAAGAACACCTGAGACCATGGGGACTTGGAAGAGGAAGGATCCTTCCCTAGAGCCCTCGGAGGAAGGGAGGCCCCTCTGACATCTTGGTTTCAGATCTCTGGCCTCCACAATGTGAGAAAAAAAATGTGTTACTTTAAGCCACAGATGGCAATTTGTTACAGCAGCCCTAGGATGTTAATGTACTATGTTTTTGAAGAGGAAGAGAAAAGCAGCGCTGAAAATCCTCTTTAATGTAAGAACAACTTGAAAGTGCCCCCCTGCCTTTTGTTTTCCTTTCTAGACCAATGAGAACAAAGATTTAAAAAAATAATCCTAAAAGCACAATCTAAGCACAGCTCAAAAGAAATTCTAGTTCCCCAGCAATATTCAAGAAAATGGAAGCCTTTAAAACTATCAATTTTATTAAGAACAGAAATTACTGTTTTGTTTTGTTTTGTTTTGTTTTCTGATTTTATAATGTCCTTCTTTAAAGAAGAGTAAGTAACTGACTTGGAAGAGAAAACATTCTCTTCTCACTTGTTAATTAGAAAAAAACAAAAGAACTGCAGGATATCTTTGGTCCAAGAAACTACACGGGGCAGCTTCCAGATGCTGCGTTAGGCGCCATGAAGCTGTCCTGGTCCCCTCTGCTTCCTTGCTTCTGACTCAGGGGACAGTGGCTCCCAGGCACACCCTCTTCCTGAGACTCCCTATGCCACCAATACTCTTCTCCCTCTCAGCAAACTCTCACATCCTCCTCGGTGCTGTAAGTCACTCTCCTCCCTTCTCTGTCTCTTTTCTTATTAACTTCACCTCCACACCAGTGTCTCTGTTCTGCATCAGCATCTTCTCACGAAGGCCCCACATCCCACACCAAGCTTCCTGTGAGCTTGGGTGTCTCTGTGCCACTGGCCCCGGACACATTCACTGGTGGTCATGGGTGACATATGAAGCCAGGGCTGCTTCTCAGTGGTCAGTCTACTCAACCTCTTGGCAACACTAAGGAGCGTCCCCTCTCAAGAGTCTGTCTCCTGACAATCTTCAGCTCCCTCCTGCCTCCGAGTGCTCACAGGGCCTATTTCCTTTTCTGTCATTCATCCATTCAACAAACAGTCATGCAGCACCTAGATGTGCCAGGCATGGGACAAAGAAAAGAAGTCCTTTCACCACGGAACTCACATTCTGTGATGGACCAAGCAACAGGAAGGATAAAAATATGCTTGGTTGTCCTAAGTGCTCAAGGGAATGAGCAGGGAGAGATGGGAAAAGGTGTTCTAGTATCCAGAGGGACTCTGACGAGGAGGGGACATAGGAGAAAGTTTATGGCTGCTGTCACGAGAGGGGATGAGAGGCCGGCCGAAGTAGGGGTAAATACATGCCAATCGCTGTAATGCAGATGGTGATTAAAGCCTTCAGTCCATGTGAGAGCACCAGGGAAACAAGTGAAGATGGACAGAGAAGAGGCCAAGTGCTGTGCCGGGGCTTCCCTTCACCGAGCGACCTTCTCCAGAGGTCTCTCGATGCAACTTCTGGGGGCCCACCCTTTGCTGCTGTCCTGCTCACGGGCCCCTGCTGTTTCATGGACCGGTTCTCTCTCATTGCTCATCTTCTAAATGACAGCAGCCCCAAGCTCATCCTGGTCTCTCTCTTCCTCGCCTTCATCCAATCCCATGGGCTCCTATCCTGTCCCATGACTTCAGCCACACTAGGGTGCAGACAAGGTGACAATATAATTTGGGGTCAAAACTGGGGAAAAGGCAGACATCAGACTGTCTTGGGCACATGAGAACGTAGGTGTGCTTGATTCTACGTGCCGCCTTCCCGAATTAGCTACCACTGCTTAGATGTCTATGATGCTGCAAACGTAACATGACCAAACTACAGCAGTGACATCACCTCCAGAACTACTCCTCTTACCATCTTCGGTATCTCAGTTAATGACTACTCCATCATGCAGAACCATGGGCTGAGAGCCTACACGGACCTGTCCATGAAGTCTGTGCCTCACCTGCAAAATATATCTATAGTCTGACCTCTCATTACTTCCACCCTGTACCACACTGGCCTGAGCCACCATTCTCTCTGTCCCAGATTATGGCAACAGCCTTTCTGCTCATCTCCCTGCTCTGAATCCTGCTCCTGAGTCCACTTTCAAGAAAGCAGCCAAAGTGATCTGTCTCAGAGCTCAGTAAGATCCTGCCACTCCCATGCTCAACCCCTCTGCGCTTCCCCATCTCTCTTGGAGGAAGAGTCGAGGTCCACACCTCAACCACATTCAATGTAAAGTCTGATGCCCTCAATGATATAATTAATTTCTGCTTTTTTCTTTCTCATCCATACAAGCAGCATTCATTGTGAATTTCAGAGTACTTACAATCCAGCCATCTCTTACGACAAATAAAAAGGAATATTGGCCAGGAGGGGTTAACACTGATTTACCCAAAGCAGGCCAGATATCAATTACTGCACTCCAGCTGCCATAACGAAGTACCTCGGACTCAATGACTTAAACAACAGACATAATCTGTCACAGTTCTGGAGGCTACAAGTCTAAGATCAGGCACCAGCATGATTGAGTTTTGGGGAGAGCTCTTTTCCTGACTTTCAGACAGCTGCCTTCTTGCTGTGACCGCACACTGCAGAGACAGAGACAGAGAGAGCACTCTGACATCTCTTCCTCTTTTAAGATTTTTTAAAAAATTAATTTGACAGAGATCACAAGTAGGCAGAGAGGCAGGCAGAGAGAGGGGGGGAAGCAGGCTCCCCACTGAGCAGAGAGCCCAATGTGGGGCCTGATCCCAGGACTCTGGGATCATGACCTGAGCTGAAGGCAGAGGCTTAACCCACTGAGCCACCCAGGCGCCCCTCTCTTCCTCTTTTAAAGAACACCTGGTCTATCAGATCAGCACTTTGCCCTAATGACCTCACTTAACCTAATCACCTGTTTAAAGGCTTGGTCTCCAAATACAGTCACTTGGAGGAGGTTAGGGCTTCAACACATGAATTTTGAGGAGGCACAATTCAGACCATAGCAAGAAACTGTCTACTTGCCCATATCTCTTCCACAGTCCGTTGCAATCCCTAGATGTCTTCCAGTTGTGTTCCTCGGGCTGCTTCTTCCCCTAGTTTTTCTCCAAAAATTTCCCTCCGTGAAATTAACCAGCCCAGTCTCTTCCTTCTACCCCTTGACCCCTTCAATAGTGCGTCTTCAGCTCCCTGGATACAACAATGAGCAAACACGGAAGGGATGTGGATAGCAGTGGCTGGAGAAAGGCTCACTCCTGACCCAGGTGGGAGCACATGCAACAGCTTGCATTGTCCGAAAAGTGATGGCAAAAGAAGAAAAAAAAACAAAACAAACCCGAAACAATAACAACAAAAAGAGGATTTATCTTCTTTGAAATAGTAGGTAACATGTTCACCACACACAAAATTATCAAGGTAAATCAGAATTAGTAGACTTGTAGCTAGTCAACTGCCACTACCCATCCCCAAACCCCAACTATATCAAACATTATATCTTTTTGGCCTTATAATAGCGGCTCTTTGGTCCTTGGGGGAAATGTTTTCTTCACCTTTCAGAAATAATTACACAAGCCCAGTAAATTCCAGAGAAGATAAGCTAGAGAGTAAAAAGAAAGGTCATGTATGTTTACACTGCAGACTGAAAGAGACTTGGGTAAGCCATGTATTAGGAGAAGTTCATGACACCCATCAGCTTTTATAAAATGTTCTTTTAACTGACTGACACTGTTATCCCCATGAAAGATGTGAGTGCTACTGAAACCAGACGATGCTAGGATGAAGTATTCTAGGAAGCAACAGGAAATGAATGGCCAATAGCGAAAACTTGAAGGATTCCAAGAATAAGGTCAATGTTTGGAGACTGGATCTGTTTTCCAATCATGTGTATCGGTTTTGTAAGGGCTTCCATAACAAAACCCTACAGACTGGATGGCTTACACAGGTTTTCTCATGGTTCTGGAGGCTGAAAGCCAAGACCAATGTGTCAGCAAGACTGGTTTCTTCTGAGCCTCTCCTTGGCTTGCAGATGGTTGACCTCTTGTTGTGTTCTCACATGGTCATTCTTCTGGGCATGCCCATCCCTGGTGCCTCTCTTCTGTTCAAATATCCTCTGATAAGGACATCAGCCATATTGGATTAGGACCCACTAATGACCTCACTTAAACGTAATCACCCTTTTTAAGACCCATGTCCAAATGCAGTCACATTCTGAGGGACTGGGTGTTAAGGCCTCCAAGCATGAACTTTGTGGGTATACATTCAGTCCAAAAAACTGCTCCAAAACTTAGTAGGTTAAAACAACAATCATTTATTTTATGTAAAAGTCCTAAGTGGGCAGGGCTCAGAAGGGACGGCTCTCCTCTGTCCCAGGCTGTTTAACATGGGGCCACTTAGCTGGGTTGGGCCTGATAAGTTGGGGTGGTTGGTTGTCAGCTGTGCACTCGATGTGTGTGGGAGGGCTGTGGGCTAGGGATCTTAGTGCCTAACAGCACCATCAGCCCACATCTTGTGAGCATAAAAGGAGGCAATTCAATCCTCTTGGCTGATGATTCTAACCTTTCTACCCCTGCACCCAGAGGAGGGACTGGCATGAAGCAGAGGCTAAACAAATACTGATTTTTTTTTAAAGAGACTTAAATTTTTAGATCAGTTTCAGGTTTATAGCAAAATTGAGTAGAAGGTGTGGAAATTTCCTATATACTCCCTGCCCCCACAAGAGCATAGCCGTTATGAACACCCTCATCAGAGCGGTACACTTGTTACAAATGACAAACCTACACTGGGACACCATGATCACCTGAAGTTCAAGGTTTACACTAGGGTTCACTCTTGGTTGGGACGCCTGGGTGGCTTAGCTGGTTAGGCACCTGCCTTCGGCTCAGGCTGTGGTCCCGGGCTCCCTGCTCGGTGGGGAGCTTGCTTTCCCTTCTCCCCCTCCTCCTTCTTGTGTTCTCTCTCTCTCTCTCTCTCAAATAATAAATAGAATCTTCAAAAAAAGGGTTCATTCTTGGTTATGTACTGTCTGTGGGTTTGGACAAATGTAGAATGACAGGTATCCACAATTACAGTATTTTATAAAGTAATTTCACTTCCCTAAATAGGCTGGTTTTTAAAGCACCAAAGAAGAGGTACTTAACAGTGAGACTCAAAGGGCTGAGCACTGATACCTTTTCTCACTGGAAAGAAATATCTGCTCTTAGGGCTGGTTTGGTCTATAGAATCATGTGTCCCTTCACAAAGCCTTTTTGGAAAGCATTGATAAAAAGTGGTTCTGATAGGCTCCAAGCCCCCAGTGATTTCTGTGGCCTCTGTTTATGGACGAATGACACAGCCACTGCTGGTGAGCGCCCAGACACACGCACTGTTAAGGTGTAACTGTTGTGTATTTCCTAAGCGCTGGGAATTAACATTTACTTAGGTCACCCAGGTGGGTATGATTTCCACCTCTTTTTCCAGTCAATTAATTAGGATAAAAACTAGGCTTTCATAAGTAAACTCAAGTCCTGCACTTAATATTTACACAACAATGAACCATGAGTAAATGTAATACTTACAAATTATTACTGTTTCATCTTCGTTATACGGGTTTACCCACAACCTTAACCAACAACAATTCATATCTCTGCTCCTGTGCCATCCACGTATCATACAACTTGGCAGGGAACCATTACTCGTAACTCAGAAAACCATGTTAAATATTGCCCCCACCGAGGGTTCCCTTTTCCTCAGATCTTTTCAAGATCAAAGAGTGATCGTTGAACTCCCTAGAAGCACCGCAGCAAGCTCACCTAATTGAGTCCTCAGAAGGACTGGCCCTAAAATCTTCCCCAAACGCTGCTACCTTTACAACTGTCATTGGCTCTTCCAGCAGCCCTTATTCCTAGCCAGGTTTACTGGAGAAATTCTGAGCAATTTTTCTAACCAGACTGCTTAATCCGTTAGTTAACTTTTAGAAAAATCCTGTGTTTTTAGTAAAGATACGGTATGGATTTTGTTCCTGTCTTGCACTGGAACTGTCATAACTTGTCCGTGCCTGGTGTACAGATAAAGAAACTCTTGGTATTGCCTTCTGTATAAAGAGAGTTAGCAAACCAAAGAGGAGTACCTGCTTCCTGCCATTGTGAACACAGGAGGAAAAAGGGAGAGGGGTAGCAATAAATCTGGAACTCAAAGAGGCCAATTTAAAGAAATACATCTGAGGTAGCTTATTAATTTCTAAAAGGAGGAGGAGGAGGGGGGAGGAGGGAGGAGAAGAATTAAAAAAGGGAGGAGAAGAAAAAAAAAAAGGAGGAGAAGGGGGGAGGGGAGGGGGAGGAGGAGGAGAAGAGGGGAAGTGGGGGAGGAGGAAGAGGAGGATTGAATCACATATAAAAGAAATCCAGTGCTGAGTTGATTTCTACCAAAGTAAGGAAAATGAATGCTTCAGACAAACCTGGCAGTTAGATAATACTGGCCTCATGTACCTGTTCACCTCCTCTGGTCAGTACAGAACTGTGTTCCTTGTTCTGCTGGTTTCCAATCAAGTTTTGGGAATACAGGCTATTAGGACACTTTACCATAAAACTCTTCCTCTAACATGGAGGTGGTCAGTCTGCCCAGAAAACCCCACAGGCTCCCACTGCAGAGCACAGCACAAAAGCCGGGCCTGGGTCCCCTTCCCCCACCACCGTGGGTAATGCCAATGGGATGGTGTCCAGCAGGTGGTGTGGGAGTTCTTCGGCCTCATGGAGAGCAAGTGGTACATGGTTTGCCCTTTGTAGCATTTGACGGTAGGAAGAGGCAGCGCAGAGCCTTTGCCACCAGCGCTGGCTGAGGGCATGTGTGCCAAAGAAGGGGTATGGGCCAGGGGGTCTGGGGAAGGCCACAGGGGTGCAGGCCAGAGGGGATGGTGCATGCTGGGGGTGGGGGGTTGTGGGCCAAGGAGGGTGTAGGCTGTGTGGATGTGGGCCCCAAGGTTGGGGGTCGGGTGAGGGTATGTGGATCAGGGAGCTGATGTGGGCTGCAGGGGTGCGGGCCAAGGTGGGTGGTTTAGGGTAGGGGTGAGGGTGGTGTGGGCCGAGAGGGGTGTAAGCTGTGGGGGTGACAAGGTAGGGGGTGGGGCAGGTTGGGGGGCAGGGGGCTCAAAGGGGCTGGTGCAGGCCACGGGGGTGTGGGCCAAGGCAGGGAGCAGGCCAGGTGTAGGCATGCCAGCCTCTGTGAGGTTGCACAGGAAGGCCTCCCTCTCAGGCTCCAGCAGACAGGCACACATATACCCTTGGTGGGAACGCTGCCTCTCTCTCACTGGCTGGCTGAGGCGGGGTAACAGCAGAAACTAGGACTGGGCTGCCTTTGTGTCACAAGCGTCTATAGACTGTCAGAGACTCTCCTTGATGGAGCTCAAGGCCATCTTCTCTGAGTCCTTTCTCAGGTAGGCCTTGACCTTGGCGCTTACCGTGGCCGAGTCGGTTTTGGCAAGAAGCCTATCCTCAGCTTGGAGAGAATACCTCACCCTTGATATCTGATCAAATTCCTCCTCTCCACATCCTACCAGGTGAGATTTGAGCACCCTGGTTGCCCTCTGCAAGGATCCCGCCATGTCAATTTGGCAGGAAGCCCTCTACCCTAGGTTCCTGCTCTTAGGGAACTTCTGTCCCCTGACCCCAGCCCCACTCCTTGGCCATAATCCCCACTCACTCGTCTGTACTCAGAATGGAGCTGGGTTCTACACTTGGGCCTCTCTTCCCCTATTGCAATCTTTTCTGGATATTTGCTGCTTTAACTACAGTCCAGAGTTGGTTCTCTCTGACAGACCCCAGTCTAAAAGCCTTTCTGAACAAGAGCACAGAAAGGCCAAAGCTCACGGGCACCATACACTTATTAAACATCCACACGTGTACGACGTCCTGAGCCGCCCCCCCCCCCCCCCCCCCCCGCCCAATCAGGGAGGAATGCCTTCTATCTCCTGAGTGGTTTTCCCATTCCGGACTTCACCTGTCTCTCTCCTCTGAACTTCAAAACATGACTTCGACAAAGGAATTACTATTCACACTGGTGTTTCCTTTTATTGTTAGAGCATGTGACTGGAAGGAGAAATTAAATTGGGCCTAAACACCCTACTGATGTGTAAAGAAACTGCTGGTACGTGTGGATTAAATCAGAAGATGCCATCTGAGAATTAGCTCATAAGAACCAGAATTGGGAAGCCATATAATGTGTGATAATAGTTTTGGTCTGATTGCTTTATTAAATGAAATCTGTATTGTTCCTAATATTCCTCCAGGATGCCTTTTACCTCCTCTCCTTGCAATGTATTCTTATGAATGTCATTATTATTTAATTTTAGGGTAATTTGCATTGGCCATCCCTGACTTTTAGGAAATACTGGAAGATAGGTACTTAGAGCATTAAGGAAAGGAGCACACGTCACATCCTTTGTACAATGTATGCTCCAACCTGTTTTGGGTTTCAAAGAAGAGTTTTTGAAGTGAAGATATTAGTCTGACAGCCAAAGCATAGTGTATTTGTTAGAAGAGCTCTGACAGGGGGGAAAAAAAAAGGCCCAACTTTTAAATTTGGAATTTTAAAGAAATACTTGCTTTTGTAAATCAAACACAAGCCTGGTTTAGAGAAGTTACCAAGAGCCACAGGAGTGGGAGGAACGCAGGCTGCCTTCAAGGTGGGAGGGAGGAGACCATAACTCCCTCTGGACCAGGGAGAAGAGTTCTGGAAAAGGCCGGAGGAGAAGAGCAAGAGTACATGGATGCTAGTGTGCGGTGCTAGTCTGCATTTTCTTCCCCCTTTAAGTTTAGGGACCCAAACAGCAGGGGGTTTTCCCTCCTCCCTTCAGAGAGCAGGCAGGTGGTCACTCTGCAACAATGGGCATGTCAGTAGGAGAACCCCTGCTCCTTGCTCCAGCTCCCTCCTCTCCTACCAACCTGAGTCCTCCTCAGGTTCTATGAGCCCTGGGGCTTTCCTGTTCCCCACAGGAATGAAGAAGGAGTTGAAGACTGGAAGCAGGCAGGGGTGTATTTCTGGGAATGGGATGGCTGGACCTGCACTTACGTATTAAACCCAAGGTCATTTTTTTTTTTTTTAAAGATTTAATTTATTTATTTGTCAGAGAGAGAGTACACACAAGCAGGCAGAGAGGCAGGCAGAGGCAGCGAGAGAAGCAGGCTCCCTGCTGAGCAAGGAGCCCGATGTGGGACTCGATCCCAGGACGCTGGGATCATGACCTGAGCCGAAGGCAGCGGCTTAACCAACTGAGCCACCCAGGCGTCCCCAAACCCAAGGTCATTTTTAAAATGATCAAGGATGGGGCCCCTGGGTGGCTCAGTGGGTTAAAACCTTTGCCTTCAGCCCAGGTCATATTCCCAGGGTCCTGGGATCTAGCCCAGCTTCGGGCTCTTGCTCAGAGGGGAGTCTGCTTCCTCTTCTCTCTGCCTGCCTCTCTGCCTACTTGTGATCTCTGTCAAATAAAAAAAAAATCTTAAAATGATCAAGGATGCACACCTTAATGTAAGTGTGTATAAGATAGCATAGTTGGATATAGATAAATAATGATGGTGCATTATATAAGCAAAAGTAATATTACAAATTAAAGAAGTAAAGGCGCTGAAAAATGTTTTTCTAGGAAGTGATATTCATATGAAAGAAGAAAAGTTAGATCCCTACCTCACACCATACCCAACCAGAAGTTCGAGATACATTACAGAACAAATCTGAAGGATTAAATCTTAACTATTCTGAAAAGAAAATAAAGGAGGATGATACGATGAATTTAGCAAAGGGTGTGATTTCTTAAAAAGAATATAGAAAGAACAAAATCTGAATATATTAAAATTTAAAAATATAAAAAACCATAAAAAGACATGTTACGAATTGAGAGACTATGTTAGAATCTAGACAATATCAAGAATATATAAATACCTCCTCTCTCTATATTTTTTTAAAGATTTTATTTATTTATTTGAGAGAGAGGCAATGAGAGAGAGCATGAGCGAGGAGAAGGTCAGAGGGAGAAGCAGACTCCCCATGGAGCTGGGAGCCTGATGCGGGACTCGATCCCAGGACTCCAGGATCATGACCTGAGCCGAAGGCAGTCATCCAACCAACTGAGCCACCCAGGCGTCCCACCTCCTCTATATATTAATAATGACTTTCATTTATTGAACTAACCCCACTTAAGTACCTTATCTATATTAATTAAGAGTTTACAACAATTCTGACAATGGTATTAGTCTTATTTTGAAGATTCAGTGAAGCTACAGATAATAAAGATTAGATTTGAACAGTTTCACACGACTAGTAGATTCGGGATCCTCATCCAGGGGCCTGATTCCAGTACCTTCACAGGTAATCCAATAGTAAATGGGAAAGGGTATAAAACAGGCAATTCACAGACAATGGACAATTCTGAACACATGACAGACTTTGGGGATAACTGGGGAAATGAAAACTGAAACAGAGAACTGAAACATTGAGGGGCAAAGATTTAAAAGGCTGACAGTAGCAAGTGTTGGCACATATGGAATGAAAAAGAACAGCTGTAAACTGATAGGAGGGTGAAAATTGGCACAACCACTTAGATAATTGGCACAACCACTTCTAAAACCTTCTAAACAAAACCTTCTAAATTTGAAGAGGCACATCCCTCTGGCCCAGGGATTTTGATGCCCCACATTTATTCAAGGACACACATGCAATAATGACTGCAAGGACAGTCATTATTTGCTAAATATCCACCAAGAAGAGCATGGAAACCATCTAAACATCTATCAAGGAACCAATAAGAGCACTGTGGTCTGTGCATGCAGTGGAATACTATACAGCAGAGAAAATGCATGAAATCTGCATACACACATATCCACGGGGATGTTCACTCAAAAAAGGAAGTTTCATGTGGATCTGTGTCTCCAGCTATAGCCACACTGATGTAATATGGTGCAGTATGGTTAATTTTATGTGTCAACTTGGCTAAGCCATGATACTCAAATATCTGGTCGAACATTATTCTAGATGTTTCTGCGAGTGTATTTTTTTTTTTTTAGGTGAGATTAATATTCAAGCCAGTAGACACTGAGTAAAGCAGACTGTTCTTCAGAATGTGGCTGGGGCTCATCTAATCAGATGAAGGCATGATTAAAAAGACCGACATTTTGGGAATAAGAGGGACTTCTGCCTCAAACTGTAACTCTTTCCTGGGTCTACAACCTACATAATTTCCAGGCTGATCCTGCTGATTTGGGTCTTGCCAACACTTCACAAATGCATGAACCAGTTCCTAAAATAAAGAGTCCTTCTCTCTTTCGCCAGACACCTTGTTGGTTCTGCTTCTTGGAAGAAGCCTGACAGAGAGCGATGCTGAAGATGTAAATGTTTGAAATGCACAAAGCAGTAAATGGGCACACGCAGGTGTGAATGACATATTCAGATCTGTGTAAGATGGTTTCCTGCTTAACTGACAGTGTGCATAAAGACAGTGCTGTCAGGCAGGGCTTAAAAAGTCATATTAACCTGAAAAAAGTGCTGGGGGACAGACTAAGACAATTCTGAGAATTACATCTAAAGTGAGCTTCATTTTTTTTAAGAAAGTGAGTATGCTTCACTTTCTAGTATAAGAAGCTGAGTCGATTTTCCTCAATTAGAATTTGAATCACTGGACCAGTTCTGAAGACTATACCAAAGTGTTATATCAGAATAAAAACTCCGTATCAGTCAGTTGTACAATAAATGCAAATGCAAATGACCCATTTTCCTCAGGCTGTCGTATTTTATTTTTATTTTCCAACAGAAAATAATTTATATTCTGATGTGTATTAAAATGTACAATGTGTTTTTTCATTATGAATTAGAGAAAAGTATGCTATACTGATTTTTGGACCATGTCAGACATCATTCAGGTATGACAAATAATTCAGTGCATTCTAAGTTATTAGGCTACTGTCAGCAGAGCCATGCCTGCAAGCTGTTTTTTCTTTTTGCGTAAAATATTATGCCAATAATTTCAGGGGATGTGGCATGGAGACCACCTGCTCTGTATTTAAGGTCCTATGAGATCAGGATTCCAAAAGCGACACAAACACTAAATGATGTGGCTATACTGAAAATCATCTATGTTCGTGTTCTTCTTTTTGTACAGAAAAAGCTCATGAAATATTTTCTAGTGTGCCTTCAAGTAATTTCCTTAAAGATGACTGGGGAGAAACAATGGCTAATTAATTTTAACACTAATTAAAATCCTTGTGATGTAAATCAGTCTTTCTTTGTGTGTTGTGTGAGCCTACATGTGTTAACTATTATATAGGCTGGCAGCCATCAGATACTTATTAACTTTATCATGAATCTATGCAGTGGGCTTGATGGTGTACGGACCTTCTGGCCTACGTAGTTCTGCAGGCCACAAGCATTGGACGGATTCAGGGAGGTAGCCCAGCATTTAAGGTACCACAGAGGTAAGCTAATTGATGTTCATTATGGAAATGAAACTGCCCGGAAGGCCGAAAGGGACTGAGGGTTAAGAACTAGCTTTTTAAGAACTAGCTTTTTAAAGGGACTAATAAACAGTGGCTAGGGCAATTTGGGCGCTATCATATTTCAGGTTGATTACATGCGATCACGCAATGAACGCAGATGTAAAACTACAGCAGGGTCTACGCTGTAAGGCAGAAGGGCTACTTGGGAATGTCAAGGGTGCCATGACTTCACCCGCTGCTAAAAGTGGAAATGTCCTTGTCACTTGCCCGGCCCTGTGCTAGGTTCTGGGGACATGGCTAAATAAGACACAGACCCTGCCTTCCAGCACGATGCTGCCTGGTGGGGACAGAAAAGCAGAGACGGCTCTTGGGTCTAGAAGTAATGGGTTCCTAAACCGTCACCTTCACGGCACGTGAAGAAAAAGGAATGAGCAGATCGGCTGTCTCTTCCAAAACAGAACCCTTATTTTGACGATCGGGGATCCAAGCGGAAGGCCAAATGCTGATTTTTACGTCCACGACAGACATCAGTGTAAGACGTCAGCTTGAGTCCCAGGGAACGTGAAGGTTAACAGGGGTAACCAAACTCCCCTGCTTCTCCATTGTCTGCATATAAGGAACGAACCAATCTGTCTAAAAAAGTGAGCTCTGGACAACCCTGCATGACACGTATTTGTTTATAAATCTGAAAAGTCTGTAATTAGGATTTTGCACTTCTAAATTCCTCCCAGGAAGAAGAAAACGTTAAAGCTTAAGCAAGAGCAGAGGCGGGTTCTAAGGCACTAAATCTTCCTACATTTATGAAAACACTTTTGTCTGAGTCTCATTTCAGGAGACAAGCCTGATAGATGAGTGTTCTGGGAAAGCCCATCTGAACACGGCCTCTGCCACAGGAGGGACGTGGGCTCCCGGTGCTCTAGCCTGGCTGTCGGCAGCTCGCAGAATTTCCAGGCTGCCTTTGCTACTGGATTCCTGACGTGATCAGTTGTGAGAAGCTGGGGATGTAAATGAACCTTTATGTTGAGCATTCTTCAAAGAAAAATAAATAATTCAAATAAGATAGAAAAAATGGCTTTTCTGGGTAGAAAACAAATCATTTCCACTTGTAAATACAGTTTTCACCACCACGAAACAAGGGCACCCAAGGGAAGAGCAGATAAATTAGTCTCACGAAAGAAGAATATGCCAAAAAATTTGTAAACTACAGTTTGCTGTGGTGGCAGGAGAAGGGGACAGCGGAAGGAACACGCTGTGTTAGGACTCAGGGTCCTGACCGCCCTCTGGCCATTCTTATTTTACTAGGTCAAAAGCGCCCAAGCCCCCACGGCGGGACAGATGTTCTGGGTGCCAGGGGAGGAGCAGCAGAAGATTTTGGTGCCTCATGGCCTCCTCTCATTTCAGCTTCTGCTGCAGGGGACACTTCACTGGGAGCTGAGAGGAGCACGTGGGCAGCTGCCGTGATCTTGGAGCTTTGTGCGGAGGGCCTTCGGCAAAACCACGCGCCCGCCTCGTTACGGGCACGCGCAGTCCGGAAGTGCAGGAAGTGAACGCTCCGGAAGTGCAGGAAGTGAACGCTCCCGGAAGTGCAGGAAGTGAACGCTCCCGGAAGTGCAGGAAGTGAACGCTCCGGAAGTACAGGAAGTGAACGCTCCGGAAGTGCAGGAAGTTAACGCTCCCGGGGACCTGCAGCCTGTGGAAGCTGGTGGTAAACAGACCACGTGCCTCGCCCCCACCCCCGAGTCACCACTCCCGCAGGCACTGCTCGCGCCGCTGAGAACGACTAGCAGATCGGGCCCTCACTCCACGCCTTTGGCAGTGACCTTGATGGTGGACCCTTAGGCTAGTCTTCCCTCCTTCCTTGTCTCACTCAACCCCTGCTTTCTGGGATCACCTCCTAAAGACATGACCTGCACCCAAATTCTTGGCTCAGGTTCTGCTCTAACAGGTCCAGACTTCGGACAGAGTTACAGAGGAGAGACTGTCAAAGAACCCATGAGGCTGCAGGGTGAAAGGAGGGTGGTCACAGAGGAGGAGAGAGGACAGGCCCCACCAAGGAAGCAGGGGGAATCACGGCCTGAGAGGTAAGTAGATGCCAGCCTGCAGGAGGTGAGGGTTCACCGCGGGCAGACCATCAGCCCGGACTCCTCAGAGTCCTGATGTCTGCCAAGCAGCTGACTCGTCAGCCGGCCACAGTTCCGCTGGGGCTCTGGCCACAGGCCCTAGCTGCCATTTTTCCCCCCACGACTTTTTTCTTGCAACCTATGGTAAAAAAGTACATTTTATTTGGCAACCAGAGGCACACGCATGTGCATTCGTATACACATGTTTATCTGTATTTACTAGATAGTTACTGGATATCTAAACAAACAAAGGGGTCACAAAACTTTACTCCTCCTACATGAGATACAATCTGGCATTCCCATTCTGCCATAATCTCTCTCTCTCTCTCTCTCAGCACTCACTATGTTTCACAAAACTGATTTCACGACTGTAACTTAATAGGTTGAAATCTGCAGTTTAAAAATCACTAGCCTAGCCGTCCTCTCTGGGTCTCCCTATCTTCCATGGTAAATAACGAAGTGGACACGAATGATGGTGGGAGTCCTCCCTGCCTCTCAGACACTTTTGAGATTCTATGTCAAGTTCACGATAAAATATCAGATTCTATGCTCCATATTCCCTTACTGTTCGTAGTTAACAGAAGACAATGTAAGTAAAAGACTGTGTGTCCTGTTATTTTTTTCATAAAATGTTTACTAAGATGGTGTTTGTCCTCTCAGTAATATCATAGTTTCATTTTCAGAATCAGACTATGCATTAAAAGTCAAGGAGTTGCAGAACTATAGCTACAATTCGCTTTCTTTATCCCTTATCGACTTGAGCCTTTTTCCCCTTCCAATTGTCAGCTCTGCACCTTATACCACATTCTTTTTGCTCTGTGGCCCCACGAGGAACCACAAACCTTTACACGCAATGGACCCCTGGTGCAGCTGGCGCCAATCCACCCGTCTCAGCTCCAATCTACTCCGCCCACCCCCGGCCACCATTTGTCCCCACAGCTTGCGGGGGAGGGGAGCTCAAGATGGAACCTGTTTCATTCTTCTTAGTATGCACAGCACCGGACACAGCACCTGACCTCATCCTGCAAGGGATCAGCAAATGTCCACAACAGGTACAAAATACATTCTCCCTCTTATATTTTCCATCAGATGGTCATAGACGCCCATACCCTGACCTCGGGTTCTGATGCTGTTTCTCCACGACAGAGCAACGGTTTAGTAGCCCAGATGAAAACATGGTGCATTTTGTAATTAGACGGCCGATGATCAGAGGAAGTTTGGCTAAAAGAGTAACAGTGGAGAACTGGGGGAAGTAATTCATAGTCTACTGACAACAGAGCCGCTCCTCACCATCGAAGCCATGCCCTGCTCACGGGCACAGATGCATTCTCCCACAGCTCCAGTTCCCAAGGCCTTGTTTGGATCAGTCAAGATCCTATAGAGGCAAGTGGCGATAACATGTGAAGAAAAAGCAGCAAGCAACCACAGCAGCGGATCCACCGGAACCCATGTACGTCCATAACCTACGAAGAGCAGGCTGCAAGAAGCCCTAGGGTCCCTCTTTTCCTGCTCCAGTCTCTGCTTCTCCCATCTCTGCCAAGGCCACTCTGGGCTCCAGCTTCCCCCCACCCCCACCCCCCCCAGAGATAAATGCAGACCATCTTCTTTGGTTCCAAGCCCAAAAGGGCCAGGGAAAGACTCTTGGGGACTCTGCCTGGGTGAGGTGTTGAATCCTGGTGGGGACATGACCTGGACTGACCCCAGAGCATGGGATACAACCATGGGTCACCTCTGGAAAATCACCATGACCATATGGCCTCTAAAAATGGCCATTAAAACCACGTGGAGAGAGTATGGAGAAATATGAATTTTCAGAAGGAAAAGGGCTGCTACTTTGGACACACAAACCCAAGGAGGTCTACTGCACACTCCTAGAGAATATCTTTACTTTTACATCCATAATATTAATTTGTAGCAATTTTCCCCCACTCAGAGCAATGATTCACTGTTGCAAAATAAGTCTCTTTAAGTAACTTAAATTTGCATCCTGACTCTTATTAAATTGTGTGCGTGTGTGCTTTGAGTGAGTTCTATACCCAACATGGCACTTGAACTCACAACCCTGTGATCAAGAGTTGCATGCCTTACCCGCTGGTCTGACTCGGCACCCCCTGTGCCTTAAGCTGCATTTTTAAGCTATAGGCGAACCAAGTAGGTTTTTAATTTTGTTGAGAACCACCTGTGAGCTGTGCAGCTGGAAGCTCATCCCACAAGAAGAGCTGCGCGGAACACACGTGGGGGTGTCTTCCCAGCACCTGCGATCTGCTCACAGATCATTGTCACAGGCAATGCTTTTCCCACTCGCCTTCCAGCTCAACAAGAAAAATCACGGCTTGCCTTTCACCATTTCTACTTCCACCATGTTTTATTCCTTTCAATAACCGTCACTTTCATGCTGAGAATGTTTGATCCATATACGAATGACCTCGTCTGAGTAAATACCTCTAATTTCACCATGTCAGATGAATAAATAATCCTGAGTGCAACTATCATTAACTTCAGAGAGGACCTTTAAAAAACTATAAAAGGATTATATAAAAGGATATCTTTCATTGAGAACATCTGTTTTCCCCATTATCAGTCCTTTTGCATGATCTCTGAAGTCAACCTGGTGCTTTGGTCTGAGTCTCATGCGTAGATCCCTCTTTCACTTTAAGAGATGAATCAGCATCTCGGTCTTTTTAAAAAAGATCCTTATGGTTTTAACAGAAAGCAATCTTAGTTGTTTTTTTCCCTTCATAGAGCAAAGCGGGATACACGGGGCCCCGAACAAGGGACATGGGACAGCAGTTAGTTTTGTGAAGTTTAATTAAACTGTTGATTTTAGCAGAGTCCTAGAGAATTAACATTTCACCTGCACAAGAGTCTTGACAGATTAAGCTACTGGGAAGAGAAGCAGGATACCTGCAGAGCAGCTCAGATAAAGTAAGGGGAGATTAACCATCTGCAGGGAACGGTGATGTTTCCTGGCTGGGGTCATGTGTACTCCTGACACTCTGCGACTGCTTCTGACCCAGGTTCACCACAGTTTTGAGATTAGTCCCCTGGCACCTGCTGTCAGCTGAGACGAGCCATCTAACCCTGAGAGTCACTTCTTCCCACAAATCCTCCCCACTCCCAATCTCCTCCCCCTCCCTTTTTTTTATTCCAGCCATACCACATTTTTCCCTTGTCTTAGGCTGCAAATCCTGTAGTAGGCTGTGACTGTCCTCTCCCTGTTATGTTGTCCCCACACAGCATCATGATTTCCCTCCACGGGATTTCTCCTAACCACTGCCCTAATTTGTATCCTTCTTGTGGGTAAAGCTCATCACCTTCTGAGCTCCCTGTTCCAGTGCCCACTGCTTCCGGTCCATGACACGGTTATTTCCGGATTACTCTTCCACAAACATTGCCTAGCATATGCCGGTTTTCTGCTCAAAGCCCTCAACAGTTTCCCACTGCCTTTAGGAATTAAAAAAAACAAATATTAAACTTAAAAAACCCTGGTCCTCCTCTACCTGGCTCCAACCTGTCTCTCTAGATGAATCTCTTGAATTCCCTGGTGGCTACTGTCAGATGAGTCTATTTTTTTTTTTTCCCCCAAAACATCTCTAGTTTTATGAATTGTCAGCTTCCCAAACCTCTTCAACACTGGATAACTTGGGACAAAATTACCCGAACACCTGGTACAAAACAGGCAGTTGATCAACGTCTGTGGGATGAGTGAAAACATGTATATGTAATATACAGGGAAAACATTTGTTTTCTGACGATTGACAAAACCGTATCTGAATCCCATGTTTCCCCCTTGGTTTGAAGTTACAATTTTTACTTGATATACCAACCAGATACAAAAACTTTCCCTAAATTAAAAAAAAAAATGCACACCCTGATTCCTGTTCCCTGCACCCACCACAGACCCTGCTCCCCCCTTTTCAAGTCCTCTCTTGGTTCCTGGCTGCATGACCTATCTTTCCAGCTGTCTAAACCAGAAACCTCAGAATTAGTTCCAATTTCTCCTACTCTCCATTTAGAGTTGTCTGCATTGTAACAGAAGAACAAAACAACAGAAAAAAAATCTTATGATTACTGAGGGTTTGCTAAAGGTTATGGGTTGAGTTGTAACCCTCCAAAATGCAGATGTTGAAGTCCTGACCCCCAGTCCTTCAGAAGGTACCCTTATGGGAAACAGAGGCATCGCAAGAATAATTAGTTAAGACGAGGAGTCATCCTGGAGCAGGGTCAATATGCCTGGGGTCCTTCTAATAATGGGGCAGTTCAGGGGGAGAATGTCACGTGCAATTTGGGGTTTTTTGTCACAAGCCAAGGAACTACCAGAACTCCTTGAGACACCTGCAGCAGATCCTCACTGAGCACCTTCAGGAGGAGCATGACCTTGTCAACACCTTGACTGCAGACTTCCAGCTTCCAGAACTGTGAGTCAGTCAGTGTATTTCCATTGGACAAGCCACTCAGTTTGTGGTCCTTATCTTTGGCAGCCCGAGCAAACTCAAGCTAAGTGCCAGCTAAGGGGCCAACACCCTTATTAGCCCTATAGTCACTGAATGCTCAGAGTAGCTATGGAGTCATCTAGAGTTGGGGGTTCATACAGGTATTAGCCCATGTTAACGCTGTGAAAACAAGCCTTAAAAAAAATGGAGTACTTAGTCCAACATCACCCTGATAATAAACAGCAGCACAAACCAAATGTCTGTGATCCTAAAACCCAAGTTCATAACCACTCCACTCATTTCTGAAGGACCTGTCCTCACACCTTTCCAGACTGGGACAAGGTCACACAGTTGGCTCCTGCCCCATTCCTGTGGGCTCCTCTGCAGAGTTCAAGATATCACTGAGGCACACTCTATGGGAAGAGAAACTTGCATAAAATAATTCATTTTCTTTTAGACAAGACCATGTTTACAAAACGTCCCAAAGGACCTTATTTTTATCTAATTTATCCAATGTGTTATTTAAAATAAAATGACTCATAAACAAATCTAACATGCTTGGCTGCACATTTAGAACTATTTATTTTATAACGCAAGCAAAGTATTACCATCGCTCGAAGAAATTAAAATTGTAGATCACGCTCTGTGCAAATAAAAATTAAATTCTGAAAACATTTCAAAGTTTGTATTTATTCTTAATATGTAGCATACAGCTGAGTGAAAAACAGCCAATGGTTTAAACACCTCCTTACTATTCGTAGGAATTCCGTATACTGCACGCAGAATGTTAACTGCCATTTTCTTTAAGCATTAAGCAAAGTAAACACCATGATCCAAGAAATGGGTGGTGTTTGTAAAAATATATATATATATATATTTCTTTGGGCAGTGTTGTGAATTGTTCTACAAAATTCTCCTTGTACCCAAAGCAGTCACGGAATGGCACAGACCGGGGGTAATCTAGAGCACAAGTTCTTAAAGTTTGGTCCAGGAACCCCCAGACCCCTTCCGGACATCTGCATGGCTAAGACGCTTTTCATAATGATACTAAGATGTTATTTGTGCTTTCAATTTTGTTGACGTGGGCACTGAAGTTGTGGCTGGAACTGCTGGTGTCTTAGAAGGGAGCGAGACAGTGAGATCAAACTGCTCTCCGGCCAGTATATGCTTCACTGTCACACACCCACCCTTAAAAAAAAAAAAAATAAATAAAAAGGCCAGGTCCAATTAAGAATGTCCTTGACACAGCAGTAAAAATTATTACTTTTATTAAAGCCTGGCCCTTGATTGCACATCTTTTTAATATTCTGGGTGATAAAATGCAAACACATAAAGCACTTCTGTCTTCCAGGCTTCTCCTAGAAGAGGGAAGAGTACTCACGTGCGTGTTGAGTTGTGAAATGAACTACCTGCCTTTTCAGGCGGCACTAATTTTACTTGCGAGACTGACAGAGAGGGGCGCCTGGGCAGCTCCGTCGGTTTAGCGTCTGCCTTCCGCTCAGGTCGTGATCCCAGGGTCCTGGGATCGAGTCCTGTATCGGGCTTCTTGCTCAACAGGGAGCATGCTTCCCCCTCTGCCTCTGCCTCTCTCCCCCCACACTTTCCCCAGCCCGGCTTGTGCTCTCTTTCTCCCTCTGTCTCTCTCTCTTTCTCTTCTCCTCTCTCAAATGAATAGATAAAATCTTAGGAAAAAAAAAGACTGACAAACTATGGTCATTTAGGCTTGGGGATTTGCAGGCATTTTCTTAAGGACAGTGGTGGGCAAAGTGAGCTTCTCACTTTCAGGAAAATGACTGACAAAATGCGCTGCCAGGGCTAGTTTCAACTTTCATGAAAAGCATGAGAAGGTGGGAAAGCCTGCATTTAAAAATCTCCCGGTACTTGAAGACTTTCTGATGAGATTGTTGGTAACAATGACAAATCTGACTTTATTTATAGAGTGAATATAAAGATATAACATACAATCAAATATATCAACATGTAGAAAATCTGCGTAATTCAGCACAATGTTTGCCGATATCACACAAGGGTAAAAGATCTCTTCAAAGCATTCAAAATCTATTCAAGACCGAGCGATGGATTTTAAGCCCCATACCTCAGAAAGTTCGCTGCCATGTTTTTAAGTTGTTTATTTCAACGAAGCTTTATAAATCTACAGTTTAGAGTTTTGTGTCATATAAAAAAAGATCCACAGTTACCCAAAAAGCTATGAAAATACTCCTCCTTTCTTGTCCAAGAACGTATGTGCATAAGGTCAGATTTTCTTCATAGACTTCAAGCACAAAATTTTACAACAGGCTGAACAAAGAAGCAGATAGGAGAACGCAGTTGTCCTCCACTAAGCTAGACAGGAGAGATCTGCAAAGTTGTAAAAGAATGCTATATTTGGAAAGACAGTTATTTTATTTTTATTAATTTAATTGAAGTCTATTGGACACACAGTTTTGTTAGTTTCAGGTTTACAACATAGTGATTGGATATGCTGATATTTTTGCTAAGCTCACGACTGTAGCTACCATCAAAATAGTTATCTTAAATGAAATATTTGTATCAATAGGTAATGGGTTTGTTATTATGACTCTAAAAGTAATTCTTCATGAATATATTAAATTAAACGGTTAAGCACTTTTCAATTGTGCAGTAAATACAGATAGATGTGACTCATCTAGACAGAAGACCTGCGATCTCCTGTCACTGTTAAGCATGTAAGGGAAGGGGAGGGTGGGAGACCAAGGAGTGTGAAGACCTCTGTCCCAGGGGATGCGAGTGGGAGGGGCGGGGACAAGGAAATGATAGGCCCAAGTAGGCATGAGTCTGGATTTCACCCCCGGATGCAGAAATTGATTCCACCTGCCATCATCTAAAAATGTCGCAAGGATCACATTTTTAGTTATTCTCACCTCAAAATTCACAGTGATAATTGAGAGTAAATGAAAACTCCACTGTCCTCATGTTAACAATACCAATTAGCGCCTTATCCACTGGACAAGTTAGCTAATAAAGTGCCTCGGCAGTGGGCACAGCCCTATAGCATTCCCTGTCTTCACTTTCTCCAAGTGACACTGCATTTCTTTTCTTTCTTTCTTTCTTTCTTTCTTCCTTCCTTTTTTTTTTTTTAAAGGTTTTATTTATTCATTTGACAGACAAGAGATCACAAGCAGGCAGAGAGGCAGGCAGGGAGAGAATAGGAAGCAGATTCCCCGCCACGCAGAGCCCAACGCAGGGCTCCATCCCAGGACCCTGAGATCATGACCCGAGTCAAAGGCAGAGGCTTAACCCACTGAGCCACACAGGCGCCCCATGACACCGCATTTCAAAGCCCACAAGTTTTACGTAAGGATCTAGGCCACTGTTATCACACCCAGTCATCAAGACGTCATGTCTTGCCACATGTGTGACAATTTTTACATTATAATGAAATCCTCAGGAAATGTATAGCTGTCTTTTGTTTCACAATTAGATGCTGTAGCTTGGAAATTAATGTGTATGTCTGGAAAGTAAAATTCCTTTTCTCCTAAACCCTTCATGCTTTGCTTTAAAAAAAAAAAAAGTCTAAATAATTGGATTATCACTCATTGAATTTTGTCTCTCATTGAGTTGGTCCTATTAATTCTGTGATCCTGGTTTCTGGCAGTTGTATCTACAAACACATTCCTTAAAAGGAACTTCTCCCTTGCTTAGGCGCCACGGGGACAGTTAGCACTGAAGATGTGCTTCACGGCATGGACTATTACCTTGAACCCAAGCTTCATCACATGGTCTAGATGATGCTCAGTGGGTTACACATACATCTGAGTCTCAGTTTTCTTATCTGTGAAATGGAGCTCATGATCCACTTCACAGTGTTTTGTGAGAATTACAACGAGTTGTATCTGGTTAACCCTTGCGAACAGTGCCTTGTGTTTGGTCACTTACTAGAATCCACTTGGTAAATGCATTTACTTGTGTCATCTCCCTCTCACGATGGCACAGGAACTCGTACAGTACAAACGTATACATGCTAACCCTGGGTATGAGTTGAGGAGAGTCTTTTCAGTGAATTGTTCTATTGGTGAACAAAATGATAGCAACACGTGTAAGCCAGCTCCCCATCAACTTTTTAAAGTCTCTTTCTACTTGTCTCTTTTCTGAACTGATTATCTAAAGTTGGACCCTGAATAATGTTGGGCCTAGGGGCACCAACCTCCACCACTGGAAACCCATGCCTAAGTTTTGACTTCACCAGAAACTTAACTACTAATAGCCTACTGTTGACTAGAAGCCTTACCCATCACATAAACAATTGATTAACACTTACTTTGTATGTTATATGTGTCCTATACTGGAATCTCACAATAAAGGAAGCCAGAGAAAATGTTATTGAGAAAATCACAAGGAAAAGACACTTACGGTCCCGTACTGTGTTTATTGGAAAAAAAAAAAAAATCTGCCTAGAGGTGGACGTGCCCAAACCCACGTTGTTCAAGGGCCAACCGCATTCTGTTTACCTGCCAGTTCCCAGGGTTTGGACTTCTCTGCACCGACTTGTCTAAAGGTACCATTTCATTATTCAACTTAGGAAAGCCTCGCTACTGCTTGTGTATTCAGCATTTGCAAGCATATTCCAAGCTCTTCTCACATATTTGATCTCAACAGGCTCAGACCTTGATACTGTCATCCCCATTCTGCAGTGGGAGAAAATGAGGCCAAGCTTCAAGTAGCAGAATGGAGACAGAACGTGAGTTTTTTTTTTTTTTTTGTTTGTTTGTTTGTTTTTTACTCCCAATTCCACATAAACCAAGGAAGCATGGTGTGTCCATTGTTTACCTGAAATTCAAATGTGACTGGATGTCCAGAATTTTATCTGGCATTCTTCGCCCTACCCCACTCTCTGCTGGGCGGCCCCTCTTCTGCGACACCCGACTCCTGTCCCGTCCTCACGAGGGGCAGGCCTGGAGATGGAGAGCAGGAAGGGACGCTGTCCTCAGACAGGAGGGTCAGCAACAAAGTGTCGCCGTGAGGTCAGAGAGAGAAAAAGATGCTGGTGCGCCGGGAGAAGACGCTAACTCAACAGGAGCTCACATCGTAGTACACGGACCTCCCATACCTGTTCCTTTAGCGAGGGTCCAGCAAACAGAAACAGCTTTGGTCCTCTCAACCGGAGTGGCCGAAGAAAACACAACAGATTCCTAAGCGTGTGGTTCCAAGGTTATGTGGGGACTGTGGACCACAGAGGGTTTGTATCGTTTTAAAAATTTAACATGAACAACCACAAGCAGCCTGTTTTTAAAGGAATCCCTCAAATTTATGATCTTCCCCTCTTTTTGTTCTTCTTCAACACCTCAAAAAATATAAAGCACTTCTTTTCCCTTAAGAGTCATTGAGACAGAAGAAATGATACTTCTAAACCCTTACTCTTTGCTCAGCACTATAATAAAGGACAGTTTGCAGAAGACCAGGGAGCGGGTGAAAACACTTTTAATCCTAAAGTGTACATTTTTAATATTAAAATCGCATCCATGGGGGCGCCTGGGTGGCTCAGTGGGTTAAAGCCTCTGCCTTCGGCTCAGGTCATGATCCCAGGTCCTGGGATCGAGCCCCGTATCGGGCTCTCTGCTCAGCGGGAAGCCTGCTTCCTCCCCTCTCTCTGCCTGCCTCTCTGCCTACTTGTGATCTCTGTCTGTCAAATAAATAAATAAAAATCTTTAAAAAAAAAATCGCATCCATGTCCATTGGAAGCTTCACCCTTGTCTGCCCCCCTTGTACCCTAGGGAAAGAGCAAGGATTCTGTTTTGGAAACTCAACTGTCCTAGATTTTTCTATCATCTCTCTATGGAAATGACACTTCTCCTGGAACTCGCTGACCGTTTACTGACCTGTTATGTTCTGTCTTGGCTTCAACGTGAATGACAGAACGTGTCCCCAGGCAAACTGGTCAAATCAGAGGAGGGCAGGGAATATTCTAAGTAGGAATGTGGGAGCTGGATCCTTAGAGAATTTGTAGCTGGGACTTGTATGGCATATTTGATCATTGTTGAATCAGAAATCTACACGAAATTGACTTTCCTTGGCTTGCATGACTGGCTTTGGCTTTGTAATTAATTGGTATCTGTTCTCTGTCCTTTTGGGAAAATATCTTTCCCAAAGATTGGCTCATCTCCTCTACCCTGAGAGGGTGAAGAGATGGGGGTGTATTTCTCAGAGTAAGTGGTGGATCCTAGCAGTTGGGCTGTCAGCCCTAATCAGAGTGAAAACCACTCCCTGGAGATGGCTGTTCTTCCCCTGGAGAGAGCCCCCCTGGGTTCCCCTTGGTTGAAATCTTGGAGGTACGTTTGCTTGTTTCAACAGAAGGCATTGTTTTCATATACCCCAAAGCCCCTGCTTGTGCTACGTATCTATATGGGGCCATGGGAGAGAAAGGGATGGTGCACACACTTCTAGGGGGCAATGCTAGAGGCACGCGATATATCCTATAAACACTGAATGTGGGCACAAGAAGCTCACGGCTTCAGGATACTCAGAGAAAGGCTGCAGAGGAAAGCAAAGGTTCCCCACGTGCTCAGTGATTTTTCCACTTGCTCCCTATGGACAGCGGAGAAGACACCATGCTACAGAGTCACCAGGCCAGCACGAATGTGGTCTCTGCATTCCAGCTCTGTGAAGCTGCTTGGAACTATTGATAGCAGTAGGTGGGAAATCTGGGCAAATGAAGGAGGTAACCTCGTCCAGCGTATGCTACCTGTTCCACGAGGCATCAGCTGGCGACGATATAGAAAGGAGTCAGGAAGGCTGTTCTAGATGCAAACCCCTACCCCCCACCCCCCACTCTCTGCCCCAAGGAGACGTCTTTGAGTATCCACACCCGCAGCCGATGATGAACTTTGAGCCCTGGATGAATGTGTTGTCTTCATCACTCTATCTTCAGTGGGTGGTGCGGATTATTGTTTCCTTTGTGTCTTTGTGTCTTAAGACAGTGAACATCTTGAAGCCATTGGAATATTCCAGAAACTTCCTTTTTTTTCCATGCAATGCTTAGTATACTGTCTGGTATTCAGCAGGTTTTCAAAAACACAGCTGACCTGAACTTTAGTCTGGTATTAGGGATATAAATTGGGACTGGTGTGGGTAAAGAGACTACAGCTCTCCTCATGGTGGGGTTACGTCGTGATAAACCTACCATAAATTGAAAATCCTGTAAACTGAAAATACGTTTAATACACCTCACCTACTACACTACTGTAGCTTAGCCCAGCCTACCTTAAAGGTTCTCAGAATACTTCTGTCAGCCTTACTTTCTTTGGGCAAAATCCTCTAACAGAAAGCTTATTTTTAAATTTTTTTAAATTTTTAAATTTTTAATTTTTTAATTAATATATGATATATGATTTGTTTCAGGGGTACAGGTCTGTAAATTATCAGTCTTACACAGCACTCACCATAGCACATACCCCTCCTCCAAAGTCTGTCACCCAGCCAAACCATCCCTCCCACCCCCTCCCCTCCAACAACCCTCAGTTTGTTTCCTGAGATTAAGAGTCTCTCATGGTTTGTCTCCCTCTCTGGTTTCATCTTGTTTCATTTTTTGCTCTCTTCCCCTCTGATCCTCTGCCTTGTTTCTCAAGTTCCCACTTATCAGTGAGATCATATGATAATTGCCTTTCTCTGATAGATTTACTTCGCTTAGTGTAATACCACATGAAAAGTCTTCAACATCACTCGGCATCAGGGAAATACATATCAAAACCACAGTGAGATACCACCTCACACCAGTCAGAATGGCTAAAATTAACAAGTCAGGAAAGGACAGATGTGGATGAGGTTGTGGAGAAAGGGGAACCCTCCTACACTGTGGGTGGGAATGCAAGCTGGTGCAGCCACTCTGGAAAACAGTGGAGCTTCCTCAAAAAGGTGAAAATGAGGATAAAATTACTCTTTTTGATGAGTTGTTGGCAGGACTGTAGGAGATAATAGAGATAATGGTACCTGATCTACCGGTCATTGAGGATTAATTATTAAAATACTTTGTGAAATGTTGAATGGGCAATTTTTGATTTTTTTTTTTTTTTTGAATCGGCCTTTCTCCCACAGTCATGTGCACACACAGACACGGTCAGCTGCCCCACGCACACCCCACTCCTTGCCACACAGGCTTGTCTTCCCTCTCTAGTCCCTCAAGGATGCTCAGCAGTGCCTTCCCATCCCCAGATAAACCTAGGATTTTGTGGATCTAAACTTATATAATAATTTTGGGTCCCGCTATAAAAAATATGAAAATGCAAATACAAGATTGGGCTTCTGGAAGGGATTATTTACTTACAAGGAGAATAGTGGCAAGAAGTAGTGATGGGAGGGAGGGTTCCTTGCAAGGGAGGAACAGGGGTCTCAGCTCTAACACTACCCCACACTCCCCCTCTCTTCCAACCCTGCCTTCTCCTCCCTTCCCCCGCCCTGCCCTTTGTCCATTAGGATCTTGGCAGGTGCACTTGTTGCCTCCTGTCCACTGAGGTCAGAAACCAGATCCTCTTTTTCAACACGTTTCTTGCATCCAGCAATCTCTCCGTCTGCATTTCCCACCAGCCCAAATGGTGAGGACTAGAACTGAGCTTGAGTTGGGGACTCCCTGTCTCCCCAGTTCCTTGCAGTATGAGGGGACTATGTGTTTGTCAAGAGAATGAGTGAATGAATGAATGAGTCTCAGCATTCTGTGCACTCAGCCGCAGTCGGCAGTCCTACAAGCATCTCCGGTCCCTGGGTTTGCCTGCCCTGGCTGCCTCCTTCCCTCACATCTTTGCTCCCTCTCAGAGCTGATTTAACACACGGACGCAGCTCTTACCACAGACAAGGCATTGCCCTGAGCCCCTTTCGAACACTACTTCCTTTCACCTTCATGACGGCTCGATGGGGCGGGTGCCACCGTTATCATCTCTACCTGACCGCGGAGGCACCTGGAACATACGGCATTTGTGTAGATGCCCCGGGATGAGGCAGCAAGGGAGGAGTAGAGCCAGGAGTGTGATCACGGCATCTGGTTTCTGACACCTGTGCTGGGCCCCCTTCTCCCTCCTGTGCTCCCTCTTTCCTTCCGGAGTAGAGGGTGGTGGCTCTGGCTTTCAGGTTAACCCTGTATTAGCTTCTCATGTGTGTCCCCATGTCACCTACTGCACACGTGGGAAGGCCGTTAGGTGGACACCTGCTGGCCCGGTCAGGGCACTGAGAAAAGGCCCCCGGGGCTGCCCCACAACGCACAGGAGGCAGGAGTACAGGACACGGGGGCAAGAGGAGAGCCAGGCAGGCGAACAAATTCGCAGTCCGACGGGGCATTTTTGGGATGACATCAGGCCTGATCTTAAAGGTAAAGGGAAGACTATGATGGTTTGCATGGGGGAGGGGCATGCTGACCTCCATAACAGAAGAAGGAACATTCCATCTGCTGTGAGAAGAACGGGGAGAAGGGACAGAGCCTGGAAGTGTGGCTAGGAGGCTGTCACGGGGGTACAGCCGGGGGAGGGGGGCATGAGCGGACATGGCGGTGCGGCTGGCCGCGGATGAATGGTTGCACGCGACAGCTGGAGGGGAGCGCTGGACAAATGACTGTTCTCGATCGACAGGTGCATGTGAACTAAAGAATGGGCTCTCGGCCTCAACTCCTCCTCCTTTCATCCACGCTGCTGGATTTCTACTTCTACAACATGACTGAGATCACCCTGCAAGATAACGCCCACAGTTCCCAGAATGAGGATCTCCCAGACCTCGGCACTGTCGTCCAGCTTCCCGGTCCTTCCCTGTCATGGCCACACCACGTGCAGCCCTCCTCAAAGCAGCCCTTGGCCACCACCACGGACCATCTCCCTCACTCCGTGTCTGCTGGGACTGCTGTCCCTCCTCTTTCCCGTCCCAGTCTACTCACCCTTCAAGGCTGGTTGGAAATGTGTGATCTGGAGCCGCTCTGATCCCCCGGTCTCCTCTTTCCTCCAGCAGCATATTTTCTCAAGAGCATATAAACTGATGAGGAAAGGCACTGGGACATTGCAACCAGTCTCATAAAATGAGTGTGAGAATGCAATGCGTACAGTTATCATATTCTCTATTTTTTTCTGCCCTCATTTTCTGCAACAGATCAGAGGCTGAGTCAATGTTCCATCAATGATGTTAGGGCATCTTTTCGGGAGGCTATTAGGAAAATAGGCTCCTTGAGCCAGCATGGGGCGGATTCAGGAATGTCTGTTTTCCCAGCGTCATTTTCTAATTGAAAATGTACCAGAATCATCATCTCATCTATTGGATTAAGACTCAAGCTATTTGTCATTCAGTTGCCTTGGAAACAGAAGAAATTTAGCTTTCTTGATCTGCTATCTTTTTGGAATGTACAGTTCACCTTGGGCCCTGGAAGGCAAGGCCTGGCTCCCTTTAAAATGGGTGGGTGTGTTTTATACCCATCGCACACACAGGGCTGTGGGGTGCCGTGAACTTTTACCATGTTGCTGAGTCAAAACGCCAAAATACCTCAAAGGTTTTGGCTTGCCCTGTGGCAAAAGAAAGGCACGGAGAACCAAGTCTGATCTTCAATTCATACTGTCCAGTCTTCTGTCCTTAGTGACAACTCCTGCATTCAGCCTTGAAATCGAAGACTGCCACCTTCCCTGGGGATGCATTTCCCTTTTGAGTGCCACTCCAGGAGAGGGCGCGTGGTCTGAGTGTGGGCTCACCTCTGAAGCCTAGAAGCAGAGCTTTGACCAGTGGCCTGCGACACGTGCACGGACACGGTCCCCTTGAGGAGGCCGCATGGTAGTTAAATGAGGCTACTTTGCTCAAAGTGGGATCTCGAAGCCCCTTTTCTGAACTGCCTTCCGGAGTCCTCTATCAGGGCCCTGGATCAAATGAGTCTTCACGGCTAGTGGAATTCTTTGCACATCCTACACTCAGTGTTCTCATGCCTTTTTCTCCCTGCTTTTGCATCGGTAATGAAGTGAGAGATCAGAGGCCTATGCCCCTGATCACACCCAAACCACAAAGGGCCGTGTCTATGTCTGCCTATGTGTGCACGTGTGTATTCACGGGCACAGAACGCAAAGGAAAAAGGCCACCTGGGGGGGGCAACCTGCTGGAGGGGGGAAGCCCTCTTATTCCCAGCAGGAGACCGACCACGTGAGGCCCACTTCTGGAACAGACGTAGTGCCAAAAATAAAATAAATAAATAAATAAATAAATAAATACATCGGGCCAAGGGGCTGAGGGAAGCTCAACTAGTTGCATACTGTCTGTATTTTTAAGTTTGTTCTTACTGACAACAATTTGTATTATAGTAATTCATTATTTAAGAGGATCATTTTATGCTCATTTTAACTACTGCTTGCTCACTAAACAATTTTATAGGGGGAAAAACCCCAAAAAACCAACGTGATTCCATAGAAGACATGAGTAGTTTGATTTGCTTATATAAAAAAAATGTGAATTATAAAAGACTTTTCAGAATAAAGAAAATGTATTCCTCTTAAGTACATTCATTACACTGGATCCAGAGTGCTGCCTATTAAAAGCCTTGTTTTAATTACTGTACAGATGTGTAATTAGCGTTTTAAATTGTATGTCTAAGCAACATTACCCTCTGCTTAGATTACAATCACATTTCCTTTTCTTTTTTTTTAAAGAAAGCTGTCAATCTACTGAGTTTACAAACCTACTGCTAACTTACCCCATACTGGTTTAGAAGCAGGGGTCGGCAAACTCTCTTTAGAGTGCCGGACCGTAAGCATCTTAAGGCTTTGCAAGACAGTCTCTCACAATTACTCCTTCCTCTGGGGTATAAGAGTAGCCGATGGCAATACATACACGAATGAACGGGGCTGTGTTACAATAAAACTTTATTTAAACCTCATTTAAAAAACAGGTTGTGGGCGGGACCTGGCCTGTGGTTTGCAGTTTGCTAATCCTGATTTAGGGGATGCAGGCTCTCTTGTCCCCAGGATCCTTTAACCACAAACTTAAAATCAGTGGTAACGTGCAGTGTGAAGTCTGTTTCTTTTATAAAAATAGGTGTTGGCTTCACTCTTATTTTGAAAAATAAATATAGCTTCATTCAAGACAGAAGGAATCAGAAGGAATCAATATTGATGCTGATCCCAGCATCAATAATTGCTTAGACCTTTCCATTTGGATGTACAAGTGTGTTCGTAACGCTCTTTATTGACAAATACTCGAGCCCTTCCAATGGGCTAGGACCTGTGCTGGGGAGAGGCTGGACCAAACTCAACCAAACTAAGTCCTACTGGGGCTCCTGCTGCGGCAGAATCCGAATGCTTTCATTGCCTTGTTCACCGTAACCCCAGCCCTGAGCCAGGCCCGGTGCCTAGTAGGTGTTCGAAACATCTTCGTTGATTGACTGAATCCCTACGTCACATCTGACACCTCTAAAGTGAATCCTTATCTTCCCCTCAAACTTAATTTCTCCTTCTGCCTTCATTGCTTCTATTTATAACATTGTTTTCTCAGGTTTAAAACCCTAAAGTCATCTTTTGTGACAGCTCGTGGATCCGTCCCTTCACTCCGTCCTACACGTTCTAATCACTGTAATCTTCCTACAACTCGGTTCTGATTCTGTCAGTCCTCGCTCATAACGCCTGCGGAGTCAGCCTGTACTTTCGCAAGCAAAGCCCACTGTTCTTCCATGTGGAAAGTATCCCCGGGGCCAGACTTCCCTGTCCTCTCCCTCTTTCTGACTTTCCCCTGTTGTTGGTCCCAGCCAGGTCCCTCTCACGCCTCTCCTACCCTGTGACACACACACACACACACACACACACACACACACACGCACACTCAAATCCTCCCACACTACCCTGGACGACCTGCCTTTTTCACAGACTTGGAGGCTTTGATAAGTGAATTTCATCTCCACTTCAAAACACCAATAGGACCAAGTTCACCCCACCTCCTCCGTGGAGAGTGATCATGTCCTGGTAGCACCTGGGACTTACAGCTCCTTTGCCCTTGTCACTTGCCACTGCGGCAGGCTGAAATCTACACGCTGTTGATCCTCGGTGCAGAAACGTGACTCCCTTTTCCCCCTAAATGAGCTCCCATTTGTCCCAGAGCTGCGGTCTGCCGGGCCTGAAACTTTCTTCCATCTTGTTGAGAGTCTAGTGTTCTTCCTGTTAGAGTCAACTCTGTCCTCAGGAGGAAAACGCTCTGTTGTTGAGAGCATCTTCTCCCCAAGCAGAACCTGGGTCATCGACAAGCCCCCAGAGCGCCATAGTGCTCAGGTCAAGGGCAGTCCAAGGCCCCGAGCAATAAAGTCCACACCCCTCTCAGCCTTTCTGGTCCTGAGACCCTCTTCCGAGCCTCTGACCCTCTGGGCCCTTCTGCAGGAATGCTGTGGAAACATCTGGAAGTCCCAGAGGCTGAGGAGAAGTGGAAGTCTCCTGCTGCCATGCTGCTTTCCTACACCGCGGCTTGGGTCCCCCCCAGAATTCCACATGGGAGCAGTCCCCAACCCCTTGAGTTTTCATGTCTCAACTCCTACAGCCCTGGCTGAAGCTCAGGGCGGGGTTACGGGGGGAGCAAACAGCAAGCAAACCCCAGACTCATCCCATCTGAATCTCTCAACTTTCTGATTCTTGTTCCATCTTAACATTTCTTTTGGAAATTCACGAAATCTGCTCTTGGGTTCTCTCTGGATTCTTGCCTGCTTTCTGGTCCGTCTCCAAGCTGTGGTATGGGGACCCCATGAGTCTTTGCCCACCTATATCACAGCCTGGCTTTTTAAAAGCGAGGAGTCTTGCTGGCATACCCAAACCCACCAACTATTTTTAAATGTCGGTTTGACACTTAGAGCTAAGCAATGATCTCCTCGTTCTGCCCCCACCCTCTTAAGAAACAAATATCTTGGCCATCCTGAGGGAGGAGGCTACCAGTGTGTGCCTTGCAAGGCTGCTAGACAAATGCAGGACAGGACACCCACTTAAATGTGAATTTCAAATAAACAACAGATCGATTTCTAGTGTATGTATGCCTAAAGTATTGCACGGATCACTGCTTATCTGAAATTTGGATTTAACTAGAGAGCACATATTTTAAAGGATTAACACAAATAACTATTAATTCTAATTTCCCAGTTTCTCAGTTGCGGTCACAATGAGAACCCTGAGTAAAAACAGGCATCTCCAGTAGCTGATGCTCACTGGGAATGAGAGATATCAGTTTCATGTTTTCAAAATTATGGTCCTCTTTATACCACACTGATCTATTAAAAAGTAGAGTAGATAAAGGGATGATCCCATATGGCAATCTCTTTAATGGAGGAGTATACTTTTCCGCTATCATTTTACTAATTTAAAGACAAGGCAATTTAGAGGTTAGTGGAGACCTTAAATTATTTTATACTCCGTAATTCTAAAATATTAATTTATGAATAATTATATACTGTTGAATTTGTTTTGCATTCCGCTTTCATCACAAAAATGGATATCAAGACAGTTTTTATTCTAGAATTCTCATTGTTAGCACAACCTCAAAGAGTGACTGAGAAATTAGAATTGATCTATTTTCATTTAAAAGTATTTTTAATATGCCAATACATGAAGATATATATTTACAGCAAACACAGAAAATTCAGGGAGTAATAGGTTTTGGTAGCTGAGCAATGAAAATACACAGCTTTTGAACTTTTCCTCTTTTCCCCCATCTGTTCTCCAGTCCATGCACCTGCCCTGCTCCTTGATCACCCAGCTTCCTGATTTTTTTTCTCAGTGAGAGAACAAAAGCAGTCTCCCTCTCTTCAACAGATTTTCCATCCCTACTATGTCTGTACTCATCTGCTCAGCCATTTCTTCCATTAAAATGGATAAAGTGCCCCAGTTTCCTTTGATTCCACTAAACCCATCCCTTCTCCCTGATGCAAGGACCATACCTTTTAATCCTTCTTCTGGGGGCATTCCCCCTAACATTAAAACATGCTGTAAGGGGCGCCTTGGGGGCGCTCAGTGGGTTAAGCCTCTGCCTTTGGCTCAGGTCATGATCCTGGGGTCCTGGGATAGAGCCCCACATTGGGCTCTCTGCTCAGCAGGAAGATTGCTTCCCCCTCTCTCTGTCTGCCTCTCTGCCTACTTGTGGTCTCTCTCTCTGTCAAATAAATATATAAAATCTTTTTTTAAAAAGTGCTGTAAAATATCTTACTTGAAATAAAACACAGCGAGAAAATACATACACACAGACATACAAACCCTCTTGACCCCATGCCTCCCTGGAGATATTGTCCCATTTTCTTTTCTTTGCCCTCCTTTAGAGCAGAATTCCTAGAAATGCCCATGAGGGTAACAGTATGAATCATTACAGCAAACACCTATATAATGCCAGGCACTGTTTTAAGTGTTTTGCATATATTAACTTAGTTATTCCACATGGAAATCCTATAAGTGATCATAATGAAGGGCTGTTATTATCCTCATTTTATATCTGACCAAACTGAATCACAAAGAGATGAAATGACTTATCCAAGATCATGCCAGCCAGGACCCAGATGAGCTGAGGACGGCACTAAGGTAGCTCACATGCTCTCAACAGCACACGCTACTGTCTCTCTGAATTTTATCTTCACTTGATGTCTGTGCTCCTCATCTATATTTTGGTGAATCCAAGAAATGAGAATTTTAGCACCTCATGCTCTCTCCCCTCCACAACCCATGCTGCAAAATCAAACGGCTGCTTTTTTATAATTAAAAAAAAAAAGAAAACAGAAAAAAACAAACAAACAACAACAACAAAAAAAATCAAAAGGTTGATCCTTGATCCTCATCGTACTGGTCTTGCCAGCAGCATGTGGCACTTGGGATTACTTCCTCCTCCCTTAGCTACTTTTTTCTCTTGCCTTCGGAACACAGCACTCTCCTAGGTCTCCTCCTTCACTCTGGACACCTCCTCGGGGTTTTCTTGGTTGGATTCTCTTCTCCTCAAAACTTTTACAAGCTGAGAACTGGCTCTGGCACATCCTCTCTTGCTTGTCAAGAGAGTCTCGAGTCTGTTGGGATTGACATGCTGATGACTCACAACGTTTTTTCTCCCCAGCCAACCTATCCCCCAAGCTCCAATTTCACACCTCCACTTAGATACAAAGTAGCATCTCAAAATGGACAAGCCCTAAATTGCTTCCACATGGCTGCTGTCACTGCCTTCCAACCTACAGATCTCCTGCAATTTCCCATCTCAGCAAGCGGAACTCTTGTTCTTCTCAGCCACTCAGGACAGAAACCACCCCAGTTGTCCTTGCCTTCTCCCTTTTTCTAAAACCCCAAATTCATTTCATCTGCAAATCCAACGGGTTCCACCTTCAATAAACTAGTTCAGATCTACCAGCCAGGTTTGTGCCCCACGACTCTTGCACGCCCTCTCCCTCCAGCTCTAAGACTCTTCCCCAGACACCTGCTGGATGACACCACCTCTTATTTGGGTCTCTATTCAAATGTCACTTCTACGGAAAGGCTTTCCCCCACACACCCTGTGTGAAGTAGCAAACCTCTTCGTTCTCAATCTCCTGATCCCAGTTTACTTCCTTCAGAACATTCTCTCTACCTGTATTTCTTTGTTTAATGTCGCTTTCCCCAGACTCTTATGTGAGCGCCAGCAGTATAGAAACTGTGTCTATTTTCTAATACCTGGAACAAAGCCAGGTCCATGGTTGATGCTTGATAAGCATCTGTCAAATATAGTTAAATACTTACACCGTGATTCTGTGTGATAAACCATATTTTTAAGAGTATGAAAAATAGGGGCGCCTGGGTGGCTCAGTGGGTTAAAGCCTCTGCCTTCGGCTCAGGTCATGATCTCGGGGTCCTGGGATTGAGCCCCGCATTGGGCTCTTTGCTTGGTGGGGAGCCTGCTTCCTCCTCTCTCTCTCTGCCTGCCTCGCTGCCTACTTGTGATCTCTGTCAAATAAATAAATAAAATCTTAAAAAAAAAAAGAGTACGCAAAATAAATCCTGAGAAATTGAAACGTATTTTCAACAGACATGCCATTTAAAAGTAATCCTGCCAAGCCATTCACAAATTATTTTTGTGTGACAAACCACAGATTAAGTACACTTCTATATTTAATTTCTCATTATTTCAATTTTCTTCAATTAATCAGAATATTTTGGTATATTGTATTTTACTCAACATGGGTAGTGTGTGTCCTATTTCCACAAAGCTGTCAGGTCTGCAACCCCACAAACAGAAGCCACACATGTGCGCACACACACACGCACACGCACACACGCACACACACACACTCGCACTGACCTGATCCTTCAGGGCACTAATCGCCTTTGAAATGGCCTGCACTGTTCTGCATGGAGTTGATATTCAAGCCCCATAGTCACAGGCATCGCTAAATCACCTTCAACTGGCATGGTCGGTCCACTTACAAGAGAAGCAAATCTCAAAAGGAAGCTACATTCAAGGTCAAATACAACATTTTATGTGACTCTTTTTTCTTTGGTTTTGTAAATTCAGTTGGCAGATCTGGGCAGGAAAAGAGTTTTTTGGGGTGATATTAATATATTTCACTTCTGCTCCCATAAGAAAAGTCACTTCATTTTTTGTTTGTTTGTGTTTTTGCCAGGGTTTTTGTTTATCTAAATATTGTTGCCCTCACATAAACTAGTTACTGAGTTAAGACTTTAAAAAACCTCTGTGGGTGGAAAAAACAGTACACAACACTGAACGTTTAATCAGCCCAAGAAATGAAACGGAAAATTATCTCGGGGTGAAACTAAAAAAAAGGCACTCTTTGATCTTCTGAGATTCCGAAAAGTGGCATCAGTTCTGAAGATGAAAGAAACAGAACTTAACACAGTTTCATGCAATCTATCTTTTAGCTTAATGAAATGAAGATGCCTTCTAAGTCTCATGCAGTAAATGGTATCTCCCATGTGAAAAGTCGCATCTAATATCCCTTTTGTTTCCTCAAATAAATGCAGGGATCAACAATGCATCCTAAAAATCAGTTTTGTTATTTGTCTAATACATGTAACATAAAACTAAAATGGGAATGTGTCCACCATGAAGCAAAGGAGAATTAAAACACTTTTGAGCTATCCAAAAAATAGACATAAAAATGGGTAATATTTTTTAAATTGGGATTTTCTACAACGTCTGTTGCCACATTAAAAAGGTATTTACTCAGGGTGCCTGGGTGGCTCAGTGGGTTAAAGCCTCTGCCTTCGGCTCAGGTCATGATCCCAGGGTCCTGGGATCGAGCCCCACATCGGGCTCTCTGCTCAGCAGGAAGCCTGCTTCCTCCTTCTCTCTGCCTGCCTCTCTGCCTACTTGTGATCTCTCTCTGTCAAATAAATAAAATCTTTAAAAAAAAAAAAAGGTATTTACTCTTCCATTTTTGTCACTTGCAGATGCATATGATAATAAAGGCTGTTACGTCAAATCAGCATTGCACTTTACAGAAGGCCTACTGTGCTCCCCATGGTGGAGGCCGGCCCACCGGTCATCTGGTTTACCACCCTGCTTTGCCCAGGGGACAGGGACTTCTGGAGATATCTTTAAAGGCTTAAGCAACAGTTGTCAAGCCAGAGACAACACAGCTGGGATTTACTGCTCATATTACAATCTTTCCTATCATGCCTGTACATACTGCCATTTAAGAAAGTCCTGGGATCACTGCAAAAGACATCCAGAATTATAGCCTTATCGCCACAAGACATTTTGATAATGATATAATAAAAATAGGAGGTTGGGATTATGAGAAGTTCGTAAAACCTGGAAAGGAATACAGTTCAAAGAGAAATGATAGGAAGTGTGAGGTCACAGACTGTCTTGCTTCAAAGACGGTAGAAAAATACCAACTCCTGCCCCTCCCGATACACAAGCACTGGGTTAGGATGTGGTCATTGGTCAAGAGATTCTAAACAGGAAGGTTGGCTCATGGCACTGTCCTCCCGTGTCTGATGCGAAAGCGGAGGCCAGCTTCCAGATACCAACCCCATTTCCCCACTCCCAGTAGTCTTGATTGGAGACCCAAGAAATCTAACCTTGTCTCCCCCAGTTCCAAACCCTACTGAGCCTCTCACAGTCTTTCTCTCTGTCTGTCTGTCTCTCTCTCTCTCTGTCTCTCTCTCACACACACACACACACACACACACACACACACACACACACTCTGCGCCCCCTGGTGGCACCCCGTCCTGCCCTCCCCCACCCCATCTGCATCTCCCATACCAGATAACTTCTGCTTCCTCTGTGCATCACACTTTTTGAGGGAAACTCATTGTGAGCCTGACTTAGGAAACATCCTTCCTCATGCAGTTAGCTCCAGAATGTTTCCCTCACCTCCCAAGCTCATTAACGCTCCTGAGCAAACTCCCAGAGCAGCCGTGCTTAGCATTTTCGCAGCATGTATTACAGGACCGAAACTGGAGATCTGTCATTTCCCACAGACATCCCGAAGTTTCTTGAAGATGTGGATACATCTTACTCATCTCTGTAATTTTAATGTTACCACAGTACTTGCTGCAGAGAATCTCTTGACATAATGAAGGCGTAGTTGCATAATAATATTATATAATAAGCACTTGTGAATTGCTTCCAAAAAAGATTGGCGACAGACATAAATACATTATCCCACATGAGAGTTTCATTGAAGTGTCATTTGTGTATATATAAAAGTGGCAGAGTTACACTGGGGTGATTAATGTTTTCAATATTTTACAGAATCACTCAATGATACGTATTTTGAGTGGCCTCGCAAATGCATTTACTATGAAGCTCTTTTCATTTTGACAGCTATAGGATAAAAAGGTATTTTACTATAAGCAAGAGACTTAAAAATGTGCACGGTAGAAAACAAAATTTATATTCAAAGTCCAAATAAGTTTCTATCAAAGTACGAGTGTTCTCCTTCGGCTGGAGACAAAGCAAATGTACATACTTCTTTTTTTTTTTTTTAGTGAATTAAATACTTTAAAAATCTCCTCTGTGAACCCACTCTGTGTATGTGCCTACTCTTCTGCCCCAAGGGAAGACTACAGAGTAGTCTGTTAAAAGGGTTACGTGTACAGTTACAAATAAGAGGACACAAAGTAACACAGCCTTTAGTTTTGTGGCCAGAAGTTGACAATTTGTGTCCCTGATAGTTTATTTCACGGATATGCAAGGCACCATCTTAGTACAGGCGATTTATTCCTGATTTCTTTTTCACACACAGACTCGTAAACTCAAAGCCTCTCCAAAGTCATTGAGTCACATGACCCACGAAGGCAAACTACTAGCCAGGGAAGAATCACTCTGCGGCGGGAAAGCAGCAGGAAGCAGGTAACTGACTACGCTATCCTCCCCTCCACCCGACCGCGGAGGGGGGTGGTTGGAATGGATCCGTCCCCTCGTTTCCGAACTCGCCCTCCAGGAAGAAAATATCCCATCCTGGCAACTCACTGAGAGCTTCGAATAAGGCTCCCCGTTGATACTTTCACTTCATGTGAATCATCTAAATATTTCATGCTTTGTGTTCGCGTTGTCCTTTCCTTTAAGAGAGTTTTAGAGGATGTGAGACAATAAAGAAAGTTCTCTTTCAGATTCAAATATTTTAAGAGAGCCACTCGGTTTCTCTTCTGTAGGAGAAGGAGCAGTTTCACGAAGGTCTCTCTCGCCGGCTTGGACTTTGAGGGAGGTCCTCTCACACACCATGGTGAGTTTAGAGAAGAAAATCATGAGTTCTCCATACTGTTCTATTGGTAAACAGTATGAAGGTTGTCAAATGGAAGACTGAGGAAAGTGATGTACCAAAGAACCTATAAAGTTGCCTGTACCATTGGTAAATGGATCCAGACAGTGGCAAGAAAGAAGTTCTTAGGGAAGACCGTGGTAGTTTAAAGAATATAATAATGTTGACTCTTGGATGGTCACACTCGATGACCACCAGTTGATGCCTCCTCCACACTTTTCCTTACACATAAGAAACTTTTTCAAGGGCTTTTTTGAAATAAACATGTGGCATACCTATGAACATCTCCTAATGTTTGAATCGAATTACTTCATTAAAAACCTTAATTATATTAGTTTGTCATCATGCAATCTCAGCAAAAATATGATGGTTGTTAATGGTCTGTCTTTTCAATGTGCTGACCAACACTCCTTTTTTTTTTTTTTTTTTTTAAAGAGAGAATGCAAGCACATGAGCCGGGGGGGGGGTGGGGAGCAGAGGGAGAAGCAGGCTCCCCGCTGAACAGGGACTCGATCCCAGGACCCTGAGATCATGACCTGAGCTGAAGGCAGATGCCTAACTGACTGAGTCACCCAGGCGCCCCTTCTGACCAACGCTCTTAGTATTTTCCTGAATTTTTTTCCCTAAAAGAGAAATCTCAACCATACTGGTCTCTTGTCTCCAGAATCAATCTTTGTGCATGTTTGTGTAAAAACTGGGCATTTGCCGAGTCTCTGTTCCTTTGGAACATCTTTTTTGTGCTTCAAGATTTCTCAAATCCCGTAAGGCTCTGGGTTTTTCTCTTTCCTCTTCCTTTCTCCGTTCCCTCAGACACATCTGCAGATTTCGGCAGACCCTCCAGGGGGAGCACAGAGAGAGGCAGAAGAGATTATACTTGAAATTGGAAGGCTGATTTGAATCTTCCAGAAGGAAAAGAAGGGGTGGGCGAGAGCACTATGGAGAGGCGAGCTTGTGAAACAGTCATGCTGTAAGGACACGTCACCGCACGCAATGGCAGTATGCTGGACCATGTGGCAGACAGGTCGGGGAAGCCGGGAAGGGGGGGCAGGGATAGACACTTGGATGGGACATAGTTTTATTTCAGAGTGTGGATTAACTCCATAGGTGACAAAGAATGAGTGGAAGCTCCCAAGAAGGGGAATGGCACAATCAAGTTAGTTTTGAAGATGGTGTTTCTGGTGTGGCCGGGGGGGGGGGGGGATGCCTCAAACTGAGTGACATGGGGTTTGTAGGGCCAGGTGAGAGGCTTCGCATCTTTCTGGGTAAGTGATGACAAGGGTCTGCATTAAGGGGAAGGCAGTGGGAGTGGACCAGGACATCTAGAGATATTGCAGAGATAAAGTCCATGGCCAGTATTGTCGTTTGTGAGGAGGAGGATGAGGAAGATTTGACGACCACACTGAGGTTTTTAGCTTAGGAAGTAGAAGGCTACATAGGGTGCAGACACAAGGAATCAGAACAGATTTTGGGTCTTTAGAGATGAAATACGATGCTTTCTAGGTGCCCGGAACAATTATCCAATAAGCGCAAATATAGCACTCGGGAGAGGGGCTGGCATTGGGGACAGAACTTGGCAGGTGGGCCTTGGCAACAGAGATAAGCATGTGGCAGCACATAATCCTGACTAGCAAGGATCAAGGTCCAAGAACAGGATTCCAGCCCCCAGGAGGGAATGACACCTGAGATGCTGCGTAAGCACCTTGCCTTAGGGGGCGCTGAGATGTGGTGCTGTGTTTTCAAGGTGCGGCTCAGGCCCAGGGAAGCATGCCGTCACCTGGTTATTGGAAGTAAGGGATAAAACGGAAATTGACAATGCAGAAAAGGCCAGGTCCTAGGTGACAGGTGGACCCGTGTGATGCTGGGTTCTTGCAATACGAGGAAGAGGGTCTTAGATATTTTCTGACTCTGGAATAGACAGACACAGGGTCTGCAGGAGGCTAAACCTCCCAGTAGGAGGCAGGAGGAACTGGGTGAAGCCAGGGGACCCTTTTCTTATGCTGATATTTATGTGAGATGAAAATGATGGAGAAGAACCCTCAGACTCATGCTGGAAGCATTTTACAGGTAATCTTCCCCCATCAGGTCGAAATCCTACCGGGTAATACCAACATGCAACACTCACTCCCTGCATAGGATCGAACCTTTTCTAAGTGACAGCCTGCCTGTCGTTCTCTGCTACTTGAAACAGTATAGAAACTGTATAGAGCATATATTAAAAAGCAATCACATGCCCTTTTCTGTTGTTACAACTTACCGAAGAGACTTTTCCCATCAACTGCAATGATCACAGAAAGAAAGCGTTCTCTCCACGGGCATTAACAGTCTAGGAAGGATTTGGGACTGTTTTTCCCTATGCTTCTCTTTTTTTCACAACGATGAGAAAACTCAAATGGTGGCTCTCCTAACAGGGCTGGGGGCACATCAGGTTACTGGCAGGGGAGAATTCTGGCTTTCTTGAAAAGATGCATTGCCCCACACTTCTCGGCCCGAGGGCAGCCCGCCACTGCTGTGCCCATGGAGAGGGTAACAGGATGGGGGGACTATAGTTGGCCCATTGTTTAAAAAGAACTCCAGACATCCTCATTTGCTGTGTATTAATTGAAAGAAACCATTTGTTTTGCTGCTAAAATAGTTTGCTTCTGAAATTTGCTACGAAACGGGTGCTGATTTCTCAGAAAACTCGGGGCCAAGTTTAATTTTTCCAGCTTTCAAACTAACACAGGATCCTTTTTTTTTCTAAAGAGTGAAAGCCTTAAAAGGAAATCAAAGTCCGAAGCCCAAGAACTCACCCTCTTTGCCTGAACTAGTGTTTAACAAGAGCCGACACTAGGCATTTCCTTTCTTCTGAGAAACTGGTTCAGGGGTCAAGTCTAATGGAAGTTGTCAGAAGTTTTATTTTCCTTTGCAGGCCTAATGAAAGGCTCTGAGCTTGACCCAATAAAATTTAGATTACGAAGCACTCTCTGTTGTTGAAGAAACCTCCATGGTCTTTCTCTTTAAAATAACCATCTACTGGAGATTAAAAGACGGCATCTTGATATTTCATTGAAACAACACACAGGGGAGCCTGGGCGGCTCAGTTGTTAAACATCTGTCTTTGGCTCAGGTCATGATCCTGGGGTCCTGGGATGAAGCCCCGTAATCGGGCTCCCTGATCGGCGGGAAGCCTGCTTCTCCCTCTCCCGTTCCCCCCTGCTTGTGTCCCCTCTCTCGCTGTGTCTCTCGGTCAAATAAATAAATAAAATCCTAAAAAAACAAACAAAAAACAACACATAAACACATCCACCCTACCCAGATGGCCTCTATCCTTTATTTCCTACGCCCATGAACATCTAACTATGAATTTCTTCTTTCGCTTTGAGTCATCATGGGTGTTGTCAGGATACAACTGATCAAAGCAGAGGGTTATTAATGCATACAAAATCTGATAGGTTGCTATTAAACATGAAACGTGATTTTTTGGAAGTGCATCCCTTAATGAGATGGATGTGGGGTTTTAAAAATTAAGTTTATGAATCCACGAGTGGATATTTTTTTGCTAGAATGAGACAGGTCAGTACTAATCCTTCTATTGCCGGCTTTTACAGATGCAAGGATGGAGGCACTTGGTTCATAGAAATGAGCCATGAGGCTCCGAATGAGGAGAAGGTTGGCCTTTATTTGTCAAGAAGGTGATGAGAAACCGTGAGAGCTGAGAGTGCAAGGCAGAATGGGTACAGAGCCGATAGAGGCTGGCGAAAAGTGAGTGTCTTGAAATCGGTTGCCTTGCAATGTTCAGTGAACTCACTGTGGGGACACGCCATCTCAGCCTGCAAGCCAACGGCCCAGAATTGGGGGAAACGACTGCAATTCCGAAGCCCAGAAAGCATCATGATTAGAGAGAAGAAACTACCGCCTCCTCCCAGGTGAGCCTTCCTTTCTCTCTCTTCTCTCCCAAGGGCTCTGATTAGCTGTGTGGCCCCACCCGCCAGAGCCCCACACTCCCTAACAGCTAAACTCCACATTCTTCATTGGGGGGTGCACCCTCTGCAACCGTATGTGAGAAATATTAAGGCGCTTCCTTAATGAGGCAGAAAGAAAGGAGCTGGATGGCACTGACCTTCTGATCGGGGCTCCTGAAACTTCAGCGTGACATGCATCACTGAGGTAGCTTATTAAAGTGAGGATGCTGGGCATTCTACATTTATTTATTTCTTTTTTTTTAAAGATTTTATTTATTTATTTGACAGACAGAGCTCACAAGTACGCAGAGAGGCAAGCAGAGAGAGAGGAGGAAGCAGGCTTCCTGCTGAGCAGAGAGCCCGATGCGGGGCTCGATCCCAGGACTCTGGGATCATGACCTGAGCCGAAGGCAGAGGCTTTAACCCACTGAGCCACCCAGGCGCCCCGGATTCTACATTTTTAAGAGCTCCACACTGCACTGTGAGGCTGGGGCATCCTCTGGGATTTGCTTCGTTCACAGAGATGGGTCTTGAATCAGTCCCCATGCCAGAGAGGTATGCAAGGCTGAGTGTGCCTGGGTGTGCCCACCTGCTTTGTATGGAGCACTCACAGAGACACCATCAAAGCTCTTCCTGGCTCATGACAGAGCACGAAGAGCTACGACTGTTTTGAAGGATCACAGGCTGGGAGGAGACGCATCGACTGAAGAGAGTCACAGACTCGCCATGGCTGAACATTGCATTAGATCTGATGGAGGTCAAGGGCACAGAGGGCAAAGATCGAGGCTCTGAGCAAGTCTGAGAAATGGTGGCAGGATCTGTTCTGAGGACCTCTGCTCACTGAGGCAGGTTCAGTAGGAGAAAAAAGGAGACATTACGGGGATCTGGCTATGGTTGGGGGAGGGGCAGAAATGTTGATTATCTTTGAAAGACAAACTGAAAATTTTGACGTTTTAAAGGGGGCAGCAGCCTCTCATAAATTCAATGCTCAGATAATAAATGACCAAAAGAAAATGCTCCCCGAAAAGAGTCTGTGAAAACAATCCATGAGACAGTGATGACATAAGTCGTGTTACATCTTATGCTTTAGACACAGTGGTTACGTGAATAAAGTCAGTCTATATGTTCTGACAGAAAGGACCACCAAGACAAACTATGTGAGTAAAAGAAAGTTGCAGAATGATAAAGATGTAATACAGTTATTGTAAAAATAAAAAATAAGGGGGGGGCGCCTGGGTGGCTCAGTGGGTTAAAGCCTCTGACTTTGGGTCAGGTCATGATCTCGGGGTCCTGGGATCGAGCCCCGCATCGGGCTCTCTGCTCAGCGGGGAGCCTGCTTCCCTTCCTCTCTCTTTCTCTCTCTGCCTGCCTCTCTGCCTACTTGTGATCTCTATTTATTAATATAACGGCACAAGTTCCTTATAAAAAAATAAGGGGAATCGATCCTGGTGGGGAACTTTAAGAAAAAAGTAGGTGATATTTTCATAAATCTATACTGTGATGTTGTAAAAAGTGAGTTCACATTTTGCTGATCACATTATCAACTGTATTGGACACCTGCGTCCCTAAATTCAGACTTTTGAGCAAATACAAGAAAACTCAAAGTCTGCAAAAGTCGAATGATCCTATCATGGCACCAATTTTACCGTATAATAAAAAGCCCGGTCGTAAGGTCAGATATGATTAGCACCTTAATGTCAAGGCTTGATTTCTAACTTCTGCAATAAACCAGATGTGGTATTTGTGAGAAGTTTCTCACTATAGATTAGTGATGCAGATCTTAATGTGCACAGAAATCATCGGGCATCATATTAAAATACAGATCCCTCTGTGGTATGTACACTTCTAACCAGCACCAAGGCCATGGACCACACTTCAGATGAGAGAGCTCTACAGAAAGAAGGTGCTAGAAAGTTTTACCACAGCCTGAACATTTCTTTTCTCCCAGTTCTGGAAACTAGGAATCCAAGGTTGAGGTGTCAGTGGGTTTGATTTCTCCCAAGGCTTCTCTCTCCTCGGCTTGCAGATGGCTAACCCTCCTCACTCTGTCCTCATGTGGTCCTTTCTCTTAGAAGGACACCCGTCAGTCATACTGGAGTAGGACCCCATCCAGATGGCCTCCTTTTAATGTAATCATCTCTTCAGTCAGCTCCTCTCTCCAATATGGTTACATTCTGAGGTCCTGGGGGGTTGGGACTTCAACATTTGAATGGGGGGGGGTGGGGATACCCACTTCGTTCTAGAACAACCATCTTGAGCAAGTTTGATTTCAAGGTACTGCAGAGTGACACACAATTGGAGAGAGATGCAGAGAGAAGACGGGCAGAAGGGCAGAAGCTGGGGCATGAGCATCCCTGGCAGTGAGCGCTGAGAGACACGAAGGAGAGGAGAAAAGAGGTCGGGGAGAGCCAGAGACGGGGAAGAAAGATCCCACACCGCAAAGCCCTGTGCGAGGGCCCAGCGAACACGTCTCGGTGCCCTGCTCAGAGTTCCTGCTGTGGCCCCAAAGCAGCTATTGTATCCGTCTCCGTGACGTGTTTTTCAATGAGACCTGCTGGCTGAGGCTGTGGACCCAGCTTCCTGTCTCTGCCGCAGCCCTCTGGAAACTTAAAAGCTCCTATTGACTGCGATCAGCAGAGCGCAGTTTTATGTGCAGCAGTTGGTAAGTTCTTCCAGGTACATGAGGGTCCTGTTATATGTGGCAAGCTTTGCCTTCATTTTTATTAAAGCAACAGGTATTCCTCTCCATTCTAATGGGTAAGAGTGGAAATGTATAGTCATCAAGGGTTGGCAGTTACTTAAACAGAGCAGGTCCAACGTGTGTGTGTGTGTGTGTGTACACACACGTGCGTGCATGTTCGTGCTCTGTGCACTGCTAAGCAGACACGCCCAGCGTCTGCACGTTCCTCCTGATGGCCACTTCTACAATATCACCAATATTGCCTGGTACTTTGAAGCTGATTTACAGCAAATTTAAATCTGTTAATGTTCTAGTCATCTTCAAAACAAAGCACAGCAAATACATTGCGAGGTCCCCCACAGAAACATTTTGGTTTATCTAAAAGAGCCCATGTTTTATATTTTCTTCTTTAATGCCAGAAGCCCTTTTATTGCGGCGTAGATGTTAATTGCCACTTATCTTAATGAGTTCTTTTCTAATATAAAATGGCCTGGCTTGAAATATAGCAGACTTCTTTGTCAAAGAGAGATAGGGACAGGAATACTATTGGTTCTTGGGAGAAACGGATGTTTTTTCCATGTCTGCTTTCTTTACATTGGTTGAAGGCTTCCTGATTTAGGGCCTCTGAGGTGTGAGTTACTGCCTTCATTTTCAGTGCGAGGGGAAATTAACCCCAGTAAAAGTCATGAAATAGAACTTGGGATCTGAAAGCAAAAAACACAGTAGGAGAGCCTGAGGTTATTACAACAGAATTATGTGGGAGCTCGTAGAATGAGTTACTAAGGGCAATTTTTAATAAAACGTAGCAGATAGTTTTCATTTAAATTTGATTTCGTTTTAAGTTTATATGTTTTAAATGACATAATCTCCTACTTCTTTCCTAGTTAATATTGCCAGCTCATCTCCTATCCGAAAGTTTCTAGCATCCGGAATGTTGATGCCTGGCTGGCTGTTGGTACTCAATAGATACTTGTTGAACGGAAGAATAAATGAATGAAAATACTTAAAACTGATCACCATAAGGCACTAGTTCTTAATAATATTAACAATTATTTTTATTCTATGGAATAATATTGTGTCAGCTCATTGAAAAATGTACTTCACATTCATTATTTTAACGAAGTCTTATAGCTAATATATTAGGTAATGTTTATGTTATTTAATCATAAGAAAATGTGGACAAGAGATTAAATAAAATGTAGGTAACATATTTGGCAAATAATAAATGGGGTAGGATGCTGTGTATGTTCCACTTAAAAATGGGCTTGAGAGAACAGATAAAGAAGATGTGGTACACACACACACACACACACGCGCGCGCAGGCACACACACACGATGGAATATTACTCAGCCATCAAAAGGACGTGGCTGGAACTGGAGGGTGTTATGTTAAGTCAACCAGAGAAAGACAATTATCCTACGGTTTCACTCACATGTGGAACATAAGAAACAGCACAGAGGACCATAAGGGAAGGGAGGGAAAACGGAACGGGAAGAAGTCAGAGATGGAGACAAACCATGAGAGACTCTTAACTCTAGGTAAGAAACTGAGGGTTGCTGGAGGGGTGATGGGTGAGAAGAATGGGATAACTGGGGGATGGGCATTAAGGAGGGCACGTCATGGGATGAGCACTGGGTATTATAGGCAACTGACGAATTGTGGAACACTACATCTGAAACTAATTGATGTACTATGCATTGGTGAATTTCACTTAAATTTTAAAAATGAAAAAATAAATGTTAAAAATGGGCTTGAGAGCCCATAAAGTAGTGGAGGGCACTAGGGATGTTTTGTTTTTATTTTAAAGGCTGTTTATTTATTTATTTTAGAGAGAGAAAGAGAGCGTGCATGTGAGCAGGAGGAGGGATGGGGGAGAGAGAATCTCAAGCAGACTCCCTGCTGAGTGCACAGCCCGGTCACGGGGCTCAATGGATCCCAGGACACTGAGCTCAGGACCAGAGCCGAAATCAAGACCTGGATGCCTAACTGACTGAGCCGCCCAGGAGCTGCGGAAGGCGCTGTTTTGAAAGCAGTCATGTTCAAGGTCCCTGGGGCCACTGCTGCTCGCTCTTCCTCCCTGTGGCCCCCACCTGCTGCCACTCTGAATGGCCTTAGTTTCCGGATATCAGGAGTGCTACCTGCACAGCCTTTAGCTGGCTCTTTCCCTTCTCCATTTCCTTTTCGCTCTTTTGTTGTGGTGAGGTGTACATATAATTCACCATTTCGACCATTTTAAGCATAGAGTTCAGTGGCATTAAGGACCTTCCATTTCTGTGCAGCCGTCACCGCCGTCCACCTCCAGAACGTTTTGCATCATTCCAGACAAAACTCCGTACTCATTAAACATGAACTCCCCATTTCCCCTTCCTCGTAGGCCCTGGTAGCCACGATTCTAATTTCTGTCTCAATTATTTTGAGGACTCTGAGCACCTCCTGTAAGTGAAATTATACAGTATCTGTCCATTTGTGACCGGCTTCCCTAGCGTGATGTCTTCAGGTTTCATCGGCCCTGGAGAGTGGGGCAGAATTTCTCTTTCTTGAGGCTGAATGATACTGTGCTGCATGTGTATGTGTCCACTCACGTTGATGGAGGCTTAGGTTGTTTCCGCTTTCTGGCTCTTTTCTTTTTCTTTTAAGGATTTTATTTACTTGAGAGAGAGCAAGAGACAGTGAGAGCACTTGCGGGGGGAGGGGCAGAGGGAGAACAGGCTCCCCGCGGAGCAGAGGGCCCGACTTGGGGCTTAGATCCCAGGATCCTGGGATCACGACCTGAGCCGAAGGCAGATGCTTAACTGACTGAGCCACCCGGCGCCCCTGGCTTGTTTCTCTTAAAGTAGAAAGGGGAAAGGGAGTTTCACACGAGATACTGGGAGGAAAGCTGTCTTTGGTGAGATGACCAGTCCCATTAGACTTAACGTATCATCCCACAATTCGATAGCTGAAAATGAGAATAATTTATTATCTCACAGTTTCTTTGTCAGGAGTTCCAGACAAGGAACAGCGGGGGGGATGGGTCCTTGCTCCACGATGTCTGGGATCTAAGCCGGAAGCCCAAAGGCATGACGGGCACGGGCAGTAATGTGCTTGGAAGGTAACTCATGCGCATGGCGGGGCAGGTTGGTTCCCCTCCACAGGGGCCTCTCCGCAGGACTGCTTAACTGCCTCAGGACATTGAACTGGCTTCCCCACCCACAGAAGTCACACACCGTCACTCCTGCGGGATGCTGCCGGCTTGGATTCAGTGTGGGAGGGGACCACATGAAGGTGTGAACCACCAGGAGATGGGGGTCACTGGGCGCTGGATACCACGAACCTTATTTCTGTTCATTCCAGAGACGGTGCTAGTTACCTGGAGATTTTTCAGAAATGATGATTTTAGCATACTATTGCAGCTTTGAAATATTTGAAAATATTCAGAAGAAATACCTTCATTCTAGTCATCCATTTGTGCAGCAAATATACTCAGAGTAGTACCTATAGGCAAAGTAAGGCAAAGAGCCAGGATCTCTGTCCTACCTTCACTGGCAGGTATGTGAGTATCTTGAGCTAATTTTATACTGCTCGCGTGTTTGGAGAAGTGATTGCATTCTCAGTACGGCTTCTAAGCCACTGATTGTCAAACATCTATTTACAAACCAACTTTGTTTTTTTTTATAAGGTCCCTTTTATTTGATTGAGAACACCGTCCTATATTCTAAGGTTATTCCGTGTTGGCTTTTCCTATGTACTAAGCAGTGGTTGGAGGAGACCATTCACAAAGTAGGAGACTGGCCACCCTACGGTGGTACCCCACAGCTCTTTTGAAATGGAACTATATACGAATTCCAAAAATGTTGGGGATCACTGTACAAGGTTTCAAAGTCAACAGGAAACATCCTGGTCTCATCGTGACATCCTTCAGGAGAGAGAAGCTGAGGGGAGAATGAGACCCTTGCTTGAGGGGCTGGCCTGCAAATATTTGGCCCAGAGTTTTCTTGGTACAGTGGGTTCCTCTCTCAAGAGGACCCCAAAACAGATGGCCCAGGGGCCATGCTTTAGGATGAAATTTTAAGTGAGGACACACGTTTCACCTCATTCAATGAGATGCACTTTAGTGTGTATTGTGTATTGCAAGAGCGTTTCCTCCTGAATTTTCCACTCAGGTTCTTTCTTGTCCTCCTTCTCTTCCTGGTCTTCCTCCTCTTTATCCTCCTACTCTTCCTAATAGAATTACTCGGCTCTAGAACATACTTGGTTCAGCAATCCAGCTCAGACAGTGGAACATGATCACCAGCCCATGAAAGAATTCAGGTTACTAGATTTGTCAAGCTGGAATGCATCACGAGCAGCGGAAATTTCAGCTTAAAATGTATCTTTCTTACTATAAAATGCTAATTTTATCTCTATCGATGTCAGTACCCCCAAATTAATGAGCGCTATTAACTGCAAAATATCTCAAGAAGCAATGAAAATTAATTCCCATTAGTTACAAAGTGACAGACAACTACAACCTGCCTTGTAAGACAATAAAGTTCTGAATGCTCCCTTTTTGTCCTCGATGAAATGTTTAAAGTCAGATGGTGAAGAAGGGTAACTTAAGGCATTATGTAAAGGGGCACCTGGGTGTCTCAGTGGGTTAAAGCCTCTGCCTTCGGCTCAGGTCATGATCTCAGGGTCCTGGGATCAAGCCCCGCACTGGGCTCTCTGCTCAGCAGGGAGCCTGCTTCCTCCTCTCTCTCTCTGCCTGCCTCTCTGACTACTTGTGATCTCTGTCTGTCAAATGAATAAATAAAATCTCTAAAGAAAAGACATCATGAAAAAATATTAAAACTGGTTTGTACATGAAATGACCAAAGAGGATTTCAGATTTTACATGCAGTGGAGTCAACAAGGAAGACTTTGAGGATTGATTAATTGAGATATGCTAAAAGTGAAATAGGCTTTGCATAATTATAGCAGGATAAGTCGGAGATTAAAAAAAGGGGGGGGCATTCTTTGAATGAAGAACGAGTCGAATTCTACCAAACATTTAAAGAAGAATTAATTCCTATTCTCCTGAAACTCTTCCAAAAAGTAGAAATGGAAGGAAAGCTTCCAAACTCATTTTATGAGGCCAGCATCACCTTGATCCCAAATCCAGACAAGGATCCCATCAAAAAAGAAAATTACAGACCAATGTCTTTGATGAACACAGATGCGAAAATTCTCACCAAAATACTAGCCAATAGGATCCAACAGTACACTAAAAGGATTATTCACCACGACCAAGTGGGATTTATTCCGGGGTTACAAGCTTGGTTCAACATCCACAAATCAATCAATGTGATACAATACATTAATAAAAGAAAGAACAAGAACCATATGATACTCTCAATAGATGCTGAAAAAGCATTTGACAAAGTACAGCATCCCTTCCTGATCAAAACTCTTCAAAGTGTAGGGATAGAAGGCACATACCTCAATATTATCAAAGCCATCTATGAAAAACCCACCGCAAATATCATTCTCAATGGAGAAAAACTGAAAGCTTTTCCGCTAAGGTCAGGAACATGGCAAGGATGTCCTTTATCACCACTGCTGTTCAACATAGTACTAGAAGTCCTAGCCTCAGCAATCAGACAACAAAAAGAAATTAAAGGCATCCAAACCGGCAAAGAAGAAGTCAAACTATCACTCTTTGCAGATGATATGATACTAGATGTGGAAAACCCAAAAGACTCCACTCCAAAACTGCTAGAAATCATACAGGAACTCAGTAAAGCGTCAGCATATAAAATCAATGCACAGAAATCAGTTGCATTTCTTTACACCAACAAGACAGAAGAAAGAGAAATTAAGGAGTCAATCCCATTTACAATTGCACCCAAAATCATAAGATACCTAGGAATAAACCTAACCAAAGAGGCAAAGAATCTATACTCAGAAAACTATAAAGTACTCATGAAAGAAATTGAGGAAGACACAAAGAAATGGAAAAATATTCCATGCTCATGGATTGGAAGAACAAATATTGTGAAAATGTCTATGCTACCTAAAGCAATCTACACATTTAATGCAATCCCTATCAAAATCCCATCCATTTTTTTCAAAGAAATGGAAAAAATAATCCTAAAATGTATATGGAACCAGAAAAGACCTCAAATAGCCAAAGGAATATTGAAAAAGAAAGCCAAAGTTGGTGGCATCACAATTCCAGACTTCAAGCTCTATTACAAAGCTGTCATCATCAAGACAGTATGGTACTGGCATAAAAACAGACACATAGATCAATGGAACAGAATAGAGAGCCCAGAAATAGACCCTCAACTCTATGGTCAACTAATCTTCAATATAGCAGGAAAGAAGGTCCAATGGAAAAAAGACAGTCTCTTCAACAAATGGTGCTGGGAAAATTGGACAGCCACATGCAGAAAAATGAAACTGGACCATTTCCTTACACCACACATGAAAATAGACTCAAAATGGATGAAAGACCTCAATGTGAGAAAGGAATCCATCAAAATCCTTGAGGAGAACATAGGCAGCAACCTCTTTGACTTCAGCCGCAGCAACTTCTTCCTAGGAACATCGCCAAAGGCAAGGGGAAGCAAGGGCAAAAATGAACTACTGAGACTTCATCAAGATCAAAAGCTTTTGCATAGCAAAGGAAACAATTAACAAAACCAAAAGACAACTGACACAATGGGAGAAGATATTTGCAAATGACATATCAGATAAAGGGCTAGTATCCAAAATCTATAAAGAGCTTAGCAAACTCAACACCCAAAGAACAAATAATCCAATCAAGAAATGGGCAGAGGACATGAACAGACATTTCTGCAAAGAAGACATCCAGATGGTCAACAGACACATGAAAAAAATGTTCCACATCACTCGGCATCAGGGAAATACAAATCAAAACCACAATGAGATACCACCTCACACCAGTCAGAATGGCTAAAATTAACAAGTCAGGAAATGACAGATGGCTGGCGAGGATGCGGAGAGAGGGGAACCCTCCTACACTGTTGGTGGGAATGCAAGCTGGTGCAACCACTCTGGAAAACAGCATGGAGGTTCCTCAAAAAGTTGAAAATAGAGCTACCCTATGACCCAGCAATTGTACTATTGGGTATTTACTCTAAAGACACAAACGTAGTGATCCGAAGGGGCACGTGCATCCCAATGTTCATAGCAGCAATGTCCACAATAGCCAAACTATGGAAAGAACCTAGATGTTCATCAACAGATGAATGGATAAAGAAGATGTGGTATATATATATATATACAATGGAATACTATGCAGCCATCAAAAGAAATGAAATCTTGCCATTTGCAATGACGTGGATGGAACTAGAGGCTATTATGCTTAGCGAAATAAGTCAATCGGAGAAAGACAACTATCCTATGATCTCCTTGATATGAGGAAGTGGAGCTGCAATGTGGGGGGCTTGGGGTGTAGGAAAAGAATAAATGAAACAAGATGGGATCGGGAGGGAGACAAACCATAAGAGACTCTTAATCTCGCAGAACAAACTGAGGGTGCTGCGGGGGGGAGGGTGGTGGGGTTATGGACTTTGCGGGGGGGGGTGTATGTGCTATGGTGAGTGTTGTGAAGTGTGCAAACCTGGCGATTCACAGATCTGTACCCCTGGGGCTAAAAATACATTGTATGTTTATAAAAAAATTAAAAAAAAATACACAAACACAAACACACACAAAAGAACGAGTCGAGTTCTCTGAGAAGCATAGAGCGCTTTAAACGGTGTGTAATTCCAAAAGGTTGAGCTTAGCTTCGTGCATGCCTATTAAATACATACACAAACAACCAGAATGCGTTTTTCAAGGTTCTCATAGCTACTCTGATGGATCCATATTTCGGCAAAAGAAACAAATCTTGAGTTTCTCTGGTTCTGTGAATTTATAGTTTTCATTTTTAACACTCGATCAACACTGGTATCAACAATGGAGTATCAATGGCATATTCCATTCCATTGGTTCAAATTCCATTCCATTGGTTCTGAAGAATGGGATATTCCAAAGAATAGAACACTTTTAGAATGACTTAAAAAAAAGTGGTAAAACAAAATAAAAGCAAAGCACCGGGCCTAGAGAGCAGACCCACGGATAGATAAGAAGGAAAATCAGTACCTTGTTATTGTGTGTCTTTTGTCACAGTAATAATGGTGTATACTTATGGAAATTCTGTAGGTCTTATCTCTGGATAAATATGTGCAGAGCCAATAAACAGATAATTTGTACATATACACATGTACTATGTGTGTGTGTGTATGTGTATACACACATAAACTTTATCTACCTGTATCTACAGACGTACACAGAATCTATGTGTACCCAGACCCATAATCTATACAGCATAACTGGAGTATCAGTACCCTCCCCAGAGCAAAGGATGACAGTCCTTGAGAAATGACTGACTAGCTGGGCTAACTCCATCACTCTGATCTCTTGGTTTCTCATACCGGGTCGGGGCTCTTCCCATCGGAGCCAGCTCCAGAGAGACTGGCCAGGGGCCGGGGGTGGGGGGTGGCAGAAAACTTCACAGAGAAGAAGAACATATATAAGAGCTTTTGCTCCCATTTGCTGGCTCTAGCTAGCTTGGGTTTGGCTTTTTGACCCAAACGAGGTAGGGATATCCAGAATGCATGTGGGCTGCTTTAGAGGGATGGATTCTCCAGACTCTCATACACCCGGAGGCCTGGCTAGTGAGTGGGGCCCTACAGGTGGTCAGCTCTCACGGCAGGGTGTCGGCTGCCTGCTGATCCTTGAACCTGGGGCAGAGGCTGTTTCACCAAAAGCACATGGAGGGAGTGAAAGAAGAGGTTGGTTCTCAAGAGTCAAGCCTGTACACCAGAAAAGCACGAAACAGACTTCCGCCACCACAACTGATGAGCTATCCATTAATGATGAACTCGTTAGTACTCTGGGCACAGCTGCTCGTCGGTCACGACTGACGGTGTTTCATCCCTCTTTACTGCGCAGTGTCACGGAGGGCCCTGGCCAGAAGGTGCTTCGGTATAAATGAGGTAGGGGTGCGGTACTAGAAATGAGCTGCTATTGTAAAAATGCAGCTGTTAACTTCTACAAGCGGTTTTTAAGACAGGAGGCAAAATGAGTATTCTGGACGGTGGGAAAATCAATACTGGCACCCGCAAGTACTGTGTGAGAACATTGCTTTCCTTTAAACTGATAAAAGGGATCCCGAAAAGGAGACTTTTGTAAAATAAACAAACAAAAAAATCCTTTTGCAGTGAAATCTCCCCTTCCATCTTCCAATTCTGTTTCCTGCTACAAGGGCCGGGCTCTCAGTTACTCTAGCCTCCTAGCTCTGGGCTCACCAGACCCCCTCCCAGCCTGGTCTCCCAGCTCCTGGGCCTCCCCCGCCCTTCCAACCAGACGGCCCCAGTCTCTCTGCCCTCCCCCATGTTTCCATCTTCTGGTGTCCTGATGACGGGGGTGGGGGGCAGAGGGCCAGGGGGCGGGCTGGGGGCTGAGGCAGGAAGTCTGTCTCACTGAGGCAGCTGACCATGGGCCCTTCCCCACAGGAGGAATGATTCCAAAGGCGCTAGAGTCAACACATCTCACCTCACAGCTTTATGAGGAAGGCACTTTTGTTATTTCTGTTTTACATACAAGGATGCTAAGGGCAGAACCCATGAGCATCACTCCCAGAATGGCAACTTGCCGCAAATCCCTTTCCCTGTGTGGGCTGTGCTTTACCCAGGAGGAGGGTGGGTGGTTTCCTTCTAAAAAGGAGCCCCACACCCAGGGCCCCTCTGCAGCTGTTGGGGTGTGTTGGCCCAAGTGAAGTTTTGGATCATATTATCTGGCTTGAAAACAACTCTCACAACATGGCACTCAAGCATGCCCCAAAGCCAAGAAAATAGCTCGGCTCACCCATCTCTATACCTGCAGCGGTGGACACCCACCATCTGAAGCCGTAACGACAGAGATGACCCGCTCAGCCCTTCCACACCCGGCCATATTGCTCTTTCTGAAGAAAATGTCTTTGTGATGAAGACCATGAGCCAACCTAAAAACTTCTGTTTTACCCTTAACATAGCCTGTCTTAAGTTCTATCTTTAGCGTACAACTATTGTAGAGGGTAAAGAGTGTAAGTGTGCACTAAAGCACGTGTAGTTGGTTGAAGAAGGCCCCTCCCCACCCCGCCCCAGAATCCAGCTCAGAAGGTGACTTTCCCTGAGAACGGGGTTTTGGTGGATATAATGAAGATGAGGCCACGCTGCACTGGTGTGGACCCTAAACACAATGACTGGTGTCATTACAGGACACGGAGAGGAGGGTGGGAGAGAGAGAAGACTGTGTGTGAGGACTGGGACAGAGACTGGAGGGATGCTGCCCCAATCCATGGGACAGCCAGGTCTGCAAGTTGCTAGACTGTCCCCTGGAGCCTGGAGGCCCATGCCAACACCTTGGTTTTGGACTTTTGGCCTCGAGAACCACGAGAGAATGAATTTTTTGTTGGTGTGAGCCACTCAGTTTGTGATAAATTTGTGAAGGCAGCCACAGAAAATTCATATACTATATTTATAGTTTCTAAGGAACAAATCCACATTTGGGATGCAAGCAAATTTTCCATTCTGATTGGGTGGGTGAATGGTAATACTCAGATATAGCTTCTCACCGGAGCCTCCATACCCCCAACCCATCCAGGCCTGAGAGCTTCAAATGGGCCCTGCCCCTCCATCATCAGCCCCCCTTTCCTTTCCAACTCTTTTCTCTGTCTCAAAACTTCCTACCACATTTATGTAAATATCACCTCTTGCTCAAGGTTTGTGCCAAACACTCAGTTTCTCCAACATGCTTCTCTAATTGTGTCTGTCTTATTTACCCAGGGCATTGCAGTCATTTCTAGATATGCCTTTCTCTCTCATGTAACTTTGAAAGCTCTTTCAAAAATGAAGCTGTTTTCATGCTGTCCCTACACCTACAGAGCTCATCCTAGAATGGATGAGTGACGATGGAATGGATCCTAGAATGGATGACTGGAAAGTCACCTAGAGCACAGGCGCCTTCAGATGGACGTGGAGGGAGGAGTCCAAGGAATGAGAGCTACAAGTTTCTCCCCTTGGGCCAGCTCCAGCTATGTCTTGATAAAACTTTGCTGAGGACACACATGTGTGTCTTCCTTACTTCCAGGGGATGTGGAGCAGTGCGTCATAGTAGTTATACTGGCTAACAAAATTGGGACCCAGAGATTTCTGAAGTATCGAATAATGGAATCACCCAACAAGAAGTAAAAGTAGAGCCCTCACTTAAGTTAAAAAGAAAATTAAAAATTCAAGGTAAGGATCATTAATTCATAGCTTTGCAGAATTCACATGTGAAAAGACTGCGTTTTATTTCATTGTAAAGTTAATACTGATATCAATATTCATGGAAGTTATAAACATAGGGTTTGAATACGGACAGGCCTGGATTCAATTTCTAGCTCTCTGAGCCTTAGTTTCCTCATATGTAAAATGGGCACTATAAAGATTCATATCATAGGGATTTAGGGATAATTAAATTAAATAATGAGTATTTAAAAGTTTAATGTTGTTTTACAGTCAATTAATCTTCAATAAAGCAGGAAAGAATATACAATGGGAAAAAGACAGTCTCTTCAACAAATGGTGTTGGGAAAATCAGACAGCAACATGCAGAGGAACGAAACTGGACCACTCTTACACCACACATAAAAATAAATTCAAAATAGATTAAAGACCTAAATGTGAGACCTAAAACCATAAAAATCCTAGATGAGGACACAGGCAGCAACTTCTCTGACATCGGCCATAGCAACTTCTTTCTAGTTATGTCTCCTGATACAAGAGAAACAAAACCAAAAGTAAACTATCAGGACTTCAGCAAAATAGAAAGCTTTTGCCCAGTGAAGGAAATGATCGACAAAACCCAAAGGCAACCTGAAGAGCCGGAGAAGATATGTGCAAGTGACAGATCTGATAAAGGGCTAGTATACAAAATACATAAGGAACTTATAAAACTCAACATCTAAAAAACAAATAATCCAATTATAAAATGGCAGAAGACATGAACAGACATTTCTTCAAAGAAGACATCCAGATGGCCAACAGACACATGGAAACATGCTAAACAGCACTGAGCATCAGGAAAATGCAAATCAAACATGCAATGAGCTGTCACCTCCCACCGGTCCGAAAGGCTAAAATCAGCTACACAAGAAACGACAGGTGTTGGCGAGGATGTGGAGAAAGCGGAGCCCTCTTACACTGTTGGTGGGAATGCAAGCTGGTGCAGCCACTGTGGAAAACAGTATGGAGGTTCCTCAAAAAGTTAAAAATTGAGCTACCCCATGATCCGGCAATTGCACTGCTGGGTATTTATCCAAAGGATACAAAATACTAATTCAAAGGGATGCATGCACCCTGATGTTTACAGCAGCATTATCTCCAATAGCCAAATTATGGAAGCAGCCCAAGTGTCCATCAATTATGACCGTTCATCAAAAGGATGTGGTGTATGTATATACAGTGGAATATTACTCGGCCATAAAAAGTGAAACCTTGCCATTTGCAAGGACGTGGATACAGCTAGAGAGTATACTACAAAGCAAATTAAGTGAGTTAGAGAAAGAAAAATACCATGGAACTCAAGAAACAAAAGAAATGAGCAAAAGAGGAAAAAGAGAGAGGCAAACCAAGAAACCGATTCTTATACAGAACAAACAGATGATTACCAAAAGGGAGGTGGATGGGGGGATGCGGGAAATAGGTGATGGGGACAAAGGAGGGTGCTTGTGATGAGCACCGGGTGATGTTTGGAAGTGCTGAATCACTATACTGCACACCTGAAACTAATAGTGCACTGTATGTTAACTAACTGGAATTTAAACAAAAACTTAAATAAAATCAAATAAATATTAAAAAAATGTTTAATGTTGTGTATAAAATATATTACTTATTTTTAAAATCATGGTTATCATCATCACTGCCACCAACATCATACTCATCTCACTCCCAAGAAAACGTACTAGGAGCCTAGGTTGCCCCAAGAGAACCCTCGCTCCCTTCCTGCACTTCGGGGGATGCAGGAGCTGACCAGCAAGGCCATTGCACGACTCCCAGATGAGGGTCCCAGAAATGACTGCTCAGGGAGGGGACGCAGTGAGCACAGGGACAGCAGGCCTGGGTCCTGCAGGGAGGCTGGGACTGGCCTCGAGGGGTGTCCTGGAGAAAAGGGGTAGGCGTATTCTCATGTGATTTCAAAGGTCAGGAAGAAGATCAGGGTGTGAGCTTAGAAGAGGTGCTGATTTTAGATCAATATAAATTAATTTACGAGGCTCGAGTTACTCAAAGAATTAATAAGATGCTTTCAAGACATGGTGAGTGGCCTGTGGCGAGAGGCATTCAGACCAACGGTTAAGCTTGCTTTTCGTCTCACTGAGCAAATGGCTTCCAAGTGCTCTTTCCCCTCTGATGGTCTTTAAATGGTGAACGCTGCATTTCCCTCCAGTTAGATGAATGATGACAGAGCAGTCGAAGTGAAAACCGAGCTCCCCAGAGATCTCACAATTCAGGAGAACCGGACAATGAAAAAAACGACGTAACTGCTTCACTATAAACACTTTGGCCATGTTGCTTCAGTTACATAATAATGTTTTAAACTTTAAGAAAGTTTTAAAAATATTTTTCAAACCTTCACCTTTTATTAAAACATTGAAGGGGCGGGGGCTGGGAGGTTGGGGGAGCCAGGTGGTGGGCATTGGGGAGGGCACAGATTGCATGGAGCACTGGGTGTGGTGAAAAAACAATGAATACTGTTACGCTGAAAAGAAATAAAAAAAATTAAAAAAAAAAACATTGTGGTGGTATATTCCGTTTCCTGATGTATGTTGTATGTTTGGTTTCGTAGTGGGCAATGGAGAGACGGTATTTGGAAAACATTCTTAATCTAGGCTTACCCACTGATGAGATATTTATAAGCAGGCATACCTAATAACATTTACTAATAAAACACCCAATAGTAAAAGAACTTCAGTAATATCTTAAAATAACCGATAAAATATAGTCGAAATGCAATTAGGCAATTCCTTAGAAAATTCATATTTTTATATTATTGTTCAAATATTGTGACTTGAAACAAAACAATTCTATGGACTATAAATCTGATGGCATCAATGGAAAGGCGGTTACAAATCTGGGCCCCAGTTTGGCACTGATGATGTGTATTTCTGCTATGCTGAATAATGGAGAGAAGATGAAATTTAACTTTAAACCATATGTATAATAAGTTGGATCCTTTCAGCATGTCTGCAGAATTGCTGGGGACGGTGTACATCAGGAACTACAGCTATCTTGGAAAGCGATGAATCGAACAGGATTAAGAGACGCTATTCCTGTTACAATCCACAACCTACGTCAAGTTCTGTCAGTAAATGTCTAAGTCCTAACTTTCCTTTCATAGACAAAAACATTTATAGTACTTTCATTTTTTTATTTTTATTTTTTTCAAAGATTTTATTTATTTATTTACTTACGTAGATAGAGCGTGTGTGCCAGGATGAGGAGGGGCACAGGGAGAAGCGGAGAGAGAGAGAATCCCAAATAGATTCTGCGCAGAGCATAGAACCCAGCACAGGGCTCGATCCTAGGACCCTGAGATCATGACCTGAGCCAAAATCAATGTTAAGGTTTATATGTGACCTAGATGTCTAAAAACAATAGCTTAGAAAATTCAGGATTTGGTGTAGCATTGAAAATATATTACCTGTGTCAGCAATGCTTAAGAAATTCACATTTCATGGAAAATAACATGTAATTAAAAAAATAAAAACTTTTTGGGGCGCCTGGGTGGCTCAGTGGGTTAAGCCTCTGCCTTCGGCTCAGGTCATGATCTCAGGGTCCTGGGATGGAGCCCCACATTGGGCTCTCTGCTCGGCAGGGGGCCTGCTTCCCTTCCTCTCTCTCTGCCTGCCTCTCTACTTGTGTTCTCTGTCAAATAAATAAATAAAATCTTTAAAATAAAATAGAATAAAATAAAAACTTCTTGGCAAATGTGCGAAGTTTATATACATACACACACACACACACACACACACACACACATATGGAAATTTCCTCAGTGGTTGCTGACTTTAAAAAGGAAATTAGATTTTATCATCTCTGCATAAAAAGGTATCTGTGCATTCTTTCTTGGAGCACACCATGGGGGCAGCCTAAAAGCAAAAAGACCTAAGTTTTGCCACTGTATATGACTGAGCCAAGCAAGCCAGAAAAATCCAAGCCTTTGGAATCAATTTTTTCATCTTGTGGCCTAGATGAATTAAGAGCTAATGAAGTCTCTGGTTTCAAGTCTAATGACCGAAATGGGGTTATCTTTCTTTAATTTAATTTTATTTATTTATTTGACAGAGAGATACACAGTGAGAGAGGGAACACAAGCGGGGTGGGGGGCGGGAGTGGGAGAGGGAGAAGCAGGCCTTCCACAGAGCAGGGAGCCCAATGTGGGGCTCGATCCCAGGACCCTGGGATCATGACCTGAGCCGAAGGCAAATGCTTAATGACTGAGTCACCCAGCCGCCCCCGAAATGGGGTTATCTTGGTCTCAAAATCTTATGTTAAAAGACACTACTTTCTAGAAAACTTCTCATCGAGTAATACTAAAATTCTTCCATAGAGAAAACACATGGGTCTGCAGTAAGATGCATAAGGCGGGTATTAGCAAAAAAAGTCAAAGAAATGAAAAATAATACAAAGACCCCAGGCCCAATAAGCAGTTAGCAGTGAGGAGACCGATTGAGGCAATTTGTATCATTTCCTTTATCATTCCAAACTCCTACACACACCCATACCATCATTCACTCACCTTCTGAAAAAAAAAAATAAATAAATAAAAGATGGGAGTCTATTCCTTCATTTTCTTTTTTGTTTTTTTTACAAAAAAAATAAAAATATTCATGCCAATGCATGCTTCTGTGTCTTAAGAATACGGGTTCTAGCCCACATACCCACCTGCCAGCAACGTGATCTCTAATGTCATTTACCACCAGGATTCTCCATTTATTTGAAGCACTAAACACCTATCAGTTTCCTTCCTCAAAGGAGAATTACATCAAAGATGTAAGTAAAGGTACTTTGAGAATTACAATGTGCTAGAAACATATGTCGGGAACAGTAGAGGCTCAGACGGTCTGGTATTTAATGATAAATAAAACAACAAATTCTCTTTAAAATCTGAAGCTTGAAAGAAGTGTAAAGACCGCAAAAGTGTAAATCCCAAGTCATAGTGCAAAAATAAACAATTTTGAACCCCAGAGGTTAAACCTATTAGTTCTGGTCACCTGATAACAATCAAAATTCATTATCCAAAGGAAGACGCAAAAATCTTGGCATAAAAGCAGCATTAGATTTTGCACTTGAATTTTAGATTTGAAATGTCTCTCTATTAAACCTGAACAGGTTGGTATATTCCTTTATTTTAAGACAACTCTTAGGGCATTATTGTATTTTAAATCCCATCCATTTTGTGTGATGCTGGATGATTAGTTCCTTTTGTATTAATTAAGTCACAACAATACAGTTTTGGTTCTACAGATATGGTTCTCTTTTGTTGGCATTTCTTGGCTTAAGATGGTGGTATGATTTTTTTTTTTTTTCAGATTTAGCACATATTTAAGGCTAATGACTAGCATTCCTGAAAACAAGAGTAAATTTGTAATTCATATAGTGCAATGACTTGCATATACATTTTACACCTACAAAGAATTAGTAGCCAATATTCTCTTATTTATGGTAACGTTTTTTACTGGTTATCCTGTTTTGTTTGATAGCAGTCATGCAGGAAATATAAGTGATATAATACGTAACTTAAAAAGGTAAGAGAGCTATGACAATTCACTAAAAGAAGAAAAAAGCTTATAAAAATGATAATATGAAATGGGAAGGATACACCATTTAATAAAATAAAACGCATTTAATATACAGTATAAAATATAGAGGCTGAGCTGTGGCTTGAGAAACAAATAAATATGGCCTCTTATTAAGCCAAATTCCCCTAATATGAAAATGTAAAACCTTTCCATCGGAGATAAAACGTTTATTCTCACTTAAACAGATAATGTTAAATACAACGATGCCAATTTCATTATGTATTTTTCTATTTAGCGATTCCTGTGTTTACTATTCCTTTATTTCTATAGGTTTCCAGGAGCGTGTTGAGAAAAATTACTTAAAAATAGAGAGTGCTGAGGTGTTATCTAAAGAACGTTCTATCCACACGAGCCAAAAGTACTTCAGGATTTGGGGCAGATTTCAGGACCTTTGAAACTGAAAAACCTGGATAAGCAGATACTACACAATGTAAATGTAGGTATACTTCTTATTTCAAGGAGTTAAGAGTTAAGAGTGAGTATTTGTTACAATTTATTTATTTTTATAATAATGGAGGTTTCACCGAATACAGTATGTAACATGGACCCCCCAAGCCAGTTTGAATAATGCTGAAGTAGCTATCTCAAAAAAAAAACCCTAACAAACCCATAAAACGGTCCCATTCGGCCTTTTATGTTTATAGGAGGGATTTCTTTTCACAAAATAATCTATGAAACCCAATACAATATACACGCACTTGTGTGCTCTATCAGAGAAAATTCCTTGAGACGAATTTTAAGTATCCTACCAGAGCCAAGTGACATGCCTGGCTACAAAGAAATACCAAAAATCTGACATATCTATAATATTCACAGATGCAGATATATATTTATGGGACTCTATCAGCATAAATCAAACGGCTATGAATAAAACATCATTTAACCAATTCCAACTTCACAAGCAGAGCGCCGTTAAATTTCTCACCCCTGCGGGAGAAAAGAAAGCCAAGAGAAACACAGATCGGTGAGAAGAATTTCTTTGACACATTAGGCCCAAGTTTTTATCAACACCCAAACTCCTTCAACCTCGCGTTTACTTTCAGACATAGAAAAATAAAGGTAATCGGATTTTCTAAATTTTCCATTTTCGGTATAACCTGGAAGATGGACCACTCGACACTCCGATACCGGGAAACACGCATGCACGGGGACAAAGCACGGTCCCGCTGAGACAAGCAAGCACCCAGACTGTGCCATGTGAAGTCCAGTGACGTAACCCTCCAATCCTCGATTTTCACTCTAGACAAGAGAACCGCACCCGGTCTTTTCAAACAGCTCCTATCTCCGGCACCTGCTGATGCTCCGATCAAAGGGCCACAGAAGATACTAGAGGTCCAAGATCCATGCCCCTACTCCAGACCCAACCAAAGAACCCAACGCGGAGTCAACCCTTTAACGCTCAGCCAGTGACACGAAGGTCACAACGGGACGTCAATGAAATAACGCCGGAACAGTACCGGAAAAGCGCTTTAGGCATCAAGGTCGGGAAAAGAAAAGGTTTGGTACCCACCTGGGATCTTTCTGAATGCTATCGATGGACGGGGATCTGGCCAAGGTGCCTTCGGGCGGGAGGGCAGGGCCGGATTTGCTGTACGGAGACTCGACGGAGGGACAATACTGCAGCTGTCGGTAGGGGTCGGCGTAATTGGAGGCTGGGCCGGCGGCGTAGCTGGCCCTCTGGAAGGTGGCCGCGGCGGCGTTCTGGGGACCATGCTGGCTGCCTGTGCGCTGCAAGGGGATGGAGTCGACACCGGGGGAAGATGGGGCTACGACAGGAAAGTAGGGACAAAGTAAAAAATTGAGGACCTGCTCACAGAAATGGTTAACCAGGTCTAGGCAGGGGGAAAATTACACACATAAGATAAAAAGGGGGGGAGGGGTTTGGAAGAATAAAAAAAATAAATCTGTCATATTTGAACCAAGACATTCAGCGTGACCCAGTACCACGGTCATCAGCACACGGTCTCAGAAAGAAGCCTCTCGGCGACGGGGAAAAGGCAACCCTGTGTGTTCACTGTTGACCGACACCCCAGAGAAGCTTTGTTCATCTCACATGTGAGCTCCAGGGAAGACGCAAACCCAGAGGATCCCTGGGGAATCCTTTACGAGGGGTCACGGAGAGATGGTTCTTTGTTGTTCAAGTGGAGAAAATGCAGGAAGTGTGATTGTTCAGGTGATGTTACATTAATTTTATTAAGAGCGTAAAACAGACTCAGTAACGTGGTTAATTTTCCCGAATCAAAGGGGAAAAAAAAAACACACGCATGGGGGTGGAGGGGGAGAGAGGGAGAGGCAAGTCTCCCATTTCCACAATTAGTCCCGGGGCGTTAAACATGGGACTGTTCTCGCTCCTGGAGAGCAACTCCCCCGAGATGTTCACAGCCCTCTCCTTCGACTAAAGCTGTCAGGGTAACAAATTCCGTGAAGGGCCAGCATGTGGGAGAAGGCAAAGACCCGCCCAACAGCAACGCAGACAAACGAAGGAGCCCGCGTGCCTTTTCCAGAAGTATCTGCATCTTTTCAAAATGTCTGCATTGTTTTGAGAAGATTTTGTGCATCAGTTGCTAAAGTCAGTTTGACCAGTTTCCAAACTGAATTTCAATTCTGTTTGCTGCGTGGATTCTTTCCAGTTCGTTTCACGGCATTCTTTGTATCTGATTCTCAAAAATATTTGACATCTAAGGTGTAATGAACATATACAATGGAAAGAGTGTTTTTCTTGTTAACGACATGTGACCAGTTTTGGATTGTTGCAATAATGGCGAGCGAGGCCCAATCCTAGACAGTACGATGGCTTCCTGGCACCGCAAACCAGAAGACAGCCAAAATGCAGCCAGTGTTTGCGTGCAGCTGTTTACACCATGGGGGCTCTGTTATGGAAGAAGGTTTCAATTATAAGTCAGACCCCTCAACTCTGACTTCCTGAACGCTTAGGATGACAGTAAAGCTTATTTTGTCCTCTGTCACTTTAGGGGATGTATGCCAAATCAAACACATCCAAAACTATGTCACATTGAGCAAACAATTTTTTAAAAGAAATTAAGGAAACTGTATCAAATGACAAAAAGGTTGTAAGGTGAACTGGAGGAAAACATTCTCAGGCTGAGAATTGAGTTTTAATGAAGAGGTCAAGGCTTCTCATTTCTAATGAACTGGAATAGTTAACCTTACAATAACCCAGATTAGGAGATGAGCCACCGTCACAAGGTGAAGTGTAGAAGGATACTCAGGAAAAACTTTCTAAACAAAAAAATGTACATATATTCCAAGGAGCAGTCTTCGAAATGATGACGACTGTCCTGATGGATTCAGTTTCAAAATGATCAGATGAGACTATGAACATTAAGTTTGGAAAGAGAAAATGTGTCTTACTTCATTTGCGATTTCTGGAAGAGTTATATTTTCTCCAAAATAGTACAAACATGTGTAATTAAAATTCATGTCTTAAAAATTTATGAACAACGTACTTTATATTACGGTGACAGGGGCTGAGAATTTAGGCCAGGCATAACCTTGCTTTTGGAAGAACAAATGCACAGAGGCAAATAAAATTTCATTTTCTAGAAGAGTTGTGACAAGCTAGGCAGCAAATCCAGGGCAAAAGGGGAAAACTAAATACACCTGATATTTTCCAGATAAATGCATTTTTTTTTCCTTCAGGAAAGTACTACCTACATTTAAGCTTGCCAAAAATGGTTCCTAATATCAGAAAAGAAACCCTTTTCTATATGAAAGTGTTGATCATTAATTCAGTAAGTACGATTAACAGGAAAAGAGGACAACATAGCAGAGATCAGGAAATAATATTGAAATCTTAGGGGAAAAAATACTTGTTAAAAAAATAATATAGATAAGGTGAACCAATTGACTAGCCATGCCCAAAAACTCTCAAGGGACCTTAAACCGAAAGAGAATATTATGAGAGTTGTAAAAAAAAGACACTCCCAGCAGCGAAGGACTCTACGAACACTGGATTCAAATGGGAAAACAGGCTGTGAGATGCAGTTTATCAAGCAAAACCAGGAAGGCGACAACCCAGTAGAGGAGGAGAAAGACAAGGTGGAGGTGAGTTTATGAGTAGTGGTAGGCTCGTCTGTGTGCTTCCCTTTGGCCCGTTTGGGGTCAGGTCATAGAATGCACTCAGAGCTTGGCTTCTGTAGTTAGCATATTGGGTTCCCATCCAGGCCTTCTGGGCAATTCTTGGGATGGGATGAGTGAGTTACTGAGTTTTGTAAGCTCCAGCTTCCTGACTGCGGCACGAAGAGAACAAAATGGCCTCGTGGGACCATTATTTGCTTTAAAGACACACGAGAGGCATTAAGCATCTCATAGGCAGAAACTGTTGAACAAAGGAGCTCTGGCTGTTTCTACTATAAACAATGTTGAAATCAGCTAACATTAAAAAAAGCGATTGTTCACACTGTACTGCGGTGAAGACCCTTGCCACTGGGTATCAGAGTACAGAACTCCTGCTAGGGCTTTTTTCCCTCCAACGACCCTATATGAGAGTGAACATGTCATTCACATTTCACAGATGGGAAACTGAGGCACAGAAAGGTTATGTAACTTGCCGCAGTTTGCCTGGTATATAATCAGAGAAGGGATTCAAGCCCTTGTACCCTGCTTCCAGAGTTTATATTTTAACCACCACTGTAAACTGGACCGAGGCTTAAACCTTTCAACCGGCATGTTCATGAACTACTTACGCTGTGAGAAGATGTATAAGAGGCTTAAAATTAAGGGGAGTGTCTTCTAAAGGCACACAGGAGAGGTGGGTTTATAACAGGAATTAACATGAATATTCTATTGAAGAATTGTTAAAAATGAGTGTTAATTTTCACCATTTCTTCCTTAAGTTGAATTTACTGGGATAGGCAGAAAAATATTGAGAAAAATTCTTTACACCAAAAAATCTAACGTTGTTCATTTCTAGAGAAATCGAAGAATAGGGGTACCTATTGTTATTCTAATTTTAAAGTGGTTTGAATCTTAGTTTCATCGCTGGTATCACTATATTAACAAAAAAGAGGGTGGACTATGACATCTAAGGCGGGTGAACAAGTTCCAAAAAGATCTTATTAGAAAATCACAATCGCATTTGTGGTCCTTGATAAATGGCCTTTCCACAGGATCATTCCTGAATCCACACGTTAAACTTTTAAGTCACTCTAAGCAGGATACCTGATGAGAATTTAAAAACATAAAATTAGAATTCAAATTGGTCCTGCCGAATTTAAAAAAAAAAAAAAGGAACGAGACTGAACGAAAATAACATAAAATGGCAGTACAAATGGGGAGAAAACCACCCCATATTCAAGTGCAGGTCATGGGATCATCTTGAAAATGTGTGAGAATCTACGAGATCTCAGACCAGCCATGTGTCATGTAACAAGACAATGCCTTATATTTTTTTAAGGGTGACACAGGAAAATGACTTAACATTATAGAGTAAATTCTCCCTTTGTGCCCTGAGTGTGGCTCAGCAAACCACAGTTGTCCATTGGTGTGGCTAAGCAGATACTGGCCACGTTATTAAAGACTTCCCTGGACACGATGCTTCCTGGATTTCTGTCTGGTTACACATCTTCTCTTATTTGAGCTTCACAGCTCAGCTGACCAGCTCACCCGTGTTCCAGGATGGCTCAATTCCACGCTGTCTTCCACTGAGGTGGAAGGAGCTTCGTCAGCTCTTTAAACACCCTCCCACCTGCTCCGCAAACAGCCCCTTCTCGGCTCAAGAAGCTCTTAACGCTCGCCGCACCGTGCTGCGGGTCTCTTTGGGGAGATTTTAAAAGCAGCCTCTTCAGCAGCTGACTCGATACTTCACCTGACATCTATGCGGTTCACGAAATTACCTGTTTTCCTTAGAGCTACACAAATAAAGGTCTACTGTACAAGGGGGGGGGGATGTTTTATTTGTTATATTCGCTTGAGAGAGGGGAAGAGGATCCTTTTTAATACAACAGGCTTTCTACTTTGATGATGATGGATGGTTACATCCATTCTTCACTGACAATCAAAAAAGGAGAACAGAATAAAATATAAGAATCTGGCACGCGAAGAAACTTGGGGGAAGGATATAAGGTAGGGTTCAACCAAAAAGGAAAAAACCCACTAATTTTTGTTTTTGTCTTACTTATCTTTGCTTTTCTGTATATTTGCATATAAGGAGATAGGAAAACCAAAATTACGTTTCTACCTGTTTTATAAATAGAAAATGAGCCCACAATAAGCCAATTAAACAGTATTTCCTCAGCAAGCTCAGAAAGTAAGGATGGCTTAGGTGACAACAGGTCCAAGAACGTGGCCATGAACTCTCTTAAGGAGAGTTCAAGTCTGTTATTTTAGGACTCAGGGGCCCCTGGCACTCAAGTCACTCTACCCCCAGCAGTCTTATTATCTAGAACTGTGAACATCTTCCAATTTTCTGCCCTCTGCACAAGCTGATCCGTGCTAAACTCAGAAGGAAAATATCCCAGGATAAAATGAACAGAATCTTTTTATCTTCATTTTAATTCCAGTATAGGTCACATACAGTGTTAGGTGAGTCAGGTGTACGATACAGTGATCAACGCTTCTATACATTACTCAGATCTCAGTATTAACACTATCGTTTAACTTCATCAATGGTCCCCTTTGTGGGAAGAGGCGTTGCAGGATTTTTGGTAGTTACAGAATCGTTATGATTGGTGTGAATGTGGATGTTTCTGGATTTTGCCAATGAACAGTTTCTACTGGCAAACACGCTGCCTTCCTTTGGCTGAGCTCGATTACACTCTTTATTTACAACACTTCAGGTAGCCTGATACAGGGAAGCATCTGGATTTTAAGATGATATTTATCATTGGGTTCATTAAAAATTTCCAATTGGGTAATAATGTGCCCCTGACTTTCTAGACTTAAAAAAAAAAAAAGTCAAAACAAAACAAAACAAAAACAAGAGGTTTTTGAGGATCTAGTTTGACTTGCTCTAAGAGGAAGTAATCATTTTTACAGTTTGAAGTAAAAGCATTTAAGAAGTAATAAATGCTAATATTCCACATTTTTGTGGACTCTAATGATGATTTTAATGGAAAATGTTGTTTATATGTTACTGAACAATAGTAGTGATATTTTATGAATAGGAAGAGTCTATGAAATGCCTCTGTAACTTTATGCAGCACTGGCTGCTGTTGCAGAAAATTCAGTTTTTTAAAAATATTTTCTCCATACGTGCAAATTTTTCATCACATTCTTTTTTTCTTTTTCCGTTGTAGTATTTGTCAACCTCAAAGATATTTAGATTTTCTCCTTGCAATATACCTTTGATCGTTCATTCTTTCTTAAAAACAAACTGACACATTCATCGCAGAAAGCTTGTTTTCACCACTCACTTTGAAACCCATTCATCCCAAAGTGAATTCCTGTGACTATCAGTCCAGCAAACACTGGCCATTTTCGTTAAGTTAGAAAGATGGTTTTTGGGAGGGGAGGAAGGGAGTGTCAGAGTCAAGCATCTGTATTAATCACATGACTCCCAAGTTGACAGTTATTGGTATGTTCGAGTTTGAAACAAAAATTCATGTTAGTTTCTGCTTAATAGACTTTATCATCAGCAAGCCAAGAAGATCCCATATTCCTTGTCTGGCTGTGCCTCTTATTATATAAGCTCCAGTTTTGACAAGCCTTATCCCAGATGAAAGGTATGTTTTATTTAAACAGACATCCAAGTTAAAAGTGTGCCTCTTTAAATTTTCATCATGCCAGAAAGTAATGCCTCAGATGCTGGGTAGAGATCCCGTCAGAGCAAGCGGGCATATTCTTGCCACCATTGGGCTCACTGGCCTGCCTTTTCTGCTACAGTTCACACAATTCCGCCTCCCTGCACACGAAGGGACGTTGATGGTGGCCTCCCCTCCCTCATTTCCTGGCTCCACAAGAAATGAGTGACTGTCATGTCTGGCGAGGGGAGGCTCTCTGGGGAGCCCTGCTGAGCGGACAACACTCCTGATTCAGGAAGTGACTCTTTTACTTTCTCGGAGGCTGCCGGATCTCCGGGGCCGCGATGCTGGCTTCTCTCTCAATCCTGTCCTCAGGCATGCGGGCAGCTGCTCCCCGTGCCCTCTGCCTTCCTACTAGACCATGTCTGGGCCCCGGAAGGCCAGTAGGCCACCCTCAGAGCCTGCTCCCTTCTGTTGGAGGTAGGTGGGGGAAAAGGTCTGTGGTTCTCATCTCACAAAGGCTGGGGTGCCGAAGCATGAAATGCTCGTGTCAGGAGCAGCAGACCCTCTTCAGACCATGATCCCTGGCCCAGCCCTGCCCGTTCTGCAGAATGAAGTACTACAGATTTCCAGTTGAGTACTGGACCGAGTTTGTATGTTTCACCTCCCAAAGGCTGGAGCAGAAGACAGGCCAGAAGCAGGATTGTAGCACCCGATTCCCTAACATGTCCATGAGCGCACGTGTGTGAGACCTCTCACTGTGTGGTTAGGTAGCTTTTTGGTTTGAGAAAGCCCAGAAGACCTTTCGGCACACCCAAAGGTAGATCGTGGTCTTCTTCTGAGTTGGTGTCTGAGATTTAAATCGGTCTTTCAGTAAGTAACAGGGGTGAGTGGCTGCTCTGGCGGCCAAGGAGACATGGAAAAGGCAGGCAGAGAGGAGGATGAGGAGGGTGGCAGGCTGGGTCCGAGGGGGAAAGCTAACAAAGGCATCTCCCCGTGGACACCCTTTGGCAGGGAAGGTTAGGAAGCTTTGACATGTCTCAGTTTCAATGCCTGCAGCTGTGTCCTGAGCGTCTCCATGGAGCCATCTTCCTGTGTCTCTCAGCTCTAGAAGAGTCGATTACTGAGGACAGCCTTCGTGGTGTTTGGGGTAAGGGAGACGCCAGGATAGGGTCAGCGCAGGGCCGGGCGGGGCAGGGAGAGGAGAGAGGCCATAGAGCCAAGAACAGTGCTGGGAACGAGAGCTAGCGGGGAGCACAGCTGCAGCGCCGGATGACCAAGGGCGGATGCAGATGAAGAGCACGCACCTGCCAAGCCTCTACTTGCTGCCGGCGAATAGCGGCACGTGGCGCTGGGCCAGGGTGGGGGGTGGGGAGATGACCTAAGGCACGATCAGGAGTTATGGGTTATCTGGGAATTAAAGGATACTAGATATTGTTTAGTGTTTTTATTCGTACTTTGTCTTCAGCTCTATCTGGAATGTTCTAACCCTTAAGATATTACCTTCCATTGCCAGTTAATTTTCCTTATGTTCATGTCCTATTATGGAACGAGACGGAATGGGCTTGAGGACAAGGAGTAGATAGAAGCTTCTTCGGATCTGCCCATGTATCTAGCACACGGTGAGTCTTCAACAGATACTATCTGATTGACAGGATACAAAAACCCTGATGAACATGGATGGGTATGTATTTTCTTTTTAAATGATGACTTTAACATGCACAGTTCCAACCAAGATGGCTGTTAAGAGCTCAGGACCCAGGGCAGGACGGCCTGCATGTGAAGGTTTGAAGAAGGGGCTCCACATAAACTGTGTTGCCTTGAGAAGACTCAGCATCGTTGTGCCTCCACGTTCTGTAAGGTGAGCGTCCTATCAGTACCTCCTTTAAGGAGTGGTTCTGAGGGTTTGTAATACATTCAAAGAATGTGGAACAATCCCCAGAAGCAGCGCCATGCTACATGCTCTCGTCTTCCTGTCTCGCCAGCTCCATACTATGGCGCCATCTTGTAATTTCCCAATTTTTTTAGGCAAGTCCATTTGTCTTCCTTCCTGAGCCTTGAACAAGACTTGAACAAGAGCAAGCGACCTTCAGCCCCTTGGCTCACTCTCCTTGAGGTATCCTCTGGAAGTGCTTGAGGGGTCAAACTGAAGGGACTCCAGTCAGTGTCCTTCTACCCAAGGGCTGAGACAGGAGACGGGTGGCTCAAACCACCTCAGCCACGGATGTGAGCCAGAAGTCAACGGCCCTTAATACTTCAAGTCTAACGGGTCTATAAGAACCTGTCCTCTCCTTCCAAGAAACTGGGGTATCGGCTCTGGCCCCAGAAGCCTCTTAAAGTTCTGCATCAGAGGTCTCGAGTGTGCGGTGTGTACAACACCGATGTGGAAAATGACCTCCCGAATACGGGAAAACAATCTTAGAATGTTCCTTGATATTAACTGTTAATTCTGACTTTTACTAAATATAATTTGATAATATTGTCTAAGACGTATGTAATTTACAAGGAAAGGGTATACACCCATGTTAACGGCATATTCTCGAACGTGTGTGTGTGTTCTGATAGAAACAGTTTCTGGGGTTGCAGGGTTAGCTAAGAAAGTGTAAGGATGTGAAATAAAATACCTTAAGTGTAGAAACAGGGAGTAACCTGAGCTGGTGGAGAGAGAGAACTTGTGGCTTTATACTTGGGAGCTGGAGAGAGGCGGTTTCTCCCCACCTGTCATCCCATCCATCCATGCACTTCTGGAAATGTCCATATTATTACATAAATCAGCAGATGTCCTCAAAAATGCCTCAAGTTCAAAAGGGCAGGCTGGGGTGGGGTCTTGGATATCCGGATGCCATAACCTCAGCAGCTCTCTGCTGGGGCAGAGATTACTGTTACTGAGAAAACTCGGGCAAACAAATCTTCTTCTCTGATACGCTTAGAGGACCTGCTACCTTCCCTCATAGAAAGGATGAAGCCCTTGTTCCTTCATTCAGTGCCGTGCTCCGCTGATGGCTTAGAGCAGGGGTCAGCAAACTTTTCCAGAAAGTAAACATTCTCAGCTCTACCAACCATATGGTCTCTGTCACAACTGCACCTCAGCTGTGATGGCCTGGAAGCAGCTAGAAATGATACGGGCACACATGGGAGTGGCTGGGCTCCAGGAACTTCATTTATAGACATTGCAATTTGCATTTCCTATAACTTCTCCATATCAGAAGATACTACCCGTCTTTCATCTATAAACCGTTTAACAAGGTAGTAATCATCTTTAGCTCATGAGCAGGATTCAGACAGGTGGTCCAGCTGGGTTTGGCCCAGAGCTGGAGTTTTCAGACCCCGGGCTCAGAAAAAACACCAGTTTTGTTTTGTTTTAATTGGTTTTTAAAATGTGAACATCTCATGTCATTAATGTGACATAGAAGAATGAAGTATTTTTTTCTTAGTGTAGATAAATTTCTGCAAAACCCCCAAGTTTATTAAGAAAACAATTCTAAGAGCCTATGAATACAGGAGAGAGAAATGAACATAATCCCTTCTGTGGTCAGTGTCTTCGCAAATTACATACTGAGCATCGCTGAGGTTATCTCTGTCTCTTGTAAGGGGTGCGTGGACATAAAACCACCTTTGTTACTAGTATGTGGCCAGCTCAACGTTAAAATAGCCCAACCTCAGACAGGAGTGGTTCTAGCAGGCCAAAGGATGAGAGAATTCTGACAGAAGAATAAATGGGTATTCTTTTGAATCTGAACTAAGATATGTATTATTAACATCGGATGGCATTTATGATGTCAAAAATGAAAGAAAGCATTTTGTGCCTTTCTTCTTATGATGCAGTAAAATACTGAAATGTACATATCAATAATCAACCATAAAAGCGACTTCGCTGGCCTGAATTTCAAAACGTGTAATTTAGTATCATAATGCAGTTAACAAAATTGCTATGCTCTGCTTTGTGGTTCCTGGAAGTTGCCATGGTCTGAAGATGCAGGGAGGTGTGTGCCAAGTTCTGGAGCAAAGCTTCAGTTTTCCCATGCCTGAGGCCCTGTTCCAGGGTAACACGGGTCATTTGAAGTGAGGGACAGAGCTCTGCTGTGTACAAACCGGCAGCATCATATTTTCTAAGTTTACTTAGCCATGGGAGGCTTTGTAATAAGTATAGTTCTCAGCATCTTAATTATATCAATTTTGTAGTTAGATGAAGGCTCTCTAGCACATTTAATCATGACATTTGACCGGTTATTTTGCAAATGGCTACATATTCTGGAAAACACTTGCCTTTCTTCGTGCAGCCTGTGGCTATGCTCAATTCAAAATATATATTTAACCCAGGAGAGCCCTGTGGTTGATTGAATCGGAGGCAACTGTCGATATTCAACTTTTAAATAATAATTCCATCTGATTCAACCTGATAGAGTCTATGAAGTAAATTCTCAGTTGGCCCTACAAGACATGCTTCATTTTTAGTAAATACGGTTTCCCCAAGCTTGCCAACTAGGTAGGCTATTGTTAAAGAACACTTAGATGCCTTAGGCACATGCCTTTTATATCCTGTGTAATGACAAGGCTTTGTTGCAGTACTTAAATTCATTAAATATGTGGATGATGACATACAAAAAATCAGCACTCTTTCTTTCAGTGTGCCTGTTAGACAACAGAAGCATACAACCCTCATTAAACTTCTTCCATTTAAAATATCTTCAGGTAGCTAAACGAGTCGTACTTGGTTTCTCTTTATCATCCCAGACGTTAATGATAGAAGCAGACCATATGCTTGTGAGCAGAGAGGGCACGGATGCGGACGGACACACACACACACACACGCACAGCCCTTTCATGGGGTCCCGAGCAGCCCCCCATGTCCCCGCCCCTATGGACAGGACACCCAGAGGTGTCTTGAATACACACCTGTGCTCGTGCGGTAAGTGCCCGTGTGTGCTGGCGGCAGAGGGTCCCCCTGGCTCTGGCTGAGACTCCTCATAGGGGGCTTCTGGTAGACGCGGTCCTCATAGATGGGGTCTATGTGGTGCTCCGGGGACTGCAGAGCCCGAAGCTCCGGGCCCAGGTGGCCGTGCTGGCTGCTGTATGAGGCCCGCGACCCAGCTGAAAGAAATTAACAGGCGACATTGAGCCCCAACCGACATCCAAACAGAACTCGCTTGAGCAAAACCATATTTGAATTTTGGTGTTTTTTTGCACAGAAATGTTGAAATCTGCAGAAAATCAAATGAATAACATGAAATGGCAGCAATATGTCGAGCTAATCGGCTTATCGGCATCACCCAGCTGCCTTGCTCGGCTCCCAAACCTGATCTCCCTATAAGGATGATAATGATTCGGAGATAAAACCACCCTGCACAGGGCCGGGGAGACATCGCTTGTCTCGGCCTACCGAACGTGGCTGGCTTCCTCACTAAAGCAACTGGGTGGGCGAGTCAGACCTAAAACCCTCTTATTATCCCAGAGCCCTTGCACCTTCAAGTTTGCAACAGAAATGATCATTTGAAAGGATGACCCAATGAATAAGCCATGACGGCAAGCCATCCTGATGGTGTTCCTGAAAACTGAAGCAGAATTCCTTCTCGTCAGCAGTTTCTTCCTGGAGAATGAATGGACTGAAATACCCTGACCTACAATGGCCTAATTCCCTGAGAGAAGCAGAGTTTAAAGGAACCGACATGCGAGGCACATTTTTCTCTTTCCCGCCTCCAAACCGAAGCCCCTGCATGTAGTGTACCCTCCTCCGAAAAAGGCACAAAGGGCCGTCCCTAACTGGTTTAATGCGTACGGTGAGGCTACGCACCCCTGGCCTGGTAGTCTCTGTAAATCATTATCTGTGTCACTTCGTTGCATTGTACGGGGAGAGGTGTCACTTCGAAGCGACGCTGTGGGCCCGGGAGCTTCTGCAGACGTGAGCAAAGAGAGGCTGACCTGATACCCAGGCAGGAAGACGTTGACTGAGAGCCAGTATTTTCCCCTAGGTACAGCCAGAATCAGAGGAGCTGAAGTGCCTGGAGAATGTTCTCCACTGGGCCAGCTGGGCTGGAGGACACCGAGGGACCAGGAAGGATGTGGGGCAGCAAGGAGAGATGGTTATCGAATGATGGTGAGTGGAGAGAACACACGAGAACCCAGTGCAGCTAACAGTCTTCAAAGTCTTCAAAGCTGAGATCCAGAAGGCACGCTGGGATCTAACTGCCAGCTGTCTCTGAACGGCCCGAATTCGGAGCTCTCCCTTCCAGTCTGAAGCAACGGGGTTGTGGAATTCTTGATGTCGCTGGTGTCTTCGGGCAGCTCTGCCTCTGTGAGCTGGTCCGAGGCTTTCCCTAGTGACCACATTAGCGTCAAATTCCTCAATGCTCAGTGACTGCCCTGCTTCCTCAGGATCATGTGACCCCAAGGATTTTAATACTCTCACCGAGAATCTCTGAGGAAAAACCCATTTGAGAGTTCCGAAGGTGCTGGCAGAGAAATCCATTATAACCATAGATTTTACACAGGTTGTTTAAATAAACAAAACAGAGCACGTCTGAATGACTGAGTGCTGGGAATTCTACGAATTCAGTGTTAATAAAAATTACTGAATGTTTTGAGGAAAGGGAAGGAATAGAGCTAGCAAGTTCCTTACCTTTCCATTTCCTAGTAATTAAATAAGTTCTGATTTAGACAGCGTTCAGATGAATGATAGATTCAAAATAACTGTTTTGCATAATTAGGTTCATTGCATCTGATTTATCAAATGCCAACATCACACTGAATATTATCTCATGTTCATAGTTTCCAGGAATATATTTAAGGATGGGATGCCTTGAGTTCCTGCTGTCAATTCTTCCTTCTTCTGGAGGGTTTGATAATATTGCCAAAGACTTAACGAGTGTAAAAGCAAGGAAACAGTCATTATATCCAAATGTCGTAGAGTTAAATGAAAGTTATCCATCACTGGTAGATTCAGAGTTATAACTTTATCACCATTCCTTGACTCTACGTCTCTAAAAACACCCAAAACAAGCAACCAGAGGATCAGATGATCTTCTGAAGGGTGGTGTGATCTGAAGGCCGTGTGAAAATCTTCTATTACAAGCATTAACTGCACTTGAGGAAATCTACATTAGAACCATGAATCAGACATTAATGACCAAGGGTCCCAGTCAAGGAGCGAGAATCTTAAAGTTTACTTTAGTGTTGCTTTTTAATGGATGACTGCAAAGATCTCAGGAAAGAAGTCCAAAAGGCAAAGAAAGATTGAAATGTCCAAGAAGAGGTGTGATCCTTTTTAGAAAGCATAAATTAAATCTGCAAATTAAAGCTTGCAAACATTTGCTGATCCAGGAGGAAGCCAGCAACAGATCTGCAGGGAGTCCTTGACATGGGAGATGATCATGGAGCTGGAAGGGCTTGTCTCATTCCTCCACACCACACCTTCCTTGGGTCAGAGTCTGGCAGGCACTGTTTTCATCTGACCAGGAATATGAAACCTTTATCCCTTCTAGACTGATGTACAAACAAATTTCTACATGCTGAATTTTATATGAGTTGTTCCTATGCACCGGTTAATCCCTACTAATCAATAGATTCATCCACTCAATACATATTGGCCTGGTGTCTGGAGAACCTCAAGAAGTGGAAGATGCCAGGATGCTTAAGACAGACAAGGTCCCTGGCCTTGAAAACAAGTCATCCCACTCAAGGAGGTGCAGAGATAAAGGTACGGAAAATAAGTAGGGTAAGGGGAGAACGGACAGAGTGTTGGTGGGGCACTACTATTTTGATAAGGTGGCCAAAAAAGTTCTTTTTGCTTATCTGGCATTTCAGCAGAAAACTTCACCAGGCTAGAGAGAGAGCCATACTGGAGGAAGACACACGTGTTTCTCAGAGAGAACCAGCAGCACAAGCAAAGGCCCTCTGAAGAGATTCATTTCATGGTATTTATAGAAGTGATCTTACTAGGACCTATTTAATCCATATTGTCTTTAAAAAGAAACACAGTTAGTGTATGGACACTTCGTGAGTTCGGACAACAACTGGTTGTATGAACCGAATAGATTTTCTTTGTAACTCAATTTCACAATCCCAGCAACCACATTAGCAAGGGGAGGTGGAATATTTGATGGAAGATCACACATGGGAAGCTCATGAGAACTGCACAACTCAGAATTCAGCCCAAATTTTACACACACACACACACACACGCACACACACACACATACAGAGTCTTTGAATTTTCATTCCTGAGATCATGATTAATTCTCAAATCTTCATTTGTTTCCCCAAGAATCATCTGGGGAAAACTCTTTGAAAGACTGATTCCTGGACACAACCCCAGAAGATTCAGACTTGGTCCATCTGAGCAGGTAGAGGCAATGTGTGTTTAATGGGCAATAACTCACTTCATGATTCTGAGAGATGCCTGTTCTCGATAAACAAGGGAGAGAGGAGATAGGCAGATTTAAAAGAGAGAGAGAAATAGCTAATATGTTGCAACACTCAATTTATCATTTCTTGCTTTTTCCAAATAATATAATTTACTACTACATTATACCAGTTCCTTTACTGGACAGAATGGAAGACGTGCATTCTGGTTTCCATTGGGATCCATTTGCATTCTTCTATCTCCATACTATCTAATTTATTCCCCTTTCATGTGAATACACTTGCTCTTGTGAAGAAAAAGGCATCTGCATATTTTCATTTGGATATACTAATACTAGGTTCTTAAGGACATACTGCCATTGGTCTCTTCTCTTCCAATCCGGGAGCCAGCTGTAGGAGCTCACTGGCAAGGACATGGAAGGAGAAAATGAAGACCTAAATGACACAAAGTTCAGCTGGCCAGAGCAAGCCGACTCAACATGAATGTGAACTGGAGGCGAGACAAGGGTTTTCATTTCTGAGATAAAGAACTATGTTCAGAAAAAGAGCTATGAACTTCCTGGGCTATGCAGGAAAGTCCAAAGTAAAATCTCAGCATTCAGTTTTCTTAAAAATTGGGAATCTAGTTCATACATCGATGTTTATTAGTGAAACTGCATCTCGGAAGGGCAGAATAGAAATTCCAAAGAGAGCTGTGGTTTCTGGAATGGGAAGAGATTTTCCCCTCGCAGATTGCCACCGCATGTCTTCCTTACCCAAATGCTGATCTCAGGGATATGACCCCTGATGATACACTGACAATGATACCAAGAAATAAGCACTTTTAGAAATAAAAAGCAATTTTGGTTAACAATTCAGTATTATAAATGTGTGCTAAGTAAATTGCTGAAAGATACAAATATTACATCCTAGATCTGAGGGATACCTTGCCATAGTAAAGACTTAGCTTGTTTAATTCTTGGTTTTTGCTTTTGATGCAAATCAAAATTCCAAAACCTACTCCCTACTTTGATGCTAATTCACAAGTTAATTTCAGTATTTATTTTATTTTTTTAAAAGATTTTATTTATTTATTTGACAGACAGATCACAAGTAGGCAGAAAGGCAGGCAGAGAGAGAAGGGCGGAAGCAGGCTCCCCGCTGAGCAGAGAGCCCGATGTGGGGCTCGATCCCAGGACGCTGGGATCATGACCTGAGCCGAAGGCAGAGGCTTTAACCCACTGAGCCACCCAGGCGCCCCTAATTTCAGTATTTAAAGGAGCCCCAAAAGATTTCTTATGTACCTCAAGTTACATCCATGTGCTAAATTTCATTTGTAAATGATCGTTAATTCAGTGAATTAGTTTGACATCTCATCTAAAGTTGTTGCAAATGTTAAAATATATGAACACATTTCCTATACAGGCTATGAGCCATATTTCAGACAGACGTCTGGAAGGGAGACTATTAATTCATATAAACTGAATGATAAAATCTGCATTGGAACCTAATAATTTCAACGTAAGAGGCCATCTGATGATATAAATTGATTCTGTGGAAAGTCTGTTTTGGAAAGCTTTGGAAGATGCCCTCCTGTTTCATCGACTTCATAAATCCTAGATTTTCGTATATTATGGAAACTTTGCTGCTATCACAAATGACTTAAATGCTCATGCGGTTTCTGACAAGGTATAAAACACAGGATTTGTTCCGGTCACTTTATGATGGGCTTTCCAACTTAATGTAATTATGAAACCTCGCCACACCTCTTACCAAATACTGTAATCTATTGCCACCCCAGTACTTTCCATGGAGAATAATTTAAAAGTGAAAATCACATGGCCAGGAAGCAGCAATACAGGTGCCCATGGGAGTTGGTCCCCTATAATAGCAGGTGTCCCTCATTCTTGGATTTTCTCTCCAACCACGAGCATTTCTTCCCAAGCTGTGAGAAAAACAGGCTTCTTTTGTCTAATTCCTTTCGTGACAGGCTGGTGTGTGGAAAGTAGCAAGGCAGTGGTCTCGGGGTATAATGAGTGATGTCTGATATCTTTGCATTCTTAGGGTGGGCCGTTTCTCTGTTTATCTGCAGTCGTGGCTTCTGTGTCAGCAGTGGAGAGGATGGAGTGCTATGGCAAAACCACACCCAGCTCCGAGTTAAAGAAGAGCCTGTGGGAACACACTTGTCTAAAATGGGGACCGGTACCAGTGACACACAGCAGCTAAATATGGTGGATTGGCACCTGTCCTCGTTTCCGGCTTTTGTTTTATTTCAGGGTAAAGAGTAGCTCCAAATGAAATAGCCATGTTTTTCAGGGCTTCTCCGAACGCCATCGTCATGGGTCTCCTGATTAAAATTTTGGTTCTGACTCAGTGGGGGTTGGGGAGGGCCTGAGGTTCTGCGTTTCTAACAAGTTCTCTGGCAATGCTGGTGGTGCTAGTCTGCAGACCATCCTTTGAGAAGCCAGGGCATCCTAGTTTAGCTGCGGACACATTATCTTGATGGCTAGAGGACTTCAACTTTGGCATCCTTCTGCAGCCATATGGTTTCCTGCTTTTTCCCTGCCTTAGGAAGCAAGCATGAGTGTCTCAACAACGGTGCAGGTGCAAGGTGTAGCCAGATGATGGACCCTGGAACCTGGCTTCAGCGTGTGGCTGTGCTGGACGCTCCATGTGGGCGTCGTACTGGCTGCCTTGGTTTGCCTTGGCTGGGGTCAGGCTTCCCCACGTGGGATGCTGCAGAGTGACTGATCTTAGTTCTAGGTGCCCAAGGCCCAGACACTAAGGGACGTGTAAAAGGCTTTGTGAGAAGGCTAGCTTCTAAGGAAAAAAAAAAAAAAATCTTTCCTGTAGAGGGCAGACTTTTTGGATCTGGGTGGGCTGGAGTGTGTTTGCTGCTTTGCTATACTTCCCGGTGGATTCTGGGGAAGCAAGTGTCTAGGTTCCCTGCCTGCCACAGTGCATGCTTATGTACGGGTTCGGCTCAGTGCTTCTCAACCCTGGGAGGACATACGTGGCGTTTACCTGGAAGGCTTTTTAACAGTATTGCTGCTGGGGATCCACGCCAGACTACTGAAGTAAGACCTGAGGGGATGAGCCCAGGGACCGGAAGGGCTCAAACACTTCCCAGGTGTCTCTAGGAAGGGCTCTAGCTCTGAATGGTCAGGGTCAGAGCTGGTAGATTTGGGGCCAGATTTGGGGTCTTGAAGAATGCATGTCAAGATTTGGTCTTCAGCAGAGTCCCTAAGGCTGGAGATTTAAAACATTCATGGAAGTATCCATTCTTGAATGTGGCAGGAGGGAGTAACCCCTCTTGGTGGAAGGTGGAGTTTCTGAACTTTGCAGGAAGGCCACCCCTCTGCCAAGTTCACAGACTACAGACATGCACACACTGCAGGGCATTTCCTGTCTCTCCCATTCCTCTCACTTCTGTGGGTCCTCAGAAAATGTCTTTCGGTTGAACGCCATGTGATGTCTGGGCAGGGACACTGGGGCTGGGGGTTGCCCGATTTCCTACCTCCGGTGAGCGTGGGGCCCTTGCAGTGACAATCACAAATCCTGTGAACACTGAGAAATCTTTCTGACAGTAACTTCACTGTAACCACAACGATCCCAGTAAGAGACATTCCCGAAGAAGTTGATAGAATGACATCCAGAAACACTCCACCAGGACACCTCAAGTCCTCAGCAGACACATAGCAGATAAGAAATTAGCAGGGGTGAACTGTGAATTGTAACACCTTTGTATAGAAGGGCAACGGTAATTTGCCTTCAGACTTGTAATTAAAGTCTTCTGACATTAACTTGTAAACAAGTTTAATCTGTGAATGCTAATTTTACCCCGGAGGGGGTCTCCTGTTTAAAATTTGCATCTAACTCCTTCTCCACCCTGAGAGTGAAGCGTTCTGGGTGGAACTGACAGCAGCCAGGCGCACCGCTACCTATTGTCCTAATTAACTAGTGATGCGGAGCAGTCTACGATTTGGTGCTTTATTAATTAGTCACTTGCCAGAGTTTTTAATGGCCAGTCTCATATTCACATGGATGCTCTTCTCTATCAACAAGGCAGCTAAAATTCAATGAGTGTCATTTTATTTCTCGACAGCTGCTTCTCAATACCCCATCAGTGCAATACACGAACAGTACATCTGTGGTCTGGCTTCAGGACCTAATTACTATGGGTAACGATGGATATTTCCATGGAAAGGAGCCAAAACAAGGTGCTCCTGACCCATCTTTGTTGAGATGCAAAGCAGGACAGACAGAGTAACTCTGGCTTCTAAAGACCACAAGTCTTCAGAACTGAAGCAGAGTTTTCATTGTTTGTTGTATGTGCCCATCGCAGGGCACAGGAGGAACTCTCAATGCACAGACAAGGAGAAAGGCTTTATCAGACAAAAGTGGGCTTAAGTAGTTGTCTTCATTAAGTGGTTTAAATATTTTGTAATGTACGTGAACTAAGGTGTTTAGCTTCTCAGCATCTCAAACTCAGGTCTTTTTTTTTTTTTTTAAATCAGATTGAATTAGCTATACCGCAGAGAGGCTGTGCAAATTCCTTTCCAGAGATTATTTAGCTTTTATAATGCAAAGTTAAAAAGTATTCTCCCTGTATCATTCTCCTGCTCCTTTATGTATCTGACTAACACCCACAAAGAGGCTCTGCTGATAATTACAGAAGAAGATACCATTGATTTTCAATATAATTTATGGGGGGGGGTGAGGAATGCAAGTAGACACAGATTACTCATGCTCTATATTTACATTTTTTAAGTCCCTTGAATCAACACTTTATTTAATTTTTATCATTTTACTTGACATAATATTTGGCATGTAAGAAGAGAGCCTGAGAAGAGACGTTCTGTTGTGTAATAAACAGTTTTTAGGAGGATTAAAATTTTTCCTTGATTCTTTTCTGGTTAAAGGCTTTAATAATTGTGTGTTTTAGAATCTAATCAGTAACTACATTCTATATGCATAATTATCACTGGAATACCCTTCCATTTATTAAAAAATTAATTCCCTCATACAAGGCAACTCTGATGAGACCTCTGTGTAGTTATAATTCTCCCACCCTATTTCTCACCCATTCTCTTTATCCAAAGAAGTTACGACTGCACCACCAATTCGTATGGCTCGGTAGTGATGTACGTAATGTTTTCCCAGTAAAGAAATCGATCTGTGTTGACTCATGCAGTGCAAAACAAATACTGCGTATTTGCTAGAAGGCTGTCAAGGTGACGGGGGCTGTTTGTGGTCATGTCAACAATGACCAACTAATTGGCTCAGTCATGGAGGGACCACGGTATAATAGGCTTCTAACCAGCTGAGCGTATGAGCGTAAGACCTGAGTACCTGTGTGTGTGTGTGCGTGCGCAAGCGCGTGTGTATTTTCTTCATTCTAAAGAAAAAAGTATACAGACTTCCCTTTTCTGCATCAGTTATTAAAGGGAAGCTTATCTTGTAAAGGAGATTTTGACTTTATCGCGTTGTCAGTCCATTCTAGGGGAGCTCAAAGGCTAAAGTCAGAAACACCAGGAAATGCAGACAACATCTGAGATTCATTGTGGGCAAAGGACCTCTGTAACGGCACAGCACCTGTGTGCCCAGACACCATCTAGGAAGCCCAACAGGACAAAAATCAATGCTATCAGATTTATTTGAAGATACTTACAGAGCAAGCAGAAATTTGAGGGACCACTAAAGTCCACTCAACCAAAATAATGAATAGTTTTCTTTGGGTTCCCTTTGCTGCCAAGTTTCTCTAACTGCAGGATCCTGGCCAGGTCCTCAGTATACAGACCCCACAGAATAGGCATAATCTGTTTTTTATGATCTCTTCTCGAGAGCTATGTACAGAGCTGTTTGCTCTATAGGTCGGCCTGTGACATTCCACGGACTGCTGTCCTTGCCTCTGTGAATGCAGCAACCACAGCCTAGAAGATCCAGGAAGCCACTTTCTAAAGAGTTGGGAAACTCAGAGATGAGGAAACAGATATTTTATCTTAAAGATGTTGGACAGGCATTGAACCGAGTCTCTCTGGCAGCTGTTGGTACGTTTTTAATGGCTCACTCATTCTGAGAACTTGGAATCGCCGTGCTCCTCTCTATGCTTAGGACGACTTCCGGTTATCAGCGGGATGTAACACTTGCACCGGACAGTGGTCAGTCAAAAATATCTGTGGAAGGGTTCCTCAGGGACTCAGTCAGTAGAGCACACGATCCTTGATCTTGGGGTTGCAAGTTTGAGCCCCACGTTGGGTGGAGAGGTCACTTAAAACTAAAATCTTGAGAAATGTATTTGTTGAATACCTACTAGAAGAGCCTTGCTGAGGAGTTCTGAAATATGCAGGGGTCTCATCAGCTTCCCTCGGAGAGCCCACAGGCCCACTATTCAAATGCTTTGCCTGGACTGCAAGATAATTCAGGGTATTTTCTGCTTCGTATCAAAATCAGTTCTTTGGCAATACACAGCGCCACAATAAATACATGCAGACCCATTTGGGATCAGGCTTTAGAGATTCCAGATATTTCGTGTTAGTTATTCCACAAGAAATGCAAAATTTTACATGCATCTATAAATACATAAGTGTATTTATAGTATATAAATATGTAAGTGTATAAGTGTATGTATAGTAATTTTTGTCCTATTTTTAATATGCAAAATATGATTAGCAAAAATGGTAGATATTAGAACATATATACATGAAGTAAATACAGGGCAAATTCTTAACAACTGCAAAATGCACCTTAGTTAAATACAGTGGCAGGAGGGATTTTGATGTAGCCTTGGCCGCAAGCTGACTGCGTTTTGAGAGATGTTTAAGTTATTAATTATTTAAGGCTATTTGTACATCTACTAAAATAGCTGGTCTCCACATAATCCCGGTTGCTTAGATAAAAAGAAAATAAATATTGAAAAGCATCGTGTTGATTAAGGTAGACCTCTCTATTAACATGCACCATCCAACTGGTGCTCCCATGTGAAGTGAGTGGCGAGCACGGATGTCGGTTTGCTCAAATTAACCAACACCTGTGACCTAAAAGGAGTAATCAATGGAAGCTGACCCGGGAATATTTTACCTCCAATGTCCTGCTGACTTGAAGTTCAGCAGCACAGAGCCTGGAGAGCAGGAGAAACCCCCTGCCCCGGTGGGCCATCCGCCAGGATCTCCCCATTGCTGAGTTGTGGGGACCCAGCCAGGAAAGCACGGTGGGCGTGGCCAAGAGCGAACGGTACACCTGTGTTCTGGCTTCCAGACCTAATTACTCTGTGTGCATCTCCACACATAGTGTCCTTGCATTCTGTCATTCCCCTCCCTGATGGCACAGTGTATCTCAAAGCAGCTGCCCGGTAGACCCCGCTTCTGCCTGCCACCTCTTCGATCTACGGTGCTGAGGAAACGAGATGGATTCTCAGGGTTCAGGACCAGCAAAGCTTCTGGGGGCACATGGCCTGGCCTGGTTCTCAAAGAGGGAGAAGGGAATTGCACGTGAGTGGGTCCATTTCAGGGGAGGGGGAGCAGAACTGGTCCCATTTTAATCTGCTTCTCTTCAAACTTCCCCCACATCCTCACCCTGCCTCCGATCAATGTCTCAAATATCCTTGACCCCAAGTGAAAAGAAGCTTACAGGGCCTTCCAGATAACTGATGCTTTCAAAAAATGTCTCACCCCTTATCTAAAAAAAAAAAAAAAAAGAAGTGAGGCACCTGGGCAGCTCAGCCAGTTAAGCAGCCACCTTTGGCTCAGGTCATGATCTCAGGGTCCTGGGGTCAAGTCCAGCATCACGTTCCCTGTCAACGGAGAGTCTGCTTCTCCCTCTGCCCTTCCTCCTGCTCATGCTTTCTGTCTCTCAAATAGATAGAGAGACAGGCAGACAGATAAATAAATAAATAAAATTTTCAGAAAAATGATAAAATTTTTTTTTTAAGTGGGATAAAGAAATCCTTCTCAGGAAAGCTGTCACTAGCTCCCCAGTGCCTCCCCAATGTGGTCAGACCTTCTCTGAGGGAATGCAGGAGAGTAGACCCTGGACAGTGTGCAGCCAGCATGCCGTCCGTACCCAAGCCTAACCTTAAAGCCGCCAGAACTCATGCACCACTGGACGGCTCATTCATAACTGAGACCCGACCCTCCCAAGCTATAGGTCTCTTCTGTTTGCATCTGCCACAGCGGTGTTTTGTTAAACCCAACCTCAGATGCTGCCTCCACCAAGAATTGTTTCCTTTCCTGATCTCATCAGGATGTGCCTTTTGGGATGCTCCGGCCCTTGGGCCTCTCCCCTAGCTCGTATCACGACGACATAGCATTATAAGCTACTTTGGAACTAATGGCACTCCCACCCTCCTTCCAGTCCAAAAAGACCCCTGAAATGATCACTTCCATCTTATTTACATCTGACATTCCAGGAGAGCTTGGCTGGTGCCATGGTTCTCCACAGTAACAATAGTTAAAATTCACTGAGTCCTTGAATGTGGGCGTGCTAATGAACAACCGGCAGGAAGCGCTCCGTCCTATATGATCCTTGCAATGTCTTGTGTAATTGTCACAGTACTGTTATCCCCACTGAATCACACAATCTCAGAGAAGGCCCAGTTTGTTCCCCAAACAGGCCAAGCATGATTTCACCTCAGGACCTTTGCACTAGCCTTTCCCGCTGCCTGGGCCATTCCTCCCCGGATATGCACATATCTTTATCTTCCTATCTCATTGTTTCAAGGGTTTGCTCAATAGACACCCTATCATGGAGAGCTTCCCACCTGCCCCACCCTCCGACATCCCTACTCTCTTTCCCCATGACTCTTCATACTACAGGATATCCGACCCACAGTAGACCATACCTCCAAGAGGACAGGGCCTTTGGCCTCTGTTGTTTACAGGCCTGTGTCCACCACCTAGAAGAAAACTCAGCACAAAACAGGTGCTCAGGAAAGACTTGCTGAATTGAACTCAACCATCTAAGGTAACTGATGGAACCAACTAGTAATGGACACACCCACGTCTGCCTGGCCTCAACCATGCTCTTAACCATCGCCTCCTGGATTTGTAGAACCCAAAGCAATGCAAGAACAATTCCTCTTTCCTCACCTGCAATTACACTCATTATTCTTCCTCATTCTTTCACTTGTTCAGCCCTCAGATATTAAAATTACCCAGACTCTTTTGGGACTTAGGCCAACTTTCACAACTGTCAACATGTATGTTGCGGGTCCCACCTTTCCTTGTTTGCTAGCTTACTGCCCAGCTATGTCCGTCCCCCCGCCCCCCAACTGAGACTTCTCTGCACCATCCTGCTGGTCAGCATGCACTGTTTCCTGGGCACCGTGTTCTCCTCCTGTTTTATGCCCTTATTCACCTGGGACATATCCACCGAGTGCTGCAACTTTCTAGGAAGGGGGCATAGGAAATCCATTTTATCGGTTCTAGCAAGACTGAAAATATTTGATTCTGTCTTTGGATGGATAATTTAGATGGGTAAATCTAGGTATAGATTTCAGGTTAAAAATAACTTTCGCTCAGAACTTTGAGGGCATCACCTGGCTGTCCTTTACCCCTCCCCCTCCGCCAGTGTTGCTACTGCAAATCGGGAGGCATCTGTTTTACTTACCTCCAGTGGCCTTAGGGTGTTTATGCTGGGCCTTTGAAATTTCATGGTGCAGAATGGGGAAATGTCCTATTCTGAGCACGGGAGCATTTCCTATGAAGGTACAGGTCCCTCAGCCCTGAGGAACGGTGGCCATGTTACTTCTTTGGTAGCTTGCTTCCCTCCATTCTCTTTCTGGGACTCCAGTGTTAGATTTCTTGGCTGTGTCTCGTGTGCATTATCACTGCATTACTCTCAGAGCTTCGGTCTCCTTCCCTATATGGCTACCTTCTGAGGACTCGATTTCCTCGACTATTTCCCACTCGTTCTCTCAGATGTTTCATTTGGGAAGCAATATTTTTACAGCCTATAAAGATTTTCTTTTTCTTTGATCCTCTCATGTATCAGCCAGTTCTTATTTAACAAACACAAAATCTTCTTAAATCCTTCTCAGTACCGATTCTAACGTTTTTCCTTGTTTCCTTTAATCTCTTTTATTCTGTAAATTATGTGTTTCTTCTGAGAGATGGTTCATTTTCCTATTTTTTTTTCATGTCACTAATTCTCCCCAACTCCTCAGTAATCCCTACTCATTTATCATATTTGAGAAAGAAAAACCAGGCCGTTGTTTCTCCTACTCCAACATAAATGGAAGTATTCCCCACTAAATAACCCGGAGTTAGAATTTATGACGGGGAGGGTGGGGCAGATGGGTTGGCATCCTTCCTTGAGCATGAGAGGGTGAAGGGCAGCCCAGGCTTGTTCCAGCATACCGCCCACGTGCCTGTGTAATACAAACTTCGTCTCGGCCACCCGCAGCCAAGCTAGAGTCTAACTTTCTCAGTTTGTCCAGTTTCTTCAGGAGACCACGCCTGCTCTTCCCCTTGGAGTAAGCACTGGCCACAGGGTCGCCATCTTGGTAGCAGAGAGGGTATGTGAGTGGGAGGAAGAAGCTGACTTAAAGTTAGGCCAAGCACCGACTTCCAGTGAATCTCTCCATCTTTAGCCCCATGTCTCCCCCCAGACCCCAGCTCAACTCTGACAACTGAGCCTAAGAACTCACTGAAGACTGCCATGATGACAGAGCTGATTCTTGGGAGAAAATTCTATGTTTTAATTGCTCATCACTCCTATCTACTTTGCTTTCTAGAAAATTTATGGCCTGCTGGCCTCTGTGTTTTTGTCTCTCTTAGGGCTTATCCGTTGTAATTTTGTACTTTTTTTTTTTTTTCCTGAGGGTCTGGACAGAGGGGAGCCCAACGCATGGACAGAGTGTGCCATCTTGAACCACTGTCCAAGACACAGTCTCATTTTTTATATTTTCCTAGTTAAATTAAAGCATGATCAAAGTCATATAAGTGTCAGTGATACTGGAAAGGCTTTGGTAGAATTCTACATAAAGTGGTCACTTTCCTACAAAGGTACAGAAAAGACCTGTTTGCCCCACTCTAACTAGCAAGGCTGCCATGTGGTAGGAAGGGAAGGGAAGGTTTTAGTTTCTGTGGATCGACAAAAAAGACATGAGGTAGGCCTTCTGGGCCACCCAGCATCCCAAACACTTAGTTCCAGGTCCAGCCACTAACTTATTATAATGGGATGCTAAAATGACAGTCTCCCTTGCTGCCAGTTTGGCGTGGACATAGGACAGAAATCAGACGCCAAAACAAGAGTGACTTTATGAAGAATGTCTGATCACCATTTCTGTCCATCCTGGGCTCTAGGAAGACGGAGGCAGGGGTCCACAAGCACAGAGGATGTTTGCTGAAGACATTTTCGTCTCCGCGCTCTCCGAGGGAAAGCGTGGAGACAATGGGCTTCCACGAGACCACTGGGGTGTGAGTTCCCTGCTTGTAAAAACAGGTTCCAGAACTCTAAAGGCCAAACAGCGGGCGGGACAATCACTTTGTTGGCGGAGGCAAGGGAGGTCGCTGGGAGGCAGGAGAGAGAGTGTATTACGTGCCCGTCTAGAACACAGCCCGGACTGGGACTGAGCTTGGAGAGACAGAACTTCTGAGGAAGAAGCTGGGCCTGAGGGGCATGGCCAGCAGGGAATGCCCTGGAACTTCTGAGGCTGGAGAGGAGACCCCAGGGAGGTCTAGTTCCAACCCCCCCCCCCCCCCAGAAGTGCTGGTTGAAAATTAGCCTTTGCCGCCCTTGAAAGAAGATTAAAGTGTTGACTTATATCACAGGCTGGTCACATTCAAATTAGTAAATCTAAACTGGAAATTTTTGTTTTACTTAAAGGTGAGCAGAAAGTTCACGAAAACTGACGGAGTGTGTGTCCGCGGGCAGGGAAAGATCACCTCCGGGAAATGCGACTGAAATCAGCAGTGGCAGCCAGACACTGTGTTGCACTCGGCCCACGCCCCCAGGGCTGTGTGTTAAACAAACTTGCTCATTATTTGGGTAGAATTCCAGTTTCCTCTGAAACCTGACAGCGGAGCCTGCAAAGCTTTTACATGGAACTGGGTGGGGCTTCTCCCTTTCTTACAACAGGTGCACCCGGCATCATTAACAAGCCGAAGAATGGAGTGGAAATCACCAAATATGTGGCATTTGGGATCTCTATCTAGTATGTGATACTCTAAATACTCAGTTTAAGTCCACTTGGCAGAGGTCAGAGATGGACATGCCTTGACCAAACTCTTGTCCCTATGAAGCCAATTTTGACTGTAATCATCGGTTAAAAATTTGCCTTTAATTCATTTCATTTTTTGCCTGAAAATAAGCGTCTGAGGTTTGACTTAACTTTAATATGTACTTATAACTCAGATTTCTCCTCTAATAGGATTAATTTTACTCTAAAGCAGAAAATGAAAGGCTCATGCTGTTTCCTTTACAAAAGAGAACAAAAAAAACAGGTACTGGTAAAGTCATATCGAACAGGATATTGACACATTGTTGAGATATTTTTTGCTTTCTTCAAAATCGCTAGTTACTTAAATAAGTTAAAAAACTGGCACTGTATTTCAATATTCTTGGTGTTTCTCTTTGATAACAAAAAAATATACTGCCTCTACCCCTGTATCATGAAGATTTAAGAGTTTAGAGAAGCTGGACTCAAAGTGATCTAGGTTCCAATCACATCCCCCTCACTTCGAAGCCAAGTAACTCCAGGAAAGGAATTTCGCATGGAAAACCCTCAGTTTCCAAATCTGTAGGATGCGGCAAAAATCACACCTTCCTCCTTAAGTTGTTGGAAACCACATGAGATAAAGTTTGCAAAGTGTCCGACACAATGCCTGGCATGTAGCGAAGGCCTTATACAGCAGTAGGGGGTTTTTAAAAACATACTTCTATTCATCACGCACAAAAGGAATAAATTTAACTCTTAAACTCTCAAAAAGAAAAAAAATTAAGCAACCTATCAAGGGAGAAATGTAAGAACTAGTTATGCCATTTATTTAGCTTGCTTCCTCTACCAGTTATAAGTCATGATTGTTGAACAGCTACATTGCAAAACAGGTGTGTGTGGAGGGGTGGGGGGGTGGGGGGCAGGAGGAGTTTCTACAACTAGACCCAGGAGCAGGGATGGGCGATTCCAATGGCTTCCCAAGTGTTTCCCTGCCTGCTTCTTGTAAATCTACCCTCCACTCAGTCCTTGGAATGGGATTTTTAATGTACAACAGAATCATGTCAGCTGTCTGAGGGAGGGACGAAATTACACGCCTTTTACTACTCTACTCATCTCCTCTACTCTCTACTCTCACCCCCGCAACCCTGCACCCTCTCCCCCATGACCTCTGCCATCCATTTCTGGCACAGGAAACCCTGATCTGCCGGCACTCTCTACCCATCTCCCTCCCCACCCCTCCCTCCCCACCTTCTCTACTCTTGGACTTGGTTCCAGCTACCATTCCGCACTCATTCCGTCTACACCACTCAGCTCTGGAGCTACCACATCAAGGAGGCGTCCACGGCCCACATCTGACACCACGGTAAGATGTCCCTGCAGGATGTTCCCCCAGAGCCCACATCTACCGGATCCCAGCATGGGGGGTAAGACTGTCCATTCATGTATCTGTTCTGAAACCAGGTCTCTTGAGGGCAAAGATGATCTCTCACCCATCTCTGTTTGTCCAACACAGACACGGATACGTTTTCAGACTCAAAAGATCTCCTTCGTGTCTGAAGTAAAAATGGATGACTTCTTCCGTACACATCCAAGTTAGTATGGCGGTATTATTAAATGAAACGAATTGACTTTTACTGAGGCCAGTAATGTGCTAGTACCTTTTACATGTTACCTTATTTATATCTAAACTAGACAAATAGATACTACTATGATCCCCCAGATGGGAGAACAACTTCAAGAAGGTGTGTTATGCACACCCTGGACAAGGCAGAGCGGGGTTTCCACTCGGGCACCATTGTATGATGAAAAGACATACCATAGAGGAAGAGGAGGAGGTAGGAAGAAAACGTTCTAAGACGTCTTCACATCCTGATGACCTAACAGCTGAGAAATCACACTTTGCTAGGATTAATCTGAGTTTGGTGTTTTCTAAGAGCTGGAACTCCCAGATTTCTGCCCACACTTTATAAAGTTTGGCCACTGAGAAGATCTAGTGGGAAATGGCGGGGAATGTTCTTTACCAAGTGCTCCTACAACTGATGGTTTGAAATCCTCAGACAGAACTTTGAATCTCTGGAGACGATTGTAGCTAAGCAATAAAAACTGCTTGGAAAGAGTATGTACATTTTTTTAGTCTCCAGTTTTCCTCTTCCCCCTGTTTCGTGGACCAGCCCCGCCCCATCCCCCATCCCCACTCCCCATCCCCCCGCCTTCGGGAGGACTCCCCCAGCATCCTTCACTGAAACTCTTCCACAAGTCACTGAACAGTCTTCCTTTGCCTTGACTTTTTTTTTTTTTTAAAGCTTTTATTTATTTATTTGACAGAGAGAGATCACAAGTAGGCAGAGAGGCAGGCGGTGGGGGGGGGTGGGAGGGTGGGGAGGAGGCACCCTGCCGAGCAGAGAGCCCGATGCGGGGCTCGATCCCAGGACCCTGGGATCACGACCTGAGCCGAAGGCAGAGGCTTTAACCCACTGAGCCACCCAGGTGCCCCTGGCCTTGACTTCTTAATTGCACTCAACATAGTATCCTGATCTTCTGCCCTGAGACACTCTTCTCTTGGCTTCTCGGAAACGACACTGACCTACACTTGAGGTTCTCTCTTACTTTTGCTGCCTCCTTCTCAACTCCCAGACCTTTGTATCCGTGGGGGCCAATCAGTTTGGTCCATGGACCTCTTCTCTCTACACTTTCTCCCGAGGTGATCTCCTGTAGCTTCATGGTCTTCAATACCACCCACCTGCTTATGGCTCCCTCGTTTCAGTCTCCAGACTGGGCTTCTCCCCTGAACTCTGACCTACGAATCCAATTGTCTAAGTTCACGTGTATTTTGAGTCTGTTGGACAGACAGCCCATGTTCAAAACCAAGATCTTCATACTTACTAGCACTGCCTCTAATCCAACTAGATCCTCTGTAGTGGGCCCCACCTCAGCCCACAGGGACTCTGCTCTGGGTGTTGGGTCTGTGAGACAGTCTAGCCTGTGAGACAGTCTGGTCAGCTCTACCATATATATGAGGCCGAATACTACTTTTTATAACCTCCTTGGGTACCATCCTGACCCAAGTCATAATCCTCTCCTGCTTACATTTACTGCCATAACCCCTACTGGTAATCCGGCTTCTGCTCTTGATCCCTTACAATGGATTCTCCACACAGCAGCCTGAGAGACGCTGGTAGAAATGAAGTCAGCCCGTGTCACTCCACTGCTCAGGTCCTCAATGGCTCCCCACGGACTTGGCACAGCCGGCCACCTCAAGTCCTCAACAAGACTTCCGAGGCTCTCCCTCTCACGCCCACCCGGCGGCCCGGTTGGCGGAACTCATGTCGCTCTTTGCCTCCTCTCTGATCCATCCCCACCGGACTCTTTGCTGTTCTGCAAACATATCAACATTATCTGCCTTCACCAGCCTTCGAACTTGCTAGTCCTTCTGTTTGGCATGCTGTTCCCCAGGCATTAATATGGTCAGCTCCCTCGCTTCCTTCAGGACGGACTCAAAAGTCACCTTCTAATTACAGCCTTCCCTGGCCGCTCTACCAAAACTACTTATCTTGCTGACTTTCTGTCTTCTCCATTTGAAATGAGGCCAAGCAGTTGGGTTGGTATTGGTCACTGCTGTATCCCCAGGGTCTACATCAGTGCCGGAACGCAAGAGGTGCTGAATTATTATTAAATGAACGAACTCATTCAATAGTGAAAGTCACTTTCTAGCCCATATTTGTACTTCGTAGTTATCAGTGACCAATCTTCAAAATCACAACCCCGAACACCCAAAAGCTATTTTTCCGCCGTGACTTCAATTGTGCTTTCGATTAGCAAACCAGGTGGCCCCAACCTTTCCAATGCCTGGAATGGTATCAGGCACGAAGATTAGGGGTGGGGTCCCCAAGCTCCACTATTCCTGATTTCTTGCAAATGTTAGAGTCTGTCCCCATACCTTTCCTGGGCCATCGTTTTCTAATTTCTAAAGGGGCAATAGGGTCTTCTGCCACTCAAGAATTTATGCGGAGTTATAGAGTAATTTTAAACTCAAAAACCATCAGCAGCAATTTGCATGAGAAAAACCTTTAAATGCATATTTAAAAGCAAGCATTTGGAACAAATAACTCAAACATTAAAGTGTTCATTGTAGCTCTAAAATTAAGAATCCTCCATGGCACCTTGATTTTTTTTTTTTTTTCCTACCAGGTAGCATGATGAAATATGGTCAGAAAATCTGAGGAACAGGCACCTGGGTGGCTCAGTGGGTTAAAGCCTCTGCCCTGGGCTCAGGTCGTGATCCTGGGGTCCTGGGATCGAGCCCCGCATCGGGGTCTCTGCTCCGCGGGGACCCTGCTTCCCCCTCTCTCTGCCTGCCTCTCTGTCTACGTGTGATCTCTGTCTGTCAAGTGAATGGATAAAATTAAAAAAAAAAAAAAAGAAAATCTGAGGAACACCTGAAAGTGCAGAGACAAGAGAAGGCACAAGGAACTGTGGGGAGCTCGGGGAAGTGCTCCTCTGGCCAGCACCTCCCTGTCCCCAAACACACACACCCCCGACATCAAACTCTCAGAAACATTCATTCAAGATTTTACAGAGGATAAGCGATTTTCACCACATATTTACTTTTAAAACCTCTTCCTAAATTCAGTGATGGAAAGAGCAGAGAGGCTTTCCTTCTGCCCCATTCACACTCCCCAAACTCTCCAACAAACCCATACTCCGTATTTTCACAAAGACTACTGAGTGGAGCAAGCACGTGGTTAGGACATATAATCAGCAGGAGAAAGAGCTGGAAGCTAAACTCTTGGTTCCTTTCCCCAGGTTTGCACAGGAAATGAAGTGGCTGTTGGCAAGCCACAGGGCCCTCTGGGACTCGGGATCTGCCCGCTGTGGCCACTGAGAAGGGCAAGGAGGGCGGTTTCAGTCCCCTACAAGCTCTGTGGTTGGCTCCCCACTCCTTGCCTGATCTAGTAACTTATTTAAGAGTGTATGAAACAGTGCTTCCAAACTTGCATACACAAAGTTTCCCTGCGTGTCTCCTAGCCACCTCTGCCATCCAGACTGCTAACCCCCAGTTCTTAACTTTGGTACAGTCGCTGGGTTGGCATTAATGATCACCTACCTCCAAAACTCTCTTAAATAAGAGTCTGAGAGAGAATATTTCCATTTCAGTAAAACACAGCTAGCTTAATTTGGCAGCAGTGGAATTCCAGCCTGCATCCTGTTACAACAGGCCGGGCCACACTGGCAATTACTGTGCTGAATTACAGCAGCCTTTGGACACCTGCCTCTTGTATGCAACAAGTTCTTTTTTTTTTTTTTTTTAAATCCTATTTATCTTCAGTCATCTATTTATGTCAAGAAAGGAAACATATGAGCACAGCATCTGTTACTAGAGTGACACAATTACCAAATACTTTCAAATGAGGAAAAAAAAATCAACAATAAATCTGGGTTCGTTGTCAGGTGCTTTAGGAGACAAAACATTAGTCTTTCAATCACAGTGGCTTGCTTGAGCCGAGCAGATGGTGATACCAGCAGAGAATCCCCAGCTCAGCCTGGTGTTTGATGGGCATAAGGACCACAGAAATGTCACCTCTTCCCAACTGGCAGAGAAAAGCAGGTTTCTTATCACAAAGGCAGTTCAGCCCAACCCCTTCCTGCCTATAGTAGGCAGGTAACAAGTTCAAGGACTTCCGTATGGTTACTTTCCCCCCTTGTTGGAAACTATGTAAATGCAACGGGTATGGGGGAGTCCTTTGCTTCTCCCAGTAACTAAATTTAGACATAATATTAAAAGTTTTTTTTGAAGAAATTAGAGCCATAACAAAGTAGTACCAATTCAAGGCAATTAATCGTTGGTTACTTTTCACTACTCTGCAAATCTATGTAAATTGAATGGCTGCTTTGGGAAAACTCCCATTTTTTTACAATGGCATGTGGGTAACTATAGGTGATCACAGAGATTCTGCAATGTTTATTTGCTTTGCTCTTCTTTTGGGTATCATCAACAGGTCTGCGTGGGTCTTTGTTAAACTTGACTTAATTTTATGGATGTCTTAGACTTCGGATTGGGACGAGAGAGAGAGAGAGAGAGAGAGAGAGAGAGAGAGAGAGACTGAGAGGTGGAGAGCCCTTAGTTTGAGACTGCGCGACTTCCCAAAGAAGTACCGGGCATAATTTAGTCCAGACGCTAACGTAGCCTAGGGACGCCCTGGCTCTCCCCACGTCCTGCGGATGCGGCGCCCCGGCCCGCAGACACGCCCAGCTCGAGAGCGGCTCGAGGCCCGCCGTCCGCTCTGTCCCGCACGCTCCCCTACGGAGCGCCCGGGTCGCGTCCCCTCCCGCCTCCTCCCTCCGCCCCGGCGGGCGAAGCCGCGGAAAGTGCCCGGCGAGCCGGTTACCTGCCAGGCTGCCCGGCCTCTGGAGGGTGGCCGTGGCATACAGCTCCTGCGAGTGCTTGCTGTACTGCTCGGACGCGTGGACCAGGCGCTTGGTGGGCGACAGGGTGGCGTACGTGCCGATGGTGGAGCTCAGCTGGTGGATGGGCGAGGAGGAGATGGTGGACTGCACGGTGGGGGGCGAGGTCACGCGGATCGGGGACAGGCCGGCCGAGGACACGACGATGTTGATGGGCGAGCTGGTGCTGTAGGACTTGGCCAGGCGGCTGGGCGACTGCTTGGGCGAGGAGCCGCGCGGCGCGGCGTAGGCGGCGCCCTCGGGGGCCGAGCCGCCGCGCTGCAGCTTGGTGGGCGAGCCGCCCTGCGGCGCGGCCAGCGGGGAGCCCCCGCGCGGCGGCGCGGGCAGCGTGGAGCTGGAGTAGTAGAGCGCGGCGGCGGCGGCGGCGGCGGCGGGCGGCGCGTCGGGCAGGTGGAAGGCGCTGCCCAGGCTGGGCGCGAACGGCTCCCGCGGCGGCGGCGGCGGCGGCGGCGCGGGCTCGGGCCCCGCCAGGTGCGCCGCGCGGCTCGTGGTGCCCTGTGCGCGGGAGAGGAGAGGACACGCGCGCTTAGCCAGCGGGAAGCAAAGCCCCCCGCCTCCTCCCCCCGCCCCCCGCAACCTTTCCCCGCGCGGCCCGGCCCCCCGGCCGGGGGGGGGGCGCACCTCGGGCGCTCGGCGGCACCGCGCGCGGGACCGGGACGCAGGCGGCCCCGCGACCTTCTGGAGGGACCCCTGGCCGGCCCGGGCCGGCCGACAGCGGGGCGGGAATCACGTCTGGGAGCGGGACAGTGTTCTGTTTGCACAGCTAAGGCGTTTCTGGAATAGCAGAGGCATCGCATTAGGCACCTCAAGGTTTTAAAAGGCCACCTCTAGGGCCATGGGGATCGGCTTGAAGGCAATCAGGATCCGTTCGTAGTGATGAGACTTCGAGGCACTAAATCCCCGCCCCCACCCCCACGGTCGTGTCACTGGATAGAGTGTCTACCTCCAAAATGGGCTAAGTTGCATACTTATCTGGAGAACATCATGAATAACCTACTTCTCAGAGTTTATTCTGTTGCTATTGTCGTGGTGATTCTTCTTTTTGGACCAGAAAGGTTAAAAGGAGGGAAAAATACCAAGTCAAAATAAATACCCTTGGTCTTAAATTATTAAAAAAAAAAATAAAGCATTTCTAGAGGAATCAGAGCAATTGCAAATAAAAGACGAAAAAAGCTTCCCTTTTCTAGATTTTAACGGTGGGCAACAAATCTTTCGGCATCTCTCTCTCTCTCTCTCTAGCTGGCTTTTAAGAGCCCCCTGCAGCTGTGTCTTCAAATTGAAAGCCAGTTGCCTCTCATTTATTTACAAGAACACAAAAGACAAGAAGGGCTGGGGTGGACTGGAGAGAAGGCTGGAGGGGAAAGCACTTTCCTTGAATCTTGTCCAGAGACAAATTTGCATCCGAATGAAAACACTGCATTGTCAGCCACTCCTGGGCAGGAGGTCTGGGATCTTCCAGGCTTTCCCGGAGGAGCAGAAAGGTTTTTGAGATCAGGCTGGTGTGAAAAGCGGGTAGGACTGGGCGCTGAGAGAGAGAAACTGGGAAGGAAGGTTTCAAAATTAGGGGTGGGAACGGAGTGGGAAGGGGGCCGTGGGTAAGGTGGCGGGAAGGGGGAGAGAGACTCAACAGATGCCGTCCATTAAAAGTTTCAGTGCTGCCTCTCCACCCGTTGTGGAATGACCATTGGCAAATGAACAGCCTGGGCACCGCCATCAGCACACACAGGGCATTCCAAATGTTATCTGGATGTCTGGTTCATGGGAAGATCCAAGGGACTTAGTCGAGTAAAATAAAAATCCTTTATTAAGGGCAGTGGGATAAGAGGAGATGCAGTGTTTGTCAAAAGACTGTGTGTGTGTGTATGCATTATATGTGACATGTGTATTCTACCTATTTGTGTATATTTTATATAAGTGCACTGACAAAGATTTTCTCTAGTCATGCTCCTTTGAATTCTCTACTCCATGAGCCCCTGGTTTGGGGAGTTTCTGTGCTCATCTCTGAGTTACCTGATTTTAGCAAGAATCTCGCTGAGTCAGTTTACCCAGAGGCTCCTGTGCTCCCCTGGGGGATCACCCTGCAGGTCCCACCTGGTTCCTCGTGCCCCCTCCACCCGCCCCAACCATCAGGTGCCTTCTCAGCAAGAATCCTGTGACATAGATGTAATCAGAGCCCCCTGCCCAGATGTTTCCTCTTAGCAATTTTCTCCCCATTGACTCCACCCTGCGCCGTGGTCACAAATCCCACTTTTCCTTGTTGAAGTAAGGATACAGCCTAGTTCACTACCGAGGTCTCTTTTCTTCTACTAGGGAATTTTTTTTTTCCCTGAATAAAATCTGTGTTCACCACTTTACAGTCCAGCTCTAGTTTCCCTTGAACACCACTGAAGCAATTAGTTTGAATTTAACATTAGGAGTGAAAGTAAAATGGGAATGCCAAGCTTTGTTCACTAAGGAGTCTCCAGACACTACAGTAAGGCCTGGTTCATGGTAGAGGTACCACGGATACTTGCAGAATAAAGGAATAGTTAATAAGGCCGGTCCCAAGTCTGGCAATGGGGCTGGGTTTATGTGAGGATAGTATGGGTGCAGAAGCTTGATAGAACCCGTGAGCTCCTCCCGGGCCCTGAGATATCTTCTGGCATCTGCCGGAGTCAGAGGGGAGCTGTTTACTTCCAATGCTGCTTCCGTCCCAGTAGAATGTCTGAGCAAGAAATGCACAGGCCGGGCTTCTCGAACCTGACCGTGTATTATCATCAGTGGGGAGTTTTTTAAAAAAAATCTCAGTATCCAGGCTATACCCTAGCCATTCACACACTCTCTGGAGGTGGGACTCAGCAGCAGGCTTTTAGGAAGCTCTGCAGGGGATTTCCATGTGCAACCACATAGGCGAACAAGTTCTCTCCAGAGCTCTGGTTTTCCGAGTGCGGTCCCTGTCCGCAGTCAGCACCAGGCCACCCTAACTGAATCGGAGGCTCTGGGACAGGGGCCCAGGAGCTGTTTTAACAATTCTGAAGGTCAGGTGCCTGGGTGGCTCAGTGGGTTAAGCCTCTGCCTTCAGCTCAGGTCATGATCTCAGGGTCCTGGGATCGAGTCCCGCATTGGGCTCTCTGCTCAGCGGGGGGGCCTGCTTCCTTCTCTCTCTCTCTCTCTCTTCCTGCCTCTCTGCCTACCTGTGATCTCTATCAAATAAATAAATAAAATCTTTAAAACAAAACAAAACAAAACAATTCTGAAGGTGGTTGCTAGTTTAAAGCCCCCGATCTAGAAGCTCTAGCTCTGATGCAGGGGTCTGGAGCGAGCCCAAGAGCCTGAGTTTCTAACAACCTCCCCAGGGAGTCGGATGTGGGTGACGGAGAACCGTCACCAGAGCAGTGATAGGGACCTTCTTCCTTCGTTTTTTTCCTGAAGCTCTCCTGGGGCCTGAGCTACATTCTGCTGTGCAAAACCCAGCTGACAAGTAGCAGAAAAGCCTACGATAGGAAGTTTCTCTAAACCTTTCCCACAGGAGCAGAAGGAGGAGAGAGAACCCCAGAGGCTCTAAGGAGAGTCCCCTGCTTATAACGGGACGAATACTTTGTGTTTTGTCTTGGAAATGTACCATTCATGATAACCCCATGTGACATTAAAGATGCCATTGCCAAGTTTCATGATTTCTAATACAACAAATACTAAAGTATACCTATCAGTATATCTATTAGTATTTGTATTAGTATACAAATACTAAACTATACTAAAGTGTATATAATATAAATTAAAGCAATGTTATGTAGAACTCCAGGATTTAAACATTAGAATGATGTGGGTCCTAGGAAAACGCTGAACACCCTTAGCACACATTTAATTTCCCTTTCAGTCTGTTGGAACACCTAGTCTCAGGAGCGCTAAATGCTAAATATTATTGTCTCCAAAGAGTCCTTAATAGCCCCCAACGCTGTAGAAGTTTTGAGAACTGCCAAATCCGCACCCAGTATTTTGACAGGCTCTAGCAGCCAGTTCAGAAATCTTTTAAATATTGTAGGATCTTGGTGACATTTTGCCATTTTTTTACATGAAAAAAATTAAAACATAAGAAACAAGATTTTTTACAAGCTCTTTAAGATTGGTATTGTTCCTGTTAGAAGTGTTTTGTATCTGCACTGCCCGGTATGGTAGCCAGTAGACACAGGACCCTATTGGGTACTTAAAAATGGCACTGGATTTTAACACATATTTTAATTAATTTGAACTTCAATAGACAAATGTAGCTGGTGGGCCACCTTTTACTGGACTATGATATAAGCTCCTTTGCTGTTTATAATAAATAACCTATGGTGTTAGGCTCCCTTCGGATGGAGTCATAAAGGCCTAGGAACTATTCTTTGGTTACAAAGAGAATTCTGTTATTACCGCATCGGTTGGACAAAAGGAGTAGTCTTTTGGGAACTTGTTTCCACTCTTGTGGTTATGTTTTGTTCCATTATATAATTTTACTTAGCAACTCTTAGCTAGTTAAGGATAGAAAATCCATGCCTCAGTCCTAGGTTTTTTAACTACCTAGGTCATTGGGTTAAAAATAATATAAACATTTTAACACGCATAAAATGTCACCCACTTTACTGTCATAGAAGCTCAATTCTACCTTAAAAGTATGTTAACACTGTAAAACTTAAATCTAATTTTAAAGGTAGAGTTCCAAAACTTCTCTTTAAAAAAAACCCAAAACAACAACAACAAAAAACTAATTACTATTATACCTTCTTCCCTAAGGATATCTGGAAATGCAATAAGAACTGAAATAATCTTTTTATGATGGGACCCTTAAAATAATATAAAAATTCCTACATACTTGGAGGAGATGGCCTCCTAATACTCTTGTCCTTTGAGAAGGACAATTTCTGTTGGTGTTTTCATTCTCAGCTCTTTGGAACAGACCAACACAAAGGGCTACTTTGTTTTTCCTAACCCCTCCAAAATGGGACACTCACCTATGTGAAATTAACAAGGAAGTAGAACATTGTCAAGTAAACACTTTGATTAAATGGTTTCCAATAGGCTGACTTTGGTGTACACTAAATGTCTTTCTTTCTTACTTCTCATTGTGGAAACTCACCAAGAGAAAAAAGAAACATTCTAGTTCCAATGGATACTTTATGTATATTATATCTCAAGTAAAAAAAAAAAAAATGTAGGGATTTTAAAAAAATGAGACATGAAGGGAGCACCTGGGTGTCTCAGTCATTAAGTGCCTGCCTTCCACTCAGGTTACAGTTCCAGGGTCCTGGGATTCAGCCCCACATTGGGCTCCCTGCTCAGGGGGAAGCATGTTTCTCCCTCTCCCATTCCCCCCTGTCTGTCCCACTCAGTGTCCCACTCACTGTCTGTCTCTGTCAAATAAATAAAAATCTTTTTAAAAAAAGGAGACATGAACAATACATATAACTTATCAGAGCTCTTATAAATTAGATATTTCATTTGCCTAAGATTTTACATATAAGTTTTAGTTGGGGCAGATCTAGAACATACTACAGCTGTGATTTGTCCTAATTTGTACAGAATAATTTCAGGCCTACAATTATGACATTGTTCTTTTCTGGAAGTCTGAGCCCCTGAAAATATGGCGGTCTTGGACCAGAACATGGCACTGGCCTCGACACGAGCACAGTTGCTTCCTCATCGCTTCACATTTTATCTTCTGTCCAGGGATGGGCATGGAGTGACATGGGGAAAAAAATTCCCCAAACTCAGAAACTTAATGTTCATTCTTTGGAGACCTGTCAGTGACAAAAAACAAACGCAAAAACAACAACAACCAACCAAACAAATAAAACCAACCCACAAAAACCAAAAAAACCCAAACCAAACAAAAACCACAACACAACAAAGGCCTGCTGGGCTGCAGCCAGTTAACAAAAGACTTGACAGCTCCGGCTGTCTCGGGAACCTTGACTTCAGATCATGAGTAAGCCGTGTCACCGTGGTAAGCACCACATTTTATAAAGCAGGTCCATGATTTATGGGCAGCCCTCGTGAAGACGCATTTAGACCTGCCAAGTTTCCCGGAATTGTCAGCGAGGCCCCCAACTCTGGGTCAGGAGGAATATTTGCCCAGAATGCCGGGCAGCCAGGCCCACGCTGTCAGGAATGGGCAACGGGACACCCTGTTCCGAGGCTTCCCCGAGGGAGCCTGATGACGTGGGGTCAGCTGTGTGTTCCCCACCAGCTGTCTCCATCGTTTTCATTTTGCTGGGTGACTGGTGAGCCTCGTAATTCCTGGCACAGAGATTCCTGGTTGTGGAGGCTAAGGAGGTCCTGGGCAAAAACAATGCCACGAGAGGCAAAGCCAGAAAGCGCATTTCCAAGGAAGGCAGAGGCAACAGGGCGAGTCCGGCCGGGCGGGGAAGAGCAGCGACGCGGGAGGTGACATCGACTGGGTGAGCAAGGGGGTGGGCAGCTGTCTGAGGGAATGCAACGAAGAAAACAGAACCGATGACTGGAGAATAGTTGTTCGATGAGTTAAGGAGCCTGAATAGTTCTTAACTAGTGAAAAGCCGGACATGGTTTTAAGATGACATCTTTGAAGAAATGCATTTCTAAACCAGAACAAGCTGGTAACATGATTTAGAAATACCGGCTACGTGCTGTTGGTTAAACATCTGAGAGCATGTAGAACTTCCCCAGAGTGAGTCTGCACACTCAGGGGGACAGAGTCCTTTACCCTGACAACTTGGAAATGAGGAGAAATCACGCCTCCAAATGCCAAACAGTCTCATTTAGGTATTGTCTGAAATGCTCCTATAATGCAACACCATTAAAATGGATCTACATTCCCAGGTACGTTTTGTGTCCTTGAACTTACCCTCTGGGGTGAAATGTACTTGCTTGAACACTACAATCATTGTCCCCCCAGTTTTGGTATCTTCTCTTTTGAAATTAACTTTAAAAGGAATGCCACTCTTTAAAATAAGTCCCAAGGTAGAAAATCCTCAGACCATGAGAAAGGTTTGATTTTGGAAATAGCCAAATAAAATCAAGAGCCTTGTCCAGCAATTTCCCTGAGGAGCACTGGTTTTGGGAAAAACTAACATGAAACACAAAGAGACAGCTTCTGTTCACAGTTCAGGCTATCCCCGGAGTCATCATTGCTGGATGAAGACAGAAGGGCAGGGTTTACCTGGCAGTGACCTTGTACTAACACTGAAAGGTAGTGCCCAGAGCAAAGTAAACTTAATTGAAAAACCAAGGAGTCTGGAAGGAATTCCTTCCCCAGAAGAGAACAACTCAATTAAAAGGGCCATAAGAGCTATAATCTTTGAGATAAAAATGGAGACCACTCTCACTGCTTTCTTTTCCGACGGGGGTCCCACAACTAGAGAGAGAGTGGGAGGGAGCAGAGGCATTTGTAAACCTATCAGCCCTTCACTGCAGCGAGCAGGAGGTAACAGTGCATCTATTTACTCAGGGTTTCCCAGCCACTAGTACAAACCGGGTGGTTCGGATTTTTACATCCTGGGGGATGGTTTTTCCTACCCTCTGCCCTCCCTTTAATAAAGGTGTGATTAGGGTCGTTATCAATAAATATTCAGAAGACTATGTCATATGGCCATTAAAAGGCTCTACCAATGGAGGGGCGCCTGGGTGCCTCGGTCAGTTAAGTGTCTGACTCTTGATTTCGGCTCAGGTCATGATCTCAGGGTCCTGGGATTGAGCCCTCCGGGGGGCGGGGGGTGCTGCTCAGTGGGGAGTCCACTTGAGATTCTCTCTCTTCCTCTCCCTCTGCTCCTCCCGCCCGCCCCCTGCTCACAAGCTCCCCCTGCAAATAAATCATTCTAAAAAAGCCTCTACCAATGGAAAAAACAAACAGACAAAAACAGGGACATGTCTTATATAAATTTATCTTAAAGAATATATAAGGAGGAATTTCTGGGTGGCAACTTTTTTGAAAAAACCAAATAAGCCTTGGCAAAAAATATACTACAAAAAATTTTTATTTCAGCAAGAGGTTCATTCACTATTTGCTTTAAGAAGCCAAATATTTGCTTAGAGGAGGAACTGTTCTAGTACAACAAACACATACCCTCCCTGCCATGAGAGATGTTTCAATTACTGAAGCCAGATTATAGATATTTATACTGAAAGCAGAAAGTAGAGGGGGAAGATTTTAAAGCACAGTAATGAGAAAGGATTTCTTTCTTTTTTTTTTTTTTTAAGATTATTTATTTATTTATTTGACAGAGATCACAAGTAGGCAGAGGCAGGCAGAGAGAGAGGAAAGGAAGCAGGCTCCCTGCTGAGCAGAGAGCCTGATGCGGGGCTCTATCCCAGGACCCTGGGATCATGACCTGAGCCGAAGGCAGAGGCTTTAACCCACTGAGCTACCCAGGCGCCCCAGAAAGGACTTCTAATAGTGGTCATCTGAAAACTATCTTAAAAACAAAGGAACCGCCCATTTCCCACAAACACGCCAAGAAAACTATACAAAATGGCATGATCTCTCCTCTGAATGCTTCGTACAGTATATATTCTACACTAAATACGTTCCTGTGATTTTGTGTTTTCCAAGTTCACTGGTGACTTCATTCCTCCTAAATATTACCAAACAACAACTTTGCTCATAATTAAGCAAACCAGAGGGCTGTCACTCCACATGTCTGTATGACCCTTTCCATTCAACGGCCAATACATAGGTGTTTACTGGAGATTTGTTCCTTCTCTGCACCAGGTGGATCTCTGTCCACCAAGCCACCATCCACAGAACTCTCCATCCCCTTGACCTTCACAATGACCTGACACAAAACTGCACCACTTAAGTGATGATCCAAATTCAACGAACGCCCCGCCATGAGCACCAGTGAGCAGATGATATATTTATAATTATGATATAGTCTAAATGAGCACTTTAAGACATAAAAGCCAATGCCACATTCAAAAAGTAGGCCAGATCAAAAAGAAATGGCAAAGTTTCTTCTGAAAAAGTTTACTGCTTTTCTAGGTTCTCCACTGTTGTCCAGTCTTATTTTGCAAAATTATCATACAATTCTTCATTTCCCGTAGCAAGCAAGCATTTTCTAGGATTATAAATGTGCACACACTTACTTCCACGCTGCTGAAGGACATGAGAGTGATTTTAAAATCTGTAGTTTCCTGCCAGTGCCCTGTATACAGGTGCACCCTTGCTTATCTCTCGCATATTGTGTTTCTTTGAGGGAAGACGTGCTTGGTGAGACTACTGTATGTGTGCACGGGGGGAGGGACCAGCATTTCTCGAGGGACTCCTCTATGCCTAAAGTCTTGTATTCAGCATTTCATACAACCCACAGGAAGTGTTATGTGAGCAGAAGCAGGCAGGGCCTGGAGGAGGGCCGGCTTCCCGATCTGCTCCCTACCTACCACCTCTGCGGCAGGAAAATACGTTAAAGGCTGGAGGAGCCTGACGAACACTTGGGGAACCCCAGGCCAGTTATTTGCCATGTGGAGATCGGCTGGGTCTGGTTTCTGCTCCTACAGCGAGGCCATCCGAGGGGAAGAAACCCCGATGCAACTAGGTTTAGGATGTTACCTCCGCTAGAACAGAATGATGCTTTCAACCCACAAGTCAGGCCATGCTGTACCTCCTCCAGCAAAAGACAAGACCCTCACGATAACCCACGGGGTGTCCCATCCCTTCGAAAACTCCTGTGCCCAACTTTAGCCACCTTGGCCTCCTTGCAAAATGTTCTGTCAACATGCCAGGCCACCTCACCCGGGAGCCGCTGCATTCACTGTCCCCAGGACAGCCGCGCACCCGGCTGGTTCTCTCTCTGCCTTCAGGTCTTTCCAGCTGTTGCCTTCCGGACTAGAGCCCCCAGGCCACACCCCATCCCGCACCTTGGATCCTCCTTACCCTGTTCTGCCTCACCTCCTCCTCAAAGACATCATCGCTTTCTGCCGAGCTATGTTATTTACTTATTCCCGGGGTCGGTTTTCTGAGTTTCCATGGCTGCTGCTAGAATTTGGGTTCCTTGAGGGTGGGGACTGCGTCCCTTTTCTTGACTTCTTCATCCTGAACCCACGACAGCTCACAGCACGCAACAAACACACAGAGCATCTTGGATACATTAAAGAATAACCCACAGATACACGGAAGTATCTGGAAAAGCAGCTCGACTTTAATTGTGGGACCTCGCAAGAGCCACACAAAGGCCAAGGTTAACTTGGAGGGAGAAGGGGGAAAGGACAGAGAGGAGGAGGGGTGCTCTGCACAGCCTGTTTGAGGCTGGGGCACGGAGCTCACAGGATGGGGAATGAATAACCATAAGTTGTCTCATGTTACTTCCCCGAAAGTCTTTGGGGTCTGATGGGAAGAGTCTTACCTTCTGTGTCTCCCAGCCCCATGTACTCAACCTAGAGTCTGAGGAGAATGACTTTCAAGGATTTTAGTTTGGGTAACAGCAAAGAATTAATACTTTATTGCACCTTCTATGCCTCATAGTTTTACCTGCGGACTGATATGATAGGGCAATTGGCCACCTGTAAACCCTGGTGGTAATTATTCCACAAATACTTATTATGTTGAATAAACTAGAGTATTTTTAAATTGAAATTAGAATCTTTCAACATGCATGATACTCCTTTGAAATTGCATTCTGACATGATTTATGAGCCAGACAGAAAACCATTTGCTTTACTTTAGAATTACACATATTTTTTAGACTGAAAAAAAAAAGAAATATTTTTGTGTTGATTGATTATTGACCTTATTAACTTGGTCTGGCATCGGGTGGCAATAATTTGAACTTCCCTAGCCCTTTTGGCGCTTTCTAACTACAAGATATTCTAAAAATCAAGCCAGTCTTGAAGAAACGACCTTTCATACCACTCCGAATATTGAAAAGAACGTGTCACAGTGCTCAGCAAAACCACTGGAATAGAGGGGTTCCCTAGGTGATCTGAACAAAGGAGATGTTACCAGGATGGGAAGTGGCCTCCCTACTTTCAAGGTACAATGCTAGAAGCAGAAGAAACATACTGGTTTACTTGCTCAGCCCTTCTCTGACGTTATTGGGAAGTCACAGTGCCTATGGGGTATTCAATAAAACATGCCTTTCATCCAGCAGCACTGAAAGCTAACAGTAAATCACAGTACCAACATCTACCACTCCGTAAAATAAATAGTATTTAGATATTCGCCAACAGCCTCAATCCTGTTCGTCGAGTGGATTGGAACAACCCCCGGCTTTAAAGGTTCAGACTTCTCCATCCCGTCACCTGCCACAGTAAACGAGCACGCCAGTCCCTTTCGCCTGGAACTTAACGTTATCACCTTGAACGTGAACATTTACAGTTCACGTTCTCCAAACTATTAACTCGGATGACTTCAAATACAGAGCTTTGATATCTTTACAACTTTGTTACACTTTCTGATTAAACTTTAAAACAGACTTTTAATGTGAGGCCCCATCCTGTCATTCTGAGCCTCTACTGTTTTACTCCCGTGTTAATTAGCGGATGACGGAATTAGCTCCAAGAAGAGCTCCTACCACACGGAAGGAGATAAACCGCCATATTGCCTGTCCACATTTATAGACCTGTTAATAGGTTTGAGCTGCTGACGAATTCAATTAAAATGGTCAATAGTAAAAGGAAACCTATGAAACACGGCCAGAATCACCAGACTTCAACTCAGTCAAGATTTTGTGCCCCTTTTTACTTCTGCTGCCTTAAAATGGCACGTGACAACGTCTCTACATGTGATGAGGCTGAGTCCCCCCATCTTTAAGGTGTAGAAGCTAATATGGCCCTGCCGTGGAGAATAAGAGGATGCATGTGAAACAGATTACTTCTTCATGCTCAGTAAATGGTAGCTATTCATTGTATAAGAAAGCTTTGCTTTAACAGTCAGCCATACAGAGCTATGTATGAACTGAGCTGACAAGATGCTCACAGATGAGTTGGTAAAGTAACTGATTTTTCATTTTATATTGACATTTCTATTTTCCATGGTGTTTAGCTATGGGAATACAGATTTTTAAAATATTTGATTCAATGTTTTCAACTCAAATTACCAGAGTCTTTGATATTTATGGGGGGGAAAAAGCCAAACATGAGTAATAAGTGAGTTCAAGATTAAAAAAACAAAGTAGAACTTTATTGTTTTACTACTTATATGTCTTAGAAGTTCTAGGACACTGGTAAAAGCCCAAATCATAGCTTTCATAGGTTAATTTGAATATAAAATATTTATTTCTGAGTGTGGTCTGTTGGACCTAGAAGTATAGCCAGATATAAGGAGAAAGGAAGAGCTATCATGCACTTGTGTGCTTCCAAAGAATTCAAAATCATGTATGTTCTACCACAACCAGTGTATCACGGTCAAAGAGTCCCTATAGATGGGAAGAAAAATATTTCCTTTCAAGAATGGGAGCTTTTGAGAAAAAAAAAGAATATAAACCTACAGAATGAAATCATACAACTTCCATTTCATCTTTTAATAAAATAAAATTAGATTGAAAAAAATCTAACGGTATTTCCTATGCTAATAATACCCAATATTTCAAACATCATATAGTGTTCTGTCATGAAGCAATAAAGACTATTTTGTGTTTATGATAAGTGCACGTATATTTGTACATACCATTTTTTTTCTAATAAATTAAAAACCAGTTTTGGGTATTCCCTCACATATCTTTTCACATTTCTTTCAGGGAGGTAGAACGGACCAGTGCTTTTAAAGAACAGTGATCCTGGATCTGGGAAACAGTAGAGATCCGGGGTTTGCCTCTGTGTATGTGACCTGCCCTCAGTGACTTTAGGGACCATCGCTCTCCAGCCCCCCACACCTTCATTCTCCATCCAAACAGATGCATTCCCTGAGCCAGGGTCCACACTGGACCACAACAAGGGATCAGGCCATTCTGCTCCGTGGAATGTATTATTTACCACTCCCTTTTAGTCACACACCCTATAGCTTGGCATCACAAGAAGGTAAAAGTTAGAACGCCACGGATGGACAAGAGTGTTGCTTGAAGAAGGTGCTCAGGTTTTTAGTACCTCGCTGAGGCAATAATTTAATAACTGAAATGCACTGAGACCTTTCAGTTTACGCTTCATTTGTGTCCATGTCACCTACACTAAACGTCTCCCGGTGACTGAGCTATGCCATTCCTAGCTCATCTCGCCACCTACCTGTCTGCAAGGCATTTCTTGGGGGCCACGGAGAGGACCAGGGGCTGCTGATAAAGGATCAAAACAGCCCTGCCCTCAAGGAGCTTTTAGTTTAGTTGGAAAGATTCTTGGATGCGTAGTCACAATAAACTGGTGCCAGAGATGGGTGGGTCTGGTTGTTCTAGGAGCCCGGGACGGGGAGAGAGGCTGGGGAAGGGATCCCGGGAGAGGTATCATGCATTAATGCAGAAAGTATGAAATGCAGCTCATTAGCTGGAAGGGATACTTTCAGGGTTGTGGGTTCTTTATCCCAGGAGCAAAAATGCAGAGATTAAAGTAAGTTTAAAATAGCTGAAAAAACAACATAGCCCTCCGATCAATATATTAATTCTGCTGGGTCGATCCAATACAGCCTCCATGCCCAAATTAGCATGCAAACAACATTAACATCTTTCTTGAAAAAAAAAAAATTCGGGTTCGTCGCTACTTCTTTTCACCAAGATCCGATCTCAACGGCACCTGATAAATCTGTGTTCTGAAACCACAGGAGTAAGGGCACAATGCCAGGCACAGCTCAAAATCACACTCGGCAAAGGGTAACTACTTCCAAACCCCATCAGTTATGTTCAGAAGAGTTCTGCATACGTGATCAGCCATTAATACCACGGTCCTTGATGCGATGAGGCCCCCCAAATTATGTCATGCTTATTATTTTATTTTATTTTTCCAGGAGAAAAAACTTTGTTCCCGGTGCCCTCACAAACTCATCATGCGTGTCGTAGTTATGCCACGCAGAGACACAGCAATCGTAACCAGACACACATTCACGGAGATCGGTGGGTACACGGTGGTCCAGCGCGAGCGATTCACAGAAACTCCTCGAGAAAAGATCTACAGTTCAGTGTTACTCGATCAGCTTATTTTATTATTCATTTCCTTCACTCATAGCCCTGAAGGCGTCTGTCCTAAGTTCCAAGTTCCGGGACATGCCTAAGAAAGGCAGGAGGGAACCACAGCCGGCTCCCAGCAGCCCCAGCTCCCCCACCTGCTCCCTAGGAGCCCACGGACACCCCCATCCCCACACGTACCTGGCTGAAGGTCTGGCCCGCACCTCGGGCTTGCGTGCTGCGGGCGGGGAGCTGCGAAGGGGCTGTCTCGCTCAGGGCCAGGGTCTGGTTGCTATGGTAGCTGGCCGGATACTGGAAGGACCCTTCAGGTTTGGAATTGAGCTGAAGTGCACTCTGGGAGAGCAGACTGGGCCCTGCATTGAAAGTCATTTAGAGCAGTAAGTGACAGCCTCAGTGAAGCAGAAATGACATGTATTATTTATTGAGAGTAGCCTAGAATTATCACACGCACACGATTCCAGCCGTCTATGCTTTGAATTCTGAGAACTAAAATGACCATATAATTTGACTCCGGCTCTTAAATGAGATTTTTTTTGGCGGTTTAAAAGTTCTCAAAAAGAGTAGATTTTTTTTTTTTTTTAAATGATCTCATCCTGACCTACATAGAGACATTTCTTTTGAGACAAATTGGTTAATCCTAGTAGTTATTTCTGGATTACACAATATCAGAAACATTTGAAATAATTCCAAAGTCTATCTTTTGGTTCACGTTAATTGTGTTAATATAATTATATCTCCTACTTAATTATCAGGATGCTAAAACACTCGAAACCTTCCCACCGGTGGCAGATTGTATTGTATAGTGATGTAATACCTCAGTGCCTGAAGGGTAGACAGTGTTTAAAATATTAATAGGTCTTCAAACAATGGAGAATTCACCCTGATTTCACATGATAGCTGACGGCTGGTTATCTTTGCCATCACAGCAGTGCACAGTAGGAGAACACTGAGAAGATACAGTGTTAAAGCTGGTGCTGTTAATGTGAGTGATATTACGAGTGATGGAGAAATGAGATCCAGTGCCTGGCCGCACTATTTAATTATAATTTGTATCAGAGGCTGTGCTGTATCTTCTTCCATTCTGTTTAGATGGGATCCTCACAAAAGTTTGCTCATTGTCTTTTCAAGCAAATTTCTTTAATCTCATTTCCTAGTCACTATGGGAGTTCAGAGAAGTAGGAAGCGTGTATGCACTTGCTATATTCCATTGTGTGGCTGGAGAGGGGTCTGGGGCCAGTAGAGGGAGCTGGGCGGGAAGGACTTGGCAACCCAAGCTTTCTCATGCTCTCTTAACCATAGTGAGGCCGCTTCCTTTTTTGAAAGAGCATAATTTTATACACATAGACTATTTTTTTTTTAAAGATTTTATTTATTTATTTTTCAGAGAGAGAGAGAGAGAGAGAGCACAGGCAGACAGAGTGGCAGAGGGAGAAGCAGGCTCCGTGCAGAGCAAGGAGCCTGATGTGGGACTCGATCCCAGGACGCCGGGATCATGACCTGAGCCAAAGGCAGCTGCTTAACCAACTGAGCCACCCAGGTGTCCCTACACATAGACTATTGTATAATCATTAACCCATCCTTAAGCTCCCTTGTTGGCTGTTTTAGACCATAGTATCATTTCTAATCAATGTGGGCAAATTTCAAGTTCCTCACTTCTTTCTTCTCAAGACTATAACACGGCTTTCTTTCCAATGAGACCACAGACTCGACGTGCAACAGGCCTTTTCTTTTTTGTATTAAAATAAGGTGTCTTCCTTAAAAAGCATCAGTTCCTGTAGCGATGGCCATTTAAGAACTTCTCCCACCTTCCCTCTAATTCCCTGGTGAGGCTTCTGAACAATGCAAACATACATTCTCACCATTAGATACTGAATAATAAGCCAATTAACCAATACAGGTAAGACTGGGTGTTTTGAAATCTGGAAAAAAGTCAAGCAAGGATATAAAAATGTTCCTATCCAGTCCCACTTTCATCATGAAGGGCATAACAAAAGTACAATCGCAATCCTTTTTCTGGTAACTTAGAAACTAGAGTCCCAAGCAACCAGTATATACCAGATGGTGAAGTTTGCAATAGCCTGCAAAAAATCGTTTAATCCATACGGATAGTATTATAGGCCTAATCACCAGAAATACGACGTCTCTATGGGGAGGGTAGTCAAAGTTCCATTGTGGTTGCCAGGGACATATTGTCCCCACTGCTGCTGGGGAAACTTTGAGACACAGAGACAGAGTCAAGAGACTCAGGCGAGGGCCAGGCTGAGAGAGAGGAGGGCCTGTGGAAGGAAGAGGAGCCGGGGTGATGTGGGCAGGGCCAGAGGGTGACGCTGCAAGGAGGAGGAAGAAGAGGGAGCTACTGGGGAACCAGTAACAAACTGTGGCCAAAGACCTTCCCCTCGGTCGATACCCTCCTGAAGATCACAGATCCGTGGAGGAGAGTGAGCGCTCCTCAAAGAGCAAAGGCCCTTTAAAGTCCCTGGTCACCACTCTACCTGACAATGGGCAGCTTCCCACTGAGACTTCCTTTGGCTGCTGCTTTCTCCTCCAAGGTAATGGCTTTCCCTGGCCATGCCCCCTCCCCTATGATAGCACATCTCCAGGGCGGTGAAAGTTGAAACAGATACAACAGTGCACAGACCTTTGGAAATGCCAGTAAAATGAAATCAAATAAAGCAAAATCTTAGCTTCTTCTAAATAGTTGGACATAATATTTTTAAAAATATATTTATTTTTGATAAATAAATATTAATAATTCACAATTGACATATTATACAATTACATATTATGGGTTATGTATTATATAATTAATACAAATATTAATAATACATATTAATAATACATATTTATTTATCTGAGAGACAGCAAAAGAAAGAGTGAGAGCACGTGCACGCAGAAGCAGTGAGGAGGGGCAGAGAGGGAGAAGCAGGCTCCCCGGTGAGCAGGGAGCCTGACGTAGGACTCCATCCCAGGGCCCCAGGATCACGACCTGAGCCGAAGGCAGATGCTTAACCGACTGAGCCACCCAGGCGCCTCAGTAGTGGGACATAATCTATAAAGCAAGAGAACCATGGGTCCTGGTTATTTGTCTTTTAAGAAGACTCTATGTCTTCGCTCTGAGGAACTTTCTAGCCTCTGTAGTAGCAAGTCCAACAATTTTGTAAATTCCAAATAGATTCATAAAATTATCACCAGAAACCTACAAATGCTTTCCATGAGGGATCTTAAAGTGGCAATTTAAAGTCCCTTTCCAAGGGCATTTCAATTAAAAAGGTGATTTGTGTGCTCCTGAAACATACATCATGAAATAATCAGATTGGCTCAACTTTTACAGAGTCAGTCGTGTATTTGATCCATACTCAACGAAAACAAACCGAGATTCTCTATCTCATTACTTCGTTCACACATCTCAAGCACGAGACCTAGATGCAGTCTGACACAGGTAATTGCAACAATGAGCAATGTATCATAATATTACAGCACTGACATGTCACCTGGCAAGGGCGAAACCGTCAGGACAACAGCCGAAACAGTGTGTGCCTTTTCGAATGATTTCCGTTGCTCACTAGGTTTCAGATGAATAGCATTTATTCATTCCAATTTTAGAGAGCAAAGCTATGTGAAAATATGAAAAAGGTTAAAATTATAGGATAATCCTTAATTACTTTATAATGGAAGTCAAATTTACATATAACTAACTCTTGATGACCTTTATTAACATTACTGTGCATTGAGGTAGAAAATACAAATTTTCCAGAGGTTTCTAAAGCACTTACAGTCTTGGGCCTTAAATTATGGTGTGTTTTTTTTCCCCCTCTCCGGAACTTTTGACTTTCCATCAAGTCTTGACTAGAGGCTTGGGCCAGAGGTAATATCAGACCACAGTCGTGAGGAGACAAAGCATATCTCCTGGGGGACGAGGATGGTGGAAGAGGGTTTTTTAAGTTGTGGAGAGAAGAGCCTGGGCTTTCAAATTCCATGTAGGGAAACTGAATGTTGTCTTTCGTGTAATTAATTGTTCCAGAAGAAACCTGAACTATGAGCGGCAGTGGATCACCATGTTCTACCACGTCACCGAAAGCAAGTTACCCTCCGGTATGAGTACGCCTCCAGGGCGCTGACTGTGATCTCTGCTCATTCTGGCCCTTCCCCATCATGGGACAGCTGAGCCCAGGGGTCTGCTCGATAGGACTCAGTCCAAGGGTGCCAGGAAGAAGAGACGAAACAATCATCTGATAAACAGGTAAAATTCAAGACAGTATGTGTCCTTGATCTGATCAAGACACAATAGTTCCAGCTGGACAGAGGGGAGAACGTCTAACGGAACGACAGAGTTGAGGGGCATAAAACAAGCCAGGGACCCTAGAGAGATACCTGCAGTCATGTCTCTTTTGTGTAATGTCAGTATCTCAATAATATCTCAGTGTCTCCAACGTCATCAATTGACTAGAAACCACACAGCAATTTGTAAAAAAAAAATTCTCCTTGAGTCATTTTCATGATTTCTCAGAAATCAAAAGAGAAGCGTGGAGAGGATGAGTGGTTGGTCAGCCAGTGTCACACGCTTGGAAAAAATGAAAATGAGGCTCGAATCCTCATCTTTTATCCCCAAGTCCAGGAATAGCTGCTGTTTGCCATCCAAGCAGCATTAAGTCCTTGACACAGACCGATATTTTAAGGTTGAAAAATTCTCCCCTAAAGAGAAGCGAATTTGTTTGCAGGAGAAATCTTCATGCCCCAGGCTGGGGTACTTCTCCAATGAACCTCTCCTTAGAGACTCTGGTTGTTGGCTGGGGAAGCTTGCTGTCCACCATCAGTGGGACAGAGGTCGGCCTCAACAGGTAGAAAGCTTGAAAGGCTAATTTTCTACATAAAAATTTAGACTCACTTGTAGATCGTATTAGCATATACGCTATCATATACCGTTTCTTCTTAACTGAGCTAGAAATTAAAGAGTTTTCATGATGATACACTCTTACTCTGTTTGCACAGGTTTAAAGAGACTACTTCTGAAATTGCTAATTCTTGCCTGCTTTAACTAAATATCAGTCCCAGAAAACAGTGAACCTTCATTCAACTATGGATGAAGTTTTGCAATAACGTTTTGCGTCTTGCAATAACGTGGAAAAGGCCAGAAGCGTACAGAGTGGCATTGCTAAGTCATTCTGTAGCCACAAAATCCAGGACCAGGACTCAGTGGACCTCTGTGTTTATGAAAGGGACATGATGAGTACAGAGAAGGGCCGGTGATACCAGCTGACCTTCACCAAGTACTGGCTAAGTTCTAGGGACTGTCCAGAGCAGCTGATACCTGTTAGCTCACCGCATCTTCAAAAAGGCCCAGGGAAGAAGGTGCCATCATCCCCCTTTAAGTCAACGGGACTGAGGGTCGCACCAATTGAGACCAAACAGTGGGCTGCGAGCACGCCAGGTGTCTGGCTTCAGAGCATGTGTTCTTAACCACACTCTGACATTCTGCCTCCACAAATTTTAGTAATGGGCCAATTTGAGCACCTAATGAGATAATGGATGTGAAAGCGCTTGGAAAACTATAAACTGCTTTACAAGTGTCAGTTTTTAGTATTAGTATCTAATTCTCTAATTACATAGCCACATGGTCTGATCATAATAAAACCTTGATTGGGATTTGTTTGTCCTGAAAACCTTATTACAGTATGGTCCCATATATCACTTAACATTCTCCTTCAATACCTCATGAGCTTTCATTTTATAAATGAGATATTCGAGGCATAGATCATTAAAATGGCCTGCTTGAAATTAAAAACAAACCCAAACAAAACCTGGTTGTCCAAGCCAAGAGACAAGAAAGCAAATGTTCTTTCTGTCCCCTCAGCCTGAGATCCCTTTCTCTGTCAACCTCAAAGCTCATCCTTAAAGAGCCGTTTAAATGCCACTTCCTCCATGCAGCCTGCCCTGATGCCTGAGAGCTCCAAGAAAATCCACCTTACCCCACCATGCTGCTATAACCCTCTGAACAGACCACTCGGAGGAATCTGAGTGACTTAACAGAGATTTGTACAGTATTACACAGCAACAGGTTCTCCAGAAAGAGGGTAATAGGACGGAAGCAGAATTCTGAACATGTGCAATGAAGGCAGCAGGGCTCTACGCAGATAAGGGAGAGACTAGGACCAGGGATTTCCTGCAGCACGAGGAGAAAGGAAACTCTTGGTAACTGAGCAAATCTTAACTGGTGGCTACTTTAGGAAGGGGGAGAGAGGCGCACAGTTAAGAGACATCTTAAAAGAAAAGCTCAAGGGGACTTAGTGACTAAGTGGGCAGGAGTGAAGGAGAGCCCAGGTGACACCACTGTTCGGCTAATTGGGAGCACTGCCACGGGAGCTTGGGAGGCTCCTCAGAAAACCCCACAGACAGGACCCCCTTGTCATCATCAGGCACATGCCTTCTCTTTCTACAAGTTAACGTTAAGATGATTTACTGGGACTTGCTAACTCTGGCCCACTTTGGTTGAGCATCTGTCCCAGAACCCAGCAAATAGTCACAAACGAGAGTGGGAAAGCAGAAACTCCCAACGATGCGACATTCCCCAGAAGGAAAATTGGTGTGGGTTGCGGCCGTGTTGTTTTGGAGCAAGATGGGCTTACTTTTTGCATTACAGAGTTGGAGGAGATGGTGGGGATTTACATAGTTAGAAAGGGCTTGATTTCAATACTGGCTCAAACATCACCCGACAAACTGAATCTTCCTAGGTCTTACGTAATTTCCAAGATCCAAGTTTGATTATGTGAAAGTGACGATTTAGGACAGAGATGTAGCTACCAAAGTCACCAATAGTGGGCGCCGAAGCCGCAAGAATCAGACCGGGAGTCTAAGGGGTGGTTAAGTTACCGATTTAATTCCAAAGGATCATTTTTACCATGAAAGAGAAAAGTGCTACTAAGAGGAATGCGCTAAGATAAACTATTAGAATCAGGCAATGCCTCAAACAGGGACTCCATGAACGTTTTGTTGAGGCTGTTAGTTCAGGATTATCAAAGGAATAATAAACACGCAAACTGGGGGACACGTCCAGGACCGGACCCCTGACTGGTAGCTTTGTTTAGAGGTGCATTTGGCAGGAAATTTAGAGACATTTACTCTTAGGTTAAATCGATTCTGTCAAAATGATACAGAAACTTATCTTTATGTAGACCGTGAGAAATACTGCCCACGAGGTTCACATACATCTGTAACTGACAGAGTCTGCGCTCACTTGCATGCTCTTGCCAACCAGTCTCTGTGGACGATTAAGAATGATTTGAAGGTTGGGGCGCCTGGGGGGCTCTGTCCGTTGAGTGGCCGCCTTCGGCTCAGGTCATAATCCCAGGGTTCTGGGATGGAGTCCCCCAGTTAGGGTCCTTGCTCAGCAGGGAGTCTGCCTCTCCCTCTCCCTCTGCCTGCTGCTTCCTGTACTTGTGCTCTCCCTTTTCACTCTGAACAAATAAATAAATAAAATATATATATTTTTAATTTAAATAATGATTTGAAGGTTTGGGTGCCTGGGTGGCTCAGTCAGTTAAGCATCTGACTCTTGATTTTGGTTCAGGTCATGATCTCAGGGTCGTGAGATCCAGCCCTGTGTCGGGCTCCACACTGGGCATGAAGCCCACTTGGGATTCTCTCCCTCCCCCTCTGCCCCACCCACCATTATGCACACGCTCTATCTCTGAAAAAAAAAATGATTTGAAGGTTAAGTATTATTGTGCTTTAAATGAGAGTAAATTTTTATGGGGCACCTGGGTGGCTCAGTGGGTTAAAGCCTCTGCCTTCAGCTCAGGTCATGATCTCAGGGTCCTGGGATCAAGCCCTGCTTTGGGCTCTCTGCTCAGCAGGGAGCCTGCTTTCTGCCCCCCACCCCCCGCCCCCGCCTGCCTCTCTGCCTACTTGTGATCTCTCTGTCAAATAAATAAATAAAACTTTTTTAAAAAAATAAATGAGAGTAAATTTTTAGAGCAACATCAAATAAACAGAAAAAGAAAATCTTTTTTTTTTATAGAAAATATTGCATTAGAATAAAAGAAGTAGTTGGTGGAAATTATATATACATACACAAATGGGCTTTAGAGATCACAAAATCAATAAGAAAAGTTGTCAATGAGAAAATTTGTCAGATTACCAAATGGATTTGAATAAGCTCAAAGCACTTGAGTCATATCTAATTGCACAAGTAAAAATATTGACTTTTGTTTATTTTTTGAAAATATTTATTTATTTACTTGAGAAACAGTGAGCAAGCAAGTGGGGGGACGGGCAAAGGGAGAAAAATCTTCAAGCAAACTCCCCACTGAGCAGGGAGACCAATACAGGGCTTGATCTCACAACCCACCGAGATCAGGACCTGAGTCAAAACAAAGGGTCGGTTGCGTAAATGACTGAGCCACCCAGGCACCCCTTGACTTTTGTTTAAATGGAACTACTAATCACTTCCATTTATAGAGGCCATTTCTTCCTTACGGCTTCCCGATAAATTTGTCAGCTTAAACTTACTTGGAATAAGAGGTGCTTGGTGGTGTTAAACTGGTTATTTTCTTCTAATCTTCATTAGTAACTTTAACAGCTCCTAAGTAGGAGTTTCACCAAAGAACTTCACAGAAAATAGTGGTTATGTCCATCCTCCATCCCTAAAATTAACTGAGGGAAAAAGCTCGAGAGGCTTGTCATGCAAGGCGGCTCCGAGCCACGTGTCTGTTCCATGGGCAGGTGTGTTTCTAGCCTTCATTTCTAAGTCTGTCTGCAGAATATCAGTTTTGTCTGGTCACCTGCTTTCCATGTGTAATGCTTTATGTGAAAATTAAAACTCTAGTGGTCCCAGGATTAGAGAAGTACTCATTTAGTTTTTAAGCTGATTTAGATTCAGTCAAGGCTATTGGCTTAATTAGTGGGCTTTTTCAAGTTCGACTATTGTATATGAATAAATAGAAGGTCGTTACTGCATTCACACTATGCAATAACTCACTTAGTTTCTTTACAGCTGTATACAATAGAGGGAAATGAACAAAATGACATTTATCACAAAATGAACTTCGAATGTATAACTTTAGTTTAAAATGTATAGCTTAAGAATTTTATTATGCATGGGATTTTTTACATGATGTTATAATCACAGAAGAGCATTTTTTATAGCTCATTACAATTCCCAACTATTTTCTTGTAAAGTTTTATCTTCAGAGTATTTACCATTTAAAAAATTAATGTAGCACAGAGAGGAAGAGCATCATTCATATTTCTTCATAAATTAATTGTCCAAAGATAATAGATTCATATTTCTTGTTATGAATAATTGTGAAAAGAAATAGAAAAATCAGTTCGGAAGAAAACAGAATTTAAAAGCTAAATCCTGAAAGCTCTGTAATTTGTGGAATATACTGACTTAAAGAACCAGCATTTTATTTGCCACAAATCAAAGACTTTTCCTTAGAAATCTGCGGGGCTTGCCTGCGCATATTTTCAGGTCCCTGTTCCTGACATCTTTCACAGGGACATCCTCCTGGCCCCTTTGATTATTCTCTCAAAACTGGAGCTCTCATAGCACTTCCACGCTCTTAAAAATCCCTGAGGACCACAAAGAGCTTTTATTTATATGGGTGGTATAGAATGCTATTTACTGCTTTAAAAATGAAAAATGTTTTAAAAACAGAGGGCAATGATGCCATCACCAAAATGGAGATTCTGGAAAGCTCCACTGACTCTGTTCTTGTGAGACTTTCTTACCCTCAGGTATGGTAATGACCATGGAAAGGCAAGTAACGCTCATAGGATTATTGTGAAAATTTATGCCTTGGCATAAATAAAGGGTCTCAGGACACCCCAGGATTCCCAAGTACACGCTGAGAACCCTATTCTACGCTGCCTCTTACTGACGTTGTCATCGCTTATAGCAATTGTTTACTTGACCTTGTAGTCTTCAAATTGCTTGATTTCAGTCTTCTCTGCCTAGCATGCAAATGCCACAAGGGCAGAGACTCTTTGTGGTGCTTTGAATAAGTATTTAACACATACATTTTAAAATGAATGACCATAACACCCACCTGTGCTCTAGCGATACAATAAAGCCCCAGCATGTTAAGAGCTGATTACATCAGTTGCTGTTGAAGTGACTTGTTTGATCATGGCCAGTGTTCATGCTGGAACTTCTCTGGGAATCCCACAAGACGTCTCTGCTGGGTATTACCAGGATACCACTTCTTTCACTGTCCCCTGAGAAAAAGTGTGCTGGCTCTGACTTTCTCATGGAAGCTTTCAGCCTCTCTGCCTTTTCTTGACTTTTGTTTAAATGGAACTACTAATCACTTCCATTTATAGTGGCCATTTCTTCCTTATGGCTTCCCGATAAATTTGTCAGCTTAAACTTACTTGGAATAAGAGGTACACATGTAAGTTTTCTCATACGCACGTGAGTTCTGATACTTTCCTCACTTTCACCGGCTTTTGTTTGATCCTCGTATTTGTGTTCTGGGCACCTGAGGCGCCTTGACAATTTCAAAACCCATTTCTTTTCAATTAAAAATTTCCATCAGGCTTTAAACTTTGTGCTTGATTCCAGGATACCCTACAAACACAGGTGGAAATGATGGGGGTTTTGTTTTGTTGTTTTGTTTTGTTTAGATAGGCTCCATGCATAGCACAGAGTCCAACTCAGAGCTTGAACTCAACCCTGAGATCAAGACCTGAGTTGAAATCAAGAACTGGATGCTTAACCGACTGAGCCACCCAGGTGCCCTGGGGAATGATGTCTTTAATGAGAAATTCGTTTCATGTTCTCCCTTGCATCAGGGATAGAGAAGGGACACTTGGTACTTTATGCCTTTGTCTACCCCTTCACTTCCCACGTTTGCTTCTCTGGAAAAAATATAACCTGCCTTTATTTATTTATTTAGTTAGTTAGTTAGTTATGGACTTGCATTCATCTATATTCTTTTTAAGATACAGGCAATTAAAAGTTTTAGAACTATACATATGCTGTATAAAATTTTAAATCCCCTCCTTCCACAGGAGAACACTGGAAGAGTCCAAAGATTTTTTTACACATCTCTGTGATAGAAGGAAATCAAAGAAAAAGAAATTGAACGTTCGTTGAAAACCAGGTCGAGGGAGTATCTGGAAGGGAAATTACTTATAGCTTCTAGGAGGGTATTCCTACGTCCTGTGTGCCACCTGGGTGTTTTCCCTTGACTTTTGCTCGTATTTTCCATTTCTGCTACTGTTAACTCCCTATTGGCCCTACAACACCAAAGGTAGTGGAGGAAGTTAGCGTGAGTGAATTCTGAGAGGAAACAAATGGATGCACATAGCATCTAAGGACAATTTTAGACTTGGAACCATGACAAACTGCTGGAAAGGAGATTGTCTCATTTGCATTTCAAAATCCAAAGTGATTTCACAGGAAATGAGCAATCCAAGGATGAACTCAACTAACTTGAATAAATGCATTTCCAGGGAAAGACTTGGGGTCTCCAGAGTCTAGATGAAAGTCTTCAACCACAGGTAGAATGGACGGTGGGAGCATCAGGACTTAAACCCAGGGCTTCTGACTCCAAGGTGGGATGGGTAACCTTGTACCCCTCCCCAGAAGCTCTAAGTTGGGTTTAACTAAGGATTAGTTTCCACCATAACAGGAAATAAAAGAAACCAGTTCTCTTCCCTGAGCATATCAATATTGTAAGCCACAAGCTCAATATATTTATCATTTTGATTATTTTAATTATTTTAAAAACCATATACTCTTAAGCCACTTTGGCTTACGAGGAATTATGAAAATATTCACTTCATAAGGATGGCTCTTACCTTTACTATTATTACTGAATAAGAATATATTGAGTCATATTTTCAGCATCATAGTAACTTGATCCCTCAACAATTTTCTCACTACATAACAATTAAGTATAATCACAGCAATTAAATAAAAATGACAGATTGTAAATCAACAGTAAATAATATATTCAACTCTGTCCAACTATGTATGATTATTCTATTTATATTCTATCTGCTCAGAACAGTAACCTACAAGACTGATTCTTGATTTTTTTGAACATATTCTGATTTGAAACCTCAGAACAACATTTCTTTTTTTTTTTACCATAACATTCAGAATATATTAAGTTCCTAAGTTTTTCTTTTTTCTTTTCCCTCCTGAATGCTGGGATTTTTGAGAACATGGTGGAATTTTAATTTGTCAATATGCTACAGATAGAAATAATTACTATTTCAAAATACAATATTTAAGCAAATTAACATTGTCTACAAACATGTAAGTCATTTTCTCCCAAGTTGTCCATTCTATTTCTGATTTTGGTTGGCAAATCTTTTTGTTAATTTTGGGGTAAGATGTATCACCCTTATCTCTGAGGTTCTATCTCCCAAGATGCATGGATTAAAAAAGGTGCTTAGTCCATAGCAGTTCAGGTCAAGCTGTATATTATGTGAGAACCTAATGGCTCTGAGCTTCTATCAGTAATTTTCTATCAGTAATTTTCCCCCCAGTAAAGTGATAAAAATTCTCCCAGTGACCCTGTGACACACATTTGTTAGAACTGAAATTACACATCCGGCAGCCACGAAATAGTGGCAGGGTGGTGAAGGTTGTACACATGATTTACATACTGTTTAGGATAGCACTTTTTAAAAAATGCAAAGTGTTAGAAAACACGGATAAGTACATGAACTATAGTCAATATAGGAGAGCAGTTTCTGCTTGCCTTAGGGTCAAGAGGATGGATTTACAAAGCTTCAAATTTATTTTAGTCAGACCTTCGAACAAAAAATAACAAAAGCCTTCAAACACAGCAAATTCAACACTGCGGGCTTGGGGGTTGAGACTGGTTGTCCAGTCCCTTTCAAGCTGGTTTTAGACTGCGTTTAGTGCTGCTCTGAGAGAGGGCTAAGAGACTGGCTCTCAAGGGCCGTGTGTCGGGTACAGTTCAACATGACCCATCTCATGTCGTTTCCAGGAAGGAACCCATCGAGTTATCACCGTAACGGGGGACTCAGAATCTGACGGGCTCGCACTCGTTATATGAGATATGTCAGAAAGTCACTACCTATGTGTTCAGTTGATACAACAAGAGCGTAAACATGGTCTGCTGTTCCACTGCTTAATGGGAGGCTGTGCTGATTATTTGCTTTGCTCCCCACAGTCTTCTCTGGCCTCGTCTCCACGTACACTGTCTCACGGGGTCCCCTGCTCTTTCGCTTAGGATTGGATTTGGTCAAGAAGGGGCGCGAGGACATCAGAAGGTGGGAGGAGAAGGTTAGGATACTTACTCTTCTGCTCCTGCCTTGCCTCTTGACTCTGCCTGGACTATTCCCTGGACTTTTCCTTCAGGACCAACCGTGGTGAGGGCTTCCCTCTGCGGCTGCGCCCCGAGGACTTCCCCAGACATCGTCTCTTCCCTTAATCTTGCCCACCCCTTTGTCAATAGTCCCAGAATTAACATCTCTTCGGTGTTACTCTTTCGAGTAGACTCTATTTCCCAGCTGGGTACAAATACAAAAGCAATTGAGACTTTTATTTTATGACCACCTAAACAATTAAAATTAGTCATAATTGATCCCTGAAATGATAGTTCCCCACTCAGTATTTTTAAATGAACCTCCTAAATTTTACTCAATTAGTTCAGTCTCAAAGTGACCCTGGAAATGTTAAGAACAAAGGTATCGTAAGAATAACAATATTCCACATCTCACTGTGGCTCAGATCCTTTGGCATAAAATTTGTGGGTGGTGATTTTATCACCTGTTTTTTGTTTTGTTTGCTTTGTTACTTTTCTTATCTCAAACGAGGAGGCAGGGGCCTGCAAGAAAAACAATCAGCTAAAATCCTACGAGTCTTCAAAAAGATAATCCAGTACATAATACAACGAAGTAACTAATCTTTCTGAAAGACAAAAATTCGGCAGTTGCCAAGTACATTCCAAAAAAAAAAAAAAACACACCCCAAAACAAACAAACAAACAAAAACAACCCTACTGGAGTATTTAATGTTCCTATAACAAAGGTATGTCTTTTGTAAATAATTTTTGAACATGTATTACAGGAAAACAAAAGTGAACACTAAAAATTCATTCCATGTCTCTCATGCATAGCACAGTGTCTCAATTAGGAAAGCTCAGGGTTATTAGTTGACTTGAAGTTATTTAAAAGTTCATAGATTTATTCCTTTTCTCCTTATATTTATCTCTTCTACTCTTTTGCTTTATATTACTTTATCTCCACATTACTCTTATATTTTTAATTTTTATTTCATTTGTTTTTTTAAAGATTTTATTTATTTATTTCATAGAGAGAGAGATCACAAGTAGGCAGAGAGGTAGGCAGAGGTGGGGGGGGGGAAGCAGGTTCCCTGCGGAGCAGAGAGCCCGATTCGGGGCTCGATCCCAGGACCCTGAGATCATGACCTGAGCCGAAGGCAGAGGCTTAACCCTCTGAGCCACCCAGGCGCCCCTCCACATTGCTTTTATTATTCCCATCTTCCTAGCTTCTTTCAGCTTATTTAGCTGTTTTTAAGGTTTCCCCCCAACGAGTACAACATTCCTTTACCTTGTCTTTATTTTTAACAATAAAGTTAAGATTTATTCTGAGTGCAGTTTTTTCCCCATACCCTTATGTTTTCATTATAAAATATTGCTACTTAATTTGCTTTTTAAATAGCATGTAATTTTCTGTTTTATTGCTATTTTGATTCAGTAGATCCAAAATTATGTTTCTTAATTTCAACATGAATATATTTTACCATTTTATTTACCTTTCCTTTTACTGGACTATTATTACAGAATGTGGCCTCTCTACAATTTTCAATTTTTAGGATTCTCTTTACCGCCCAATAGCTGATCAGGTTTTATAGGCATCCCCTGGGGCATGCCCGGGGGGCTCAGTCCTTAAGCATCTGCCTTCGACTCAAGTCATGATCCCAGGGTCCTGGGATTGAGCCCCACATCAGGCTCTCTGCTTGGCAGGAAGCCTGCTTCTCCCTCTCCCACTTCCCCTGCCTGTGTTCCCCCTCTTGCTGTGTCTCTCTCTATCAAATAAATAAATAAAATCTTTAAAAAAATAAACAAATATCTCCTGTATAACATGTATAACAAATATATATTATCATTCAGTGGATTTAACTTTTTATTTTATTTTTTTAAAGATTTTATTTATTTATTTGACAGACAGAGATCACAAGTAGGCAGAGAGGCAGGCTGAGAGGGAGGGGGAAGCAGGCTCCCTGCTGAGCAGAGAGCCTGATGTGGGGCTCGATCCCAGGACCCTGAGATCGAGACCTGAGCTGAACGTGGATGCTTAACCCACTGACCCATGCAGGCACCCCTAACTTTTTAAATATATTTGTTATATTGGTTTGTTAATTATTTATTTCAATTTTATGCATCTTTTACTTCTAATATTCTGATTCTGAGACATGTGCACTGACATGTTCACAATAGAATTTTTTTTTTTTTACTGATTTCTCCTTTCATTCTCAATAATTTTTTTCTAACATCCAGACACTATATTGTTTGCTACATCATGTTCACTTTTTAGTGCGTCTTTAAAAGTCAAGACATTTTCACTTAAATAATTCTTCTTGATCCCTGCTTAGGGCTTCTGCATTAAATTCCACTTCATCTACAAATTCTTCCCAGTCCCAGTTTGTGTTTGTGGTATTTGCTGTTGCTACTTTGCTCCTGTAACTTCAACGTTTATTTCATTAATACGAGTGTGTCCCTTATAAACATAATTATTTTATCTTTGTTTATTACAAAATTGCATTTTTATCCTTTTCAAATAATTGAGTGTGCTCACCTATCCATCCCTTCCATATTAACTGGTTTGTCTCTTATTTTACTTTTTCCTTCTTTTTTCTGCACCTTCTGGGTATTGAAGGTTATCCCCTCTCCGAAATTCATGATAGAATATGCTTCTCTATTATTATAGGGAAAATGTAATATCTAATATCACCCCTGCTCCCAAGGCACATTTTATTTTACCTTTGTTTTCTTTACTTGAATAAACTGGCCTCAAATATTAATTAAGTGTAACTCTAACTGCAACTACCCCTAAAGGGAGATATATTTATTGACTCTGAAAGAGAAATAATAATTCTACATTTTTAAATATAAAATGCAGAGGACAAGGATACTACAAATCATGTATCTTATTTTAGGAGTTTTATTGAGGGAACACCTATCGGTTCAAATGCATTTAGATACTCAAAATGATGTTATCCTAAGAGTAGTGGTATTATAAAAATCATAGAGAAAGTGAACTAATGTGTAAATTTAATGGTTTCAAGATCAGAATGCTATCTTATTCTTACATCTTCCTTTTAAATAACAAAACTTGGTGGGTATTCAAGGAAATTTTATTTTTTTAAATGAAAAAATAAAATGCTCCAATGAGTTCTGGTGTAGAAAATGATTGGGGTAATATATGTTTTAATGATTTAATTTTTGGCTTTTTGTGGGATTTTATTAACTAAGTCAAGAGAATTTTATGATTTATTAAAGTGAGTCTCGTTTCAATTCATAGCACTTTTATTCCTAAGCCTCAACCACTATGGTTGAAAAATATATAATTAGGAGGAGATGAATAAATTTTAAAATATTCTGCTGAGGTTAATATGCAATGCAAGATGGCCACATATAGAAATATAAGGGGTTATTGTACAGTACTATAGCATAATACTAAGTATTTAGTACTGCATATATTATATTGAGTTTTTCTATTTTGTTATGTAATTGTCATACTGTTAAGATCTTTACCAAAAATGATCTGTGTAAGTAATGCATTCATGGTTAATTTTAAAGCAGACACTGGTTTGATTAAACAAATATATGGTGATAGTCTCGATACATGCCAAAAAGGAGACCAGAGTATTGGTGAGAATCACCACTATGTCAGTAATTGGTGAGAGATCTAGGAGCCAATTACTGATTTAAGAGAGCCTGTAATTAATGTGATTTGGGGTGGGGTAATGTGGGGAGGAATTAGGGGAGAGTGGAGTGAAATGAATAAAACAAGTATAAATACAGGCTGAGGTCCTACTAGATATGACTCATTGTGTCAATTATATGAGAATAAAGAACACTTTTATATTTTAATGGTCTACAAGCATAATCAGCCCTTGACTTACTTTCACCTGTTGAATAATCCTGTGGGTCAAGTATTCCTGATTCCTGCAGTGATCTGATACAGGAGTCCACCAGCTCAAGACCTGTTGTAAGCTCGTCTTCGATGTCTTTTTGACCATCTGAAATACAATATTTTTAAGTGATGAATGAACACACGACATTGTTATTAGTAAAGCTTTAGGCTACTCTTTAATAACAAAAAGTATCCTAACCAAAAACATTTCCTCCGTGAAGTTCTCATTAGATTTCACACTGTAATTCTTGGTCGACCAGTAGCAAAAACCAAGGCCAGCCAATTCCATGTATCCAGGAAAAACATAAAAGTTTCTAGGGAATTTAGAGGACATAACTCTTGGAAATCATGAGCTATCACATCATTATTTAATTTTAGTGTTGTGGGGTTATCGTGTCCATTTTTATGAGCCTTTTCCTAAAGTTCACAAGGAAATTAATCAATAAAGACACAATGTAGAAGTAAGTGTAAGTTTCATCAAGAAACCGTGCCTTACCTTGTGACTGCCAATGAAACTGCTCTTCTGCTGAACTGTAAAAAAGAGAACACATAAGTATAATGCACTGGTTAGAATCCAAGGGCTATAAGACACAGAAGTGCATTAGAGTAGTAATACACTACTGGCTCCAAGGCGTGACTTTTGTTAATTACTTAATTATTAATCTTTACTGAGAAAAGAGATTCTGTTCTGATGCAATCTTAACTTTAATCCATTTGATATATATCTCTTTAATCACAGGTACTAGCATGTTATAAACGGACACCATTCTGTAATTTTCAGAGAGTAGCTAGCTCCCCCCCCAACCCTTTCTTTTTTCACAAAGCCCAACCTATTCTACTCATCCCTTACAATAGCTTCTACACAGATGCCATTCTACCCAATTTTAGTTAACTTTAAAATATGAGGCTGGCCAGTTTCATGTAGACATTGTCAGATAGTCCGGGAATGATATAGCCTCCTTGTTCATTACAAAGAAGATATGATAAATGTATACCTTCTTCTAGACATGTCACATGAGCAGTTCCTTTCAGCTGTTTATTAGTTTAAATGAAGTAATTTAAAAATTTTAAAACTTTACCACCCAGGGAATATACAGTTCCCAAATTGTCACTTTACAAATACATCTGATACGATGACCCAGGTAGAAAGGGTGGTTCATGTACATGATACACCAAAGACACTACCCGGGGTTCATCTATGGAGGCAACGTAGGTAACTTTTAAATGATTTATTAAATAAATAAATAACTTTAAAATTTCTAAATATGCATGACTCTTTCATTATATATACAAATACTTTCCACATGCCCCCTTTTCATATGTCAATAATTGGTAAGAAATCCAGACACCAATCACTGACAGGTATCATTTTGAGAATGATTTTCTACACTCATTTCATTGAAACCTTTACTCTGATCAAGAGCTTCTGTGAATAGCTCATCAGTTCCTCAACAGCAAGTGGATTTGAGACCTTTAATCTGTACCTCAGAGACGGCTTCTGAATACATTTACAGAGGGACAAGGAAAAGGGAATTCTGGAATAAATCAGTGTTTGAAAAAGTTATGACTGATATACATGAACACAAGGATTGTCCTTGAAGGGACAAGTGACTTTTACAGGGCATCTTGCTCCTCAACCCATCCATTTTAGCAAACTGGGAAATGGTTTCACCACGGTGAAAACTATAGACAGGAGTGATACATGAAATATGAAATGATGACTTTACAAATTCAACCCAATGCAACTTCTTCTTGTATCAAAAAGGTACGAGCTATATAGTGATAATATAGAACTACAAAGTTTCACACTTAAAACAGAAATGTAATCCTAAAGTCAGTATTTTAAGAACTGCATGCATGGTCGGTTAGTAAGAGGCATTTTAAACAGGAATAGAAAATGCTTTCATATTCGTAATAGGCTGAATGGTGCCCCTCACCCCCAAAAGATAGGATCACGTTAAATCTCTGAAAACTGTGTGTGGCTACTTATTGGAAAAAACATATTTGCAGGTGTAATTAAGTTAAAGGTCTTCAGAAGAGATCATCCTAGATCCCACGATAACTGTCCTTCTAAGGGATAGAAATGGAGAAAGACACAGAAGAGAGGGTTATAGGAAAGTGGAAACAGAGATTGGAGTTCTGCGTCTATAAGCCAAGACATGGCTGGAACCATCAAAGAATTTCTAGAACCATCAGAACCTGGGAGAAATAAGGAATGATCCTCCCCAACTCCCAAACCTTCGTAGGGAACACAGCCCTGCTGACACCTTGATTCTGAACTTCCAGCCTCCAACACTGGGAGACTGCATTTTTTTTGTTGTTGTCGTTTTAAGCCACTCAGCTGTGGTAATTTGTTATGGCAGCCCCGGGAAACTGATACAATAGTTTTCTGACACGATACAAATGGTCTCTCTTTCCACCCCCCAGGATTTACTACTGTCTCTAAGCTGTTCTACTCCTTTGGCCAGTACAGCCCTTCACGAAGGACGGACTGTATACCTCGGCTCCACTAATTCCTGTCGGCCACAATGCTCTTCTGACAGATGGCGGATAAAGAGTTATTGGTGTTACATGACGTGACCACACGGATCCCAAGTTGCTCAAGAGCGACCGAAAGGAGCCTGCCCCCCTGCAAAGCTCACGTTCCCAGCTCACCATAAAAAGTCATGGAGGGAGACACACTCAAGTGACTTCCCACCTCAAGCCGTAAGAGGAAGTCAACGGAAGACGCTGCACTCTGCCACTCCCCTCCTCGCAGGCACACGGAAGGGCGCACTTCACGCCCGGTGCGCGCAGAGGCGGCCATGTTAAGGCCTGTGAGAGGAAGTGACAAGTGCCACTTCCTGCCCCAAGCCCAGAAGGGCAGGCGTGAGAGCCTCCCGCTCTCTTTCTCTCCCGATCCCCGCTGAGAGGGGTCCCTGAGTAGGAGGGAGGAAGACGCCTGCCAGCCCCGGGAAGACACAGCATGAGTGAGAAATAAAGCACTGTTGTGTGAAAACTCTAGCGCTGGAGGGGGGGTTGTTTCTGCAGACTCACTGTCACCCTGAGTCACACAGAACTGAGGCAGTATTTGAAGCTGTAAGGTGTTTCTTGCTTCTCTGGCTTCCATTTCCACAGTGTTGCGCAGGGAGAGAATGTCCCGGGTCACTCTCGCAGGAATAAGGTGGTGTGACAGCTTTTAGTCATCCTGTGAGATGTGGCTGCTCGTCCGCAATAATGGGTGATTTTATGTGTAAGACTACACATCCCAGTTTTATATAATATTTACTTTTTTGCTCCTCTCTTTCAAAAGTGTTTCAATTTTATGATGCAACAGAAAACAAGAAGAGAGATTTTGTATCACGACTGAAAGAACGCCATTCCCAGTGACTATGAAACCAGCCTCTCAAAGCACAGGAACTTCCTTTTGGTCAGATCAAGAGCATTAATCATTTAAAAGGTTTCCTGATTCCTTTAGCACAGTTAAAATGCATTAAAAGTATGACTGATCAGAGAAAATAGAAGTCCCAAGAGAAACCTGGTTTGGATTTTATTTCCATTAAGTGCACGCTTTATTCACTCCGTTAGGGGAATCTATGCAATTGTGTATCTTATACACTTGATTCCTTCTGTTAAAAACTGCTTTTAGACGGATGATTTTTAAAAAAGCAAACAAACTATCTACTCATCCGATAAACACAGACTATGCCTGTATCCCACACATTCTTATTTCAGCTGTTTAGGAATTATCCATGGTGAACTTTCTCCCAATTGTATTGTTCAATTTAGTATAATGTAAAAGTTATTTCTGAAGCAGTTGTAACTTCTATGCATGTTAAATTTTAGAAAATAAAATTTCCTTTGCTATCAGAATGCTATTTCTTGAAATAGAAGTAATCTGTAAAGAATTAAATTTAATAAAGTAGAGATATCATTTAGAGTAGTCGGTATGTATTTAAACATAACTATGTACAATTTCCAGAACCCAATTATTATGAGCAAAATGCATATTTATAACAAAGACTACCTAACTTTTAACTTTTAAACATATACATATATATATGCATAAATCAGTAGTGCTAGGGAAGAGTTATATTAAATATAAATATAATATATTAAATATATTTATATTATTATATATATTATATATAACATATATAACATACATATTATACATATTATAATATATTTATATAATATATTAAATATATTATATAAATATAAATATAATATATTATATAAGTATAATATATTAAAAGCACAAATCCTGGGGCACCTGGGTGGCTCAGTTGGTTAAGCGTCTGCCTTCGGCTCAGGTCATGATCTCGGGGTCCTGAGATCGAGGTCCCCATCAGGCTCCCTGCTCAGTGGGGAGCCTGCTTCTCCCTCTCCCTCTGTCTCTCCCCTCTCCTCGTTCATGCTTTCTCTCTCTCACTTGCTCTCTAAGTAAATACATTAAATCTTTTTTTTTTTTAAGTCCAAATCCCAATAGCTAACACTTAGATTGTTCTCAGTTTAAACCAGGCAATATTCTGATTTATAGCTAACGTTCATAATAACAGCTTTGAGACAGATATACTGCTTTCCCATTTTACAGCTAATGAAACTGAGATAAAAAGATGTTCAAGAACTTGCTGGGGGGTCCCACCTGCAGGAAGCAGTGGATACGGGATTATGCCCTGGATGTCCTGTTCTAGAGGCTGCATTCGAAACTACCATTCTATTCATACATCTGGTGACATCAAAATTAAACTCCTATGTGATGAAAACAAAAAAAATAAACATAAAACCACAAACCAAGTTGAAAAACTTGCCATGTCCTGGGAGAAGATATTTGCAATGCATGTAACTTACAAAGGGTTAGCTTCTGGAACATTAAAATAACTCCTACAGATCATTTTAAGATAAAGATTAAAGGTCAAATAGAAGAGAGATGCATAAATTTACATGTAGCTGATGCATAGAAGAAAAAAAATCAACAAGCAATGGTCATTGAACACATTAAAAGATACTCAAACCTATTACCCATCGAAAGAATATAAACTAAACAGACAGCAATTCTTTATTCTCCACAGGCTTCAAAAGTTAGAAAGTCTGACAGTACTCTGTGTTGGAGAGGATGTGGGGAGATAAGGAACTCTCACATATTGCAGTGAAAGAGTAAATCAGTCACTTGGGTAGCCAATGAGTCAATAGTTGGTAATGATTTATATGCAGATGCCCGGTCACTTGGTAATTCTGCTTGTTGGCAGAGTTTCCATGGAAACGCATACCCCTATGCCCGGGACACCTGGACAAGTCAGCGCATGCCCACGTGTTGGCAGTAGCAAAACCATGGCAACAACCTAAGAGATCAGTAATAGGGAATGGACAAATATAATAATATGATTGCACGCATATAGGACATATATAGTTAAATTAGCCAAAACCATAATGTATCAATATAGGTGTCAAAAGCAAAATATAGAGTGGAAAATGCAAATTTCACACGTGTTGCCTGATCCCAGTAATGTGAATTTTAAAAAACACTGACTAAACAATATTGTATATATATACACTTATGTATACACACACATATATAGATACACAAATATATATTTTTTTAGTTTAAACTAGTTTTTCAACTATCTATTTATCATCAGGGGAAATCATATAAATACAGATTAAAACGACACACCAAAATTCATGATGGTGGTAACTCTGAGGAAGAAAGAGAGATTTTCTTCTAAAGGGCATTTCTCTTTTATTCATGTTTGCTTCATGAAAAATGAGGGAAAATGTTAACATTAATTTGGGAATGCCTTAGGTCCTTGCAATAGGAAACCATCATGATTCTTACATTTAGAATTATGTTCAGTTAAATGCATAGGTAACTTCTTGTAACTCAGTTCTACACAATATCCTCATCACTGTGCGAATCACTCACAGTTGAAATTCAAATAATGAAAAAAAAAATCTGAAAGAGGTAAGTCCAGATAGTAGAGGGAAAGAAAGGATTTAGAGCTCTAATTATTTTTGTCTCCATTTTTCAGGTGATAGAAGTGACAGGATCACCTTTGCTATTTTGACATGAGCTTAAACATTTCAAGCAAGCAACCAATAACTTTCAAGTTCTGCGGTTATGATGTCAGGGAAAAACTAGTTTAAACCAAAGCATAACCTCTGAGATCCTTGAGAAGTGATTTTCACCCTCATCATTTCCAGCATGATAGTCTCCATATCCACCTCCAGGCTAAGTCTAATAAATAAATAAATAAACAGATGATCGTTCAGAGAGTTCGCTTAATGTCAGGAAAAGACACGAAGCCAAGCAGTCCCAGAGCTCGACCGCCTGACATGAACCGGCGCAAATATCTTTCCTGATTTCCTTTTTCAGCATTCTGACGCCCAGAGCATCAGTCCCTACACTGTGTCACGTGGCCTATCATTGCTCACAATTTGATTCAAAATGAAATAAAGGTAAGGACCTACGAGGGTTTTGTTGTTGGTTTGCTTTCAAGTTAAGCAATGTACCTAAAACAGAAGCCAGGGAAACTAGCGTGAAGGGAATGGTTTCAGAACTAATATTTAGCCTACGGGAACCCAGGGCCTTCCGTTTATGATGTCTGAGTGACCTAAAATTAAACTCTACCGTAAAATACTTCCTCGTATACGGTTTTGCATGCAGACACATCACAAGAAGGGCACTGGTTTGCAAGACAGAATAACCTTGGTCCAAATTCCCCACTACTGCGGAAATGTCACATATTCGGTAAGAATGTTGAGAAGGGGTAGCCCGAGGACCTGGGTGGTTGGCAGCTGCTGCCTTTTTAGCTCAGTGCACTGTACCCAGACCATATTTGTTAGGCTTGGTGAGTAACTCTGCTTCCCCCAGAATTTCCTGAGCGACTGATTTCTCTTCAGTCTACTGCCTCGTGGTCGCTATCTGTATCGTGGTATATTCCCAAATGAATGTCCTAATCTCTCCGCCATGCAACTGGCATGTTGATTTCTTTCTTAGATCCTACAACCTCTTTCTGCTTTACCTACTCTCATTAGAAATATATTTTACAGCTATTATAAAAATGTTTACAGGGCTACAACAGATAGCCACAGGGCCACAGAACTCCCAAACCAGGAGAGTTCAAAAAATTAGTTTGTGTCAAGTGATGTATTTATCAGGTGAACAAGGTCTGGCAGGTCTTTACATATCGTTATTTTACATATCGTTAGTGTGGTGTTTATGGCTTATAGGTTATGACTTACTTGTAGGTTATTTAATCTACATTAAATATAAACTAAAAGACATTTTATTATATTAAAATAACTTGTAGATTATTTTATCCTTTGGAGCCACTGCAGTCTGTCATGGGAAGGTTGGAATGGGGGACAGACATGGGGAAATGGGAACAGTGGGCATTAAGAAGATACCCAGGCATGGTGGCATCTATGCCCAGGCTGTCAGTCACAGCCAGTCCTGGAAAAAAGGGGAAACAAAGTCATCACACATTCTTGGTGAGTGCTCGAGGTGGCTTTGGGTGTACAGAACAGGGAACGCAGTGTCGGCTCCTCTAGTCCGATGGGGGTGTGGGGGACCAGCACTCAAAGCTGGGAGAACCATCAATGAAAAAGTGTGTTCGAGGCACTTCTGCGCACAGGTGTGTAGGACCTGGAGCATGGCACTCAATGTCTTTAAGCCTCAGTTTTCCCATTTATAAAATGGAGATTTACTAGACTTTCTCATAGGGAGCTTATGAAAACTCACGTACGTAAAACCCACAGAACAGTGTGGGAGCGTAGGAGGCATTAATATAAACAAAAAGGAAGCTGCCAGTGTCACATGCAGAGCAGAAGGCTGAGAGCACAGTCAACTCGGAATTGAAAGTTCGATAGGTCCATCACCTGAAATTCAACTTGTCCAGGCTGGGGACCAATAAATACCATCACACCAGTGTGTGATATGCTTTGCACAATTTAAATTGTCCACCTTTTCTTTTTTTTTTTCTACACTAACACTGTAAAGAAAAAGAGGCAGTCTCTGATTTCCATGGAAAGATGATTCACTTTGAGACCATAATTTTGCCCGTCACCCTGTACTGAATTTCTCTGCGGGCACCTGCTCCTGTATTTGCCATAGTTAAAAACAAAACAAAACAAAACACCAAAAACCCTGAAAGTCCATTTGTTACTTTCAAAACCTTGGAAGAAAATAAATCAGACCCAAGTGGCTATTATTAATTTCTTCTTAGTTTGAGGCAGGGGAAATTCACATTCCTAAGTTAATTTTGCAGGAGTTGGGGACTGATAAATGATGGAAACAACCCAGAGAGGCTCCCACGCCGTAGCCAGGACCCATGCGGTCTCAACGTTTATCACAGAGTCCCACAACAATGTCAGGTTTGTGCGCTGGCCAGCCAGAGCCACACAACAGGGAACAACCGTGAATTGTTTTGTTTTAATTCCTTCAAAAATATGCACTCCAGTTTCTAGCAACCGCAAAGAATCAGCCCTCGGCTCAACACCCTAAGCGCGCTATCTACACAAAGTCAAGCTCTCGCCATGGGAAGGGCGTACTTTCAAGTTTCTCTTCTTCGCATGCTTTTCTGGTTTTGGAGTAAATTGTAGTTATGCCACAAGAGACTGATTGTGTATGGAATTCTATCTCAGAAGAAGGAACAATTGGTAAATTATAAACTAGAAAATTCTCACATTATATGCTTCCCCTCTGTGGTTTTTCTGGGAGATTTCTCATGCCTGAGTTAGATAGTTTTTTAAATGCTTATACTAGCACATCAGAATTTTGAAGGAGTTGAAGCCAAGTTTCTGAATGCTAGCCATGTTAGACAATAAAGTTATCCTAATATTTTTGTCTGTGAGCATTCCATAAACCGGGAGGTAGTAAATGTCCCTGTAGATGACCAGGGACACTGTTAATTAAATAACTCTGAGACCTTGTAATATTTGGAAATGTCTTCCAAACTACCAGAAACTGAATCGTTTATGCAGCTTATGTGCTAAGTGTATGCTTCTACAGAATTATACGTTGCCACAGCCCATGGCTCGATCTTTGGTGAATCTCAAGGCTTCACTCACGGATCTTGAGAAGGAACAGAGAGCTCAATTGCATTTTGCACTTTGATCATTAATAACTGATTTTGTAGGCAGGAGAAGAAGAGAAGAGTAGTGGGTTTATTTGCTGAGAGGTGGTATGTATATGAAGGTTCTCAGATGTTCCAAAATTCAGTCTTTGCATTCAATCTTCCAAAATTATCTCTGTTGTTAGTGTCCTCTCCGTGAAGGGGATTCCTCAGCATTGGGGACATCTCTGGACAAAAGGAGGGGTCAAGTTTATGTTTTCTTAGCTTCTTGGGGTCCTGTGTGAGATTGTGTGGGGGAGGAATGTCGCTCACTCCTCTATTCCTCTAAAATGCACTGATTAGGGGCGCCTGGGTGGCTCAGTTGGTTAAGCATCTGCCTTTGACTCAGGTCACAATCCCAGGACCATGGGATTGAGCCCCACATCTGGCTCCCTGCTCAGCGGGGGGGCTGCTTCTCCCTCCTCTGCCTGCCATTCCCCCTGCTTGTGCTCTCTTTCTACACCAGTTAGAATGGCCAAAATTAGCAAGACAGGAAACAACGTGTGTTGGAGAGGATGTGGAGAAAGGGGAACCCTCTTACACTGTTGGTGGGAATGCAAACTGGTGCAGCCACTTTGGAGAACAGTGTGGAGATTCCTCAGGAAATTAAAAATAGAGCTTCCCTATGACCCTGCAATTGCACTGCTGGGTATTTACCCCAAAGATACAGATGTAGTGAAAAGAAGGGCCATCTGTACCCCAATGTTTATAGCAGCAATGGCCACGGTCTCCAAACTGGGGAAAGAACCAAGATGCCCTTCAACGGATGAATGGATAAGGAAGATGTGGTCCATATACACTATGGAGTATTATGCCTCCATCAGAAAGGACGAATACCCAACTTTTGTAGCAACATGGACAGGACTGGAAGAGATTATGCTGAGTGAAATAAGTCAAACAGAGAAAGTCAAGTATCATATGGTTTCACTTATTGGTGGAGCATAACAAATAATATAGAGGACAAGGGTAGATGGAGAGGAGAAGGGAGTTGAGGGAAATTGGAAGGGGAGGTGAACCATGAGAGACTATGGACTCTGAAAAACAACCTGAGGGTTTTGAAGGGGTGGGGGTGGGAGGGTGGGGGAACCAGGTGGTGGGTATTAGGGAGGGCACAGATTGCATGGAGCACTGGGTGTGGTGAAAAAACAATGAATACTGTTACGCTGAAAATAAATAAAAAATTTAATTTAAAAAAAATAAATAAATAAAATCTTAAAAAAAAAAAAGAAATAAGATCTTTAACAAATAAATAAATAAAATGCCCTGATTTTCTTCAGCCTTCCTTTCACCTGTTCTTGCTTCATAAGTGTGTTGTCTATTACAGATATGTCAGACCTTGGGTATTGAATTTGACGGAAAGTGATACGATTTTATTAATATAAGTGAAGCTAACACCTCTTAGGTATTTAATGGAAATTTATACAAATAACCATTTCCTCTTTCACAGAAAAGAGAAGTTTGAATCTTTTGTTTTCTGTCTTCCAGTAACAACAGATGATTTGTAAAAATAAGTTTCAATTTCGGTGTCCTTATGGAGCAGAAATCATGTAATGTTCATGAACAACTCTCATGGCATTCTAGAGCTTTCACTTCCTATGAGCAGCAGTGGTTTTTGAAGCCATTTGAAGTTCAGTTCAAAAGTGTAATGGGTACACAAATGTTGATAGTTTATTCATAAATGCCCCAAACTAGAAACAACCAAATGTTCTGCAACAGGTGAATGGCTGAACAAGCTAATACACCCATACCAAGGAGAAGAAGGTAGTGATAAAGACAAATGGATTATTGATAGATGTATCAACGGCAGTTTGGAGGGATATGAAGGGAATTCTGCTGAGGGAAAAAGAGAAATAACATTCTTGAAATAACAAAATTATAGAACTAAAGACTAGAGCAGTGGTTGCCAGGGCTCTGGCCTGGAGGGTGAGTGTGGGTGTGACTACAAAGGGTAAGAGGAAGATTATGGTGCTGGAATCACCCTCCATTTCGTGGTGGTGCTTATACAAAGCTTCCATGGGATAACACTACATTGAACCACACACACACACACACACACACACACACACACGGGAATGCAGGTAATTAAAACGGAGGAAATACAGGATTGTACCAATGTCAGTTTCCTGGTGGTGATATTGTACTCCACAGTCACACCACTGATGCGGCCATCGATGGGAACTGGGAGAACTTACAGGATATGTCCTGTGTATTTCATTTTGTGATTACCCATGACTCTATAATCCTTTAAAAAAAAAAAGGTTAAAAAAATAGGCGGGTAGGGTTCGGTATGCTTTCTTTTCTCTTCCCTGAACTGTCTTCTCTACATGCAATATGCCATTCATTTATTCCCATGAATAACTAAACTAGAATTCAAAGAACATTGGGAAGAGTGGAGTAAAGGGAACGGAAGGAAGGAACAAAGACAGAAGGAAAAAAATAAGAAAAAAAAAGAAAAGAAAAGAAACCACTGCGAACTTCTGATTATCCTTTTTGTTCTTCATTCTGGGTAGGAGAACTCAAGCGACTCTGCCCTGGGCTCTTTTCTGCTTTGTTCTGTGAATGAAGGCATTATCCCTGGAGCAGAATATACCAATCATACTGCCCACTGCCAATCAGAGGCAAGGGATCGTGCTGCTTCTGAATGAAAATTCATCCATTATATCTAAGCTCCCTGCTCATCAGGACCCTGTGTTCGCTTCCACTGCCATATGTTTTTGGGGAAAATTAAAAATAGTATTTTGGCTTACAATACTAGAGCAAAATACAAGTCTGAGTGCATTCTATGTGAGTCCAAGAGACGTCGCATGATACAATTCATTGGCTCTCTGCAAGCGTATTCATTAAAGTTAGGCTTGCACCTGGCAGACACGTTGCCGCTCCTCCTGCTAATTCACAGGGGAGCCGCCCCAGTGCCAATCGGCTTCCGCAACCCCCTACCCGCTATCCCGACTCCTGAAAATTGGTTTCCTTGGTTACCTCTGTGTGCTGCTCTCCATATTTATGGTAGTGTGTGTGTGTGTGTGTGGGGGGGGATCATACATTAAGAGTTGCCTTCTTTCCAGCACTTACTATCTGATGCTTGAAACTGAAATGCTGGATCAGCCTCCCTATCTTCTCCCCATCTTCCTGTCACAGGGCGTCTTTATTTGTCCTGAGTCTTCTTTTTAAGAAAGAATGAGCATTTCAATGTGAGAGCTCACGAAACAATTGTACTGCCTGCCAAACGTATAAAACCGGTTTAAAATCCACGAATTGGAATATCTATTAATGTTCTTAAGACATTTAAAGCGTTCTCTTCCCTCAGATCGCTTTGGAGGTCCTCAGCATCTACCTACCCATTCTCCATGGAAAGGTGCCTTGAAACCCACTCCCTTTACCGTGGCTATAGTTGGAGCTTTTGTGTTCTCTTCCCTGGGGCCAGGAAGTGCTCTGCGTCTGAAGGTAGGTGTAGCCTCCCATCGACAGCCATTCTCTCCTTGATCAGACTTCGGTCAGGCTCCTGTGAGCTCTCTTTTCGACTAGGTCCCGCCACGGGTTGTCACGTCCTTCCTTGCAGAGCCTAGTGCTAGCACGACTGTTGCTGGGTCAGATGAACCAGAATCCCCCATGCTTGATGTCTGACGACCCTCCATCCAGCCTCTACCGTTCCCCAGGTGATGTCTGCTCGCCTCGCTTGCCTTCAGCAGGCATCTTGTTAAGTCAGGTGGGCAGAATCCCCCCGCCCCCGCTTGCTCCTGATGGTTCCTCTGAGTAACTTTCCACCCACTGACCCCCGCCCTGCTCCTTGGCTTTAAATTTCCATTTTTCCTTCTAGCATTCGGAGTTGGGTGCCATCTTTCCCCCCTACTGCAAACGCCACTGTAGCAGCCCTCCACCTCGAGTAGAGTCTGCCATACTGTTCTTTCACAAGTATCACTGAGTAACTTTTTCATTACCACCACAGACTCCCCACAGCCCGAGGGGAACATGCAAAGTCACATCCCTCTGTATCCTCAGTCTCCTCCCAGGTTCTCAGATAACATTACCAGGGCGGGCTTCATGGGCGGAAGACCTTGCCGTGGTCCAGATTACAACTATCCCACACTCAGAGGGCCCCCGTGTTTTGCCAGTGGAACATCGGAACATGTGCATGAGTGGAGTGGACATGCACAATGTGTGTGTCATTCTGTTCTGGGCTGTCTCATTCACAGAATGCTTGTAATGTCCTATGGGGCCCATGACGTGTTGTGGGAGCTACGTAAGAATCAAGGTGAGTCCCAGGTAAGCATGTTATGGTTAGGACTGAGTAAGCAGGTGTGCTGACTGCCCCAAAAGGCCATGCTCACCCTTCCAACCAGAACTTGCTTTGAAAGAAGAAGGCAATGATGTTCTAAGAACCACATATAATCACAGAACCCTATCACATCCTTTCTTACTCATGTTACTCTCCTATGTCCGCCAACTATTTATGCTGAAAAGGATGACCTAGAAGGAAAGGAAAAGATAGGACAACCCAGAGTTCTATTTCCTTTCAGGCCGTCCTTACTGTTCAGTAAGACAATGTTGGTAGAATGTGTGTATATTGAAAAGTGAAAAAAAAAAAAAAAGGTAAATTTGTGTGGTGTTTCCACTGATCTGCTAAGAACGAAGTACGTATGCATCTATGGGCTATAAAATAGGAATTGTATCATTTCAGTGATTCTGCACACAAATCCAGCGCTCCCATCTTTGCATTTAAATCTGGCACTGCTCTATATAGAGATAAACGGTAAAATCTGTGCCAATAGTTTAAATTTTTAATTTTTCTTTACTTAGAATGACATTATATAGTAAATTAAACACATCACGACACGGGGTGGGGAGAGAGAGAGAGAGAATGCATGGGAGAAAGGAAAAAGCTTTCGTATCTTTTTAGTACCTTTAATGGCAATCCACCCCCTGATTTTTAAACAATAAACTCCGTGTTTTCATTCTGACTGATCGTTGCAGATTATATAACCGGTTTTAAACATGAGCTACTGCAGACTGCTTTTGTGGGGATTAAATGAAAACGCACGTGAAAAAGTCCTAGGCACAAAGAGAATATCAACGAGTCCTTTGCTATCTCTCCCCCAATTCGCTCCACCCAACTGCTTCTTTCCCAGTCTACGCCTGCAGTCTTCTCTTGATCCCGTCAGTTATCCGCCATGTCACTGAAATCAACATGCTTAAGCAGAAAGCGGGGCGTGGAAATCCCTAATTCAAAAGCCTTCAGGGTTTCTCCCATTGCTTGAAACTCAGGCTTCTCTGCAGAAACTGCTTGGTCTGTGAGGACTCCCCTGACCCACTCGGAGCACCCATCCTCAGCCACCTGCTTTAGGTGTCCAGGCTGACTGAGGCTCTACATCGTCTCAGATCCCAGAGCAGCCTTATCCCTCGTCCAAACGCACTACAATGACTATTTATTTATTTGAGAGAGAGAGAGAGCAAGGGGTGGGGAGAGGGGTATAGGGAGAAGCAGACTCCCCGCTGAGCAGAGAGCCTGATACGGGGCTCCATCCCAGGACCCTGGGATCATGACCTGTGCTGAAGGCAGACACTAAACTGACTGAGCCACCCAGGCGCCCCCAATGACTTGTTTTTAATACTTCGCTAGACTGCGAGCTCCCTGAGGACAAGAAACCAAACGGTATTCATCTCTGTATTCCACAGTATAAAGCTCTTAGCATTCATCAAACATTTGTTTGTGAATGAAGATCAGCACAGTTAGTACAAGTCAAGACTTCCACTTCAGATTCTAAGTGTCCTTTTATTTATTTCACTGAATTTTCTCTTCTTTAGAAAGGCATAGTGACAAACAGGGACTAAAACACTTTTATTATACTTCTAACATAAAACATCAGAGGAATAAAGTAATCTCCTGAGTGAGTGTTTCGATTTGTATGACCACGACTGGAATAAAGACAAGCATTAATCAGCTGCTGTCAGTTACCCTATGTATGAAATTATCAAAGCATGTCTTTCTGTAAAAACAATGAAGCTTTAATTATATTTGTATATATCTAAATTTACATATTACCTTTTTTTTTCTTAAGTTCAGTATATATCTGGATTCAAGAGAAGGCCACAATGGGCAAAATCATTCCTCTGGAGAAGTAGAGAAAAATCTGTATTTTCAAGTAGCACTACATCTTACATCACTATATAATAATCCCTTTTCTTAATTGTTAAATTCTGTTCATCCTATGGACTTGAGCAAACTAATTTTCCTCTTCTTAATTAAGCCTATGATCATATTTCATTCACTCAAGCTTCCTGCTAAATGAAATACTATTTTCACTTATAAATGTTCAACGATATGTTCCTAGTGGTTTCTAATTGGGGACAATTATATACAGATAAATCAGAACTCATCAGGGGCAGTTGTCATGAGCATGTCTCTGTTCTACTTCGGAGGGCTACATGTTGGTTTAAGGCAATAGGGCAAATCAGGACTCCAGAGGGAGCCTTGATGGAGAAGCTCAGGAAATTCACAGGCAGTGAGGACATCCTTCATTTCTAATTTGTTGGTTTAATCCGGCTGGAGAGGAACTGACAAAATCTTCATCACCTAATGTGCTTAATGGTCTAAATGAAATGAGTTGGTGGTGTTGGTTTAGCCTCCGTGGGACCCATTTCTAAGTCATAGGAGCCCCTGATAAATTACTCTAATGAGCCCCTCTCGCAGAAAATGCAACACAGAAACTAGACATTGGCATTTTGTATAGATTTTTCCAAAAGCTTCAAAAAAGTGAAATGACGCAAGGCATCTGGTGGCTTAGTTGGTGAAATGTGTGTCTCTTGGTTTCCGCTCAGGTAGTGATCTCAGGATGGTGGGATCGCGCCCACTGCTCACCGTGGAGTCTGCTTGGGATTCTTCCCCTCTCCTTCTCCCCTGCCCTCCCTCTATGCACTCTCTCTGCTTTCTCTCTCCCAAATGAATGACTGAATGAATGTATGAATAAGTAGATAAATAAAATCTTAAAAAAAAAAAGTGAAATGATGAGAGTCCAGAAAAATGGGTTATCACCCCCTTACAGGTCATTATCAATGCAGAGGAAAATTACACCCTAATCAGAGCAGAGATTTTCTTCATTTTCTTTTCCTTTTCAAAAAGAAAGAACCACAAAAACAAATGTAATTTTTTAATATTTGTAATTCGTGGTGTTTATCTGCATATTCACTACTGGAAAGTAAAGTGACTTTTTTTTTTTTTTTACTATTATGAGTTAACATTAAAAAAACATAAAAAGAAGTAAAATGTTGGGATGGAGGATAAAATATAATAAACTCATTCCTCCAGAGTCAGGGAAGACATACTTCTCTTGCTTTGTTTTAATTTTTTTTTTTTTCTTTTTGAGAGAGGTAGAGCAGGTGTACTCAGAGCATGAGGGGAGGGCATGGCAGAGGGATACAGAGAATCTTTTTTTTTTAATTTTTAAATTAACATACAATGTATTATTAGCCCCAGGGGTACAGGTCTGTGAATCGACAGGTTTACACACTTCACAGCACTCACCATAGCACATACCCTCCCCAATGGCCATAACCCAACCACCCTCTCCCTACCCCCCACCCCCCAGCAACCCTCAGTTTGTTTTGTGAGATTAAGAGTCTCTTATGGTTTGTCTCCCTCCTGATTCCATCTTGTTTCACTTATTCTTTTCCTACCCCTCCAACCCCCCACGTTGCCTCTCAACTTCCTCATGTCAGGGAGATCATATGATAATTATCTTTCGGATAGAGAGAATCTTAAGCAGTCTCCATGCCCAGTGTGGAGTTGGACAGCAGTGGCGGGGGCTCAATCTCACAACCCTGAGATCTTAACCTGAGCTGAAATCAGGAGTTGGATGATTAACAGACTGAGCCACCCAGGAGCCATTTTCTCTTGCTTTATTGTTTACGTAGTTAAAAATAGTTTAAGTAAGGGTGGTGTGATTTTTTTTCATACAGGCTGAAAGTCAAAACAAGAAAAAAAAATCATACTCCTTTTCCTCTTTTTTGACATTCAACATTTAAGAAAATACCAAAAATCAAATTCTCCCAAACTCAGAATTTTATTTAATTAATACACTATCTTGGGAAATGACTTGCTTTTCCCCAAAGTGACTGCACAAGCCAGATTCAGAACATCAATTTAGAAAACTGACAAAAACATTTTTCTTTATTTCACCATCATCTACTTAGACCTCCTTTCCCATTAAGTATACGTGCACACCCATATACACACGCATTCACAGACACACCCCACCCCACCATGACCACCGACAGCAACAGCTTTCTTTCTGTCCGAATTTGGAAGTTAAGAGAGTATTCTGTGTCAGAGAATAGAGAACAGAAATGCCCGTATTTTACCCTAGGCATAAGATAGGAAAATGGAAATGTTCGAATGACATCTCGCCATTTGTAACGGCATGACAAGAGCTAGAGAGTAGCAAGCTTGAGAAAGACAAATGTCATATGATTTCACTCACATGTGGAATTTGAAAAAAACAAAACAAGCAAAGGGGAAAAAAACCCAGAAAGAAACAAATCAAGAAACGGACTCTGAACGCTAGAGAACAAACAGATGGTCACCAGAGAGGGGGTGTGTGGGGGTTATGGGTGACATAGGTGACGGGGAAGAAGGAGGGCACTAGTGATGAACACCGGGTGACATATGGAAGTGTCGAATCACTATACTGTACACCTGAAACTAATGGAGCACTGTATGTTAATTAACTGGAATTTAAATAAAAAACTTTCAAAAATTAGAAAAATAAAATGAAGTAAGTATAGGGGTCATGCTTTTCTTCTCCTTTCCACAGAACCACTCGAGAACTGTACCCTGTTATGTCATAAATTCGGGCTGTGTATTTCACATACACTGTATTTCACTGGGATTGAGCAGTTTAATGGGCCTGGGCCCTTGAAAGATATCCTCATTACTTGAAAAAATAGTAATAAATACACACTGCCTTTGGAGAATTGGTAAGTAGAAACAGCTTTATATAACATAAAATAGTATTAAGCAGCTCTTCTTTACTGATGTTACGTCATTTCGGAGAGGATTTTTGCAGAATTTCTTCTTTTCCTGAGCCCTCTTTTGGTGGAAAGTGTTACACTGCTCGCCTCCCCCAAGCTTGCGCTCTGCAGGCTGAGGTAAAATGACAAAGAACTCTCAAAGAGAATTCAACTTAAAAAGCACTGTTAAGTCCATAGAGAGGGCAAGCCCTTAGCTCTGGGACTGATACCCAGCAGCAGCCGTGTAACAGCTAATCCTCGTTACACAAGTCTAGCAAGTTAAACTAGATATACTTATGTCAGGAATGCATGTGAGGAGCACGGTTACCCACAAATTCTGCCACTTCATTCACTGAGAAGGGGGGGCTCGCTTTCTACCCTTTTCCTTGATTCTGGACTGGCCAGCACCTGCTTAGACCATGACAACGCAGCAGAATCATTAAAACGATGCTTTGTAACTTTCAGCTCAGGTCATGCTCTCGGGGGCCTGGGATGGAGCCTGCGTCTGGCTCCGTGCTCAACGGCAAGTCTACTTCAGGGTTCTCTCTCCCCGCCTCTGCCCTTTCTCCCAGCTCACTTGTGCTCTCTCCCTCTCTCTCTCTTTCTAAAATAAATACATATTGAAAAAAGAAACACAGGGTGAAACCTTTAACTACCCGCTCGGTTATATCCTGAGTGAATTAATCTTCTATTTTATTTCATTCTTCAGTGAATTAAAGTGAATATACACCTGTTATGCTCCAAACCATGAATTTCTGGAATTGAGATTGAAAAAGAAGTGAAATGTTTAGGGCCTGTGACCTTGAGAAAAAAATACTGTTTGCCACGGAAATGATGTATAAAACTACAAATTAATAGTAGGTAACACAGAGTGTTACAAGCTAAGATAAACTGGGCATAGGATGGCAAAGACTTTGTTAAAAAATGAAGTGAATCTCACCAAGAAAGATATCTGGGTAGAAACGCGATTTGAGCCTGATCTTGCAAGAAATGATGGGAGAGAACTGACCAGGAGAATAGAGGAGAATCCCATGGGAATATTGACATGACAGATTTCTAACAGGAACTAAAGATGAAAGAGAAATAAAAATCAATAACTTATTTAAGTCAGTTAAACATTTCTAGAAAACACTATAGTTAAGCTCTGCAGAATGTAATTCGGTTGGAGAAATGCTTCTTCCCTTGCAGAGGTGGTGGTGAAAGGCTGGGATGGGGGTGGGGAGCATAATTTAAATTAAATGGTGATATTTGGGGGCGCCTGGCTGGCTCAGTTGGGTGAGCATGTGACTCCTACAACTCAGGCAGCTTCTTACAAAGCCAAACAAACACCTACCCAATGATCCGGTGATATCAATCCTGGATATCTTCCCCAGAAATACAAGACAGACATATACAAAAAGACTTGTACAAGAATGTTCTTGTCAGCTTTTTTTATAATAGCCCCAAACTGAAAGAACCCAAATGCTCACCAAGAGGAGAATGGATAAGTAATCTGTGTCATATTTACACAAGGAATGCTGCTAAATGGTGAACAAAAACACTATTCACATATTCAAAAGTATGATGAATCCGAAAGCTTCATGTTAAAAAAAAAAAAAAAAAGACAGCAAATGACACATACCTTTGGTTCCATTTAATGTGGAATTCTCAAGTAGGCAAAACTAGTGTATGGTAGAAAAAAACCCCAAACAACAGTAGTTGCCTGTGAGAGTAGGGGTGAGATTTGCAGGGAAGGGGCACGGATGAGCTTCCTGGGTGGTGGGCAATGTCTTTATCTTGTTGGAGGTCTGGGTTAGCCATTTTTTCCCTTTATTAAACCTTGTTGAATTTGAGATCTGTGCATTTCCTTATATGAAAGTTGTACTTCAAAGGGGACAAATAGGAAATGGAAATAAATATTAAACTCTAGTTACTGATACGCAGGTTGAAGTTTCTGGGAGGGCAGTGTACTGATGTCTGCGACTTTTTTTTTTGAAATGCATCAACAAATAACATTTGTTATATAACAAACAATATTTGTTATATAACAAATAGCATACCCTAGAGTGGCCCATAGATGAATTCATATGTGATTAATCAAGTGTATCAAACGGTTGGTGGAGGTCGGTGGTGGGTATATGGAAATTCACTGTAAAATTCTTCTAACTTTTCTGTCTGTTTAACTTTTTCTTTTCCTTCCTCCCTTTCTCTCTCTCTTTCCTTCTTCCTGTCTTGCTTTCTCTCTCTCTCTCTTTCTCTCTTCCTCTCTTTCTTTCTAGTATCTCAAGCAGGCTCCCCGACATGGGACTTAATCTCACGACCCTGAGATCATGACCTGAGCAGAAATCAAGAATCAGACACTTAACTGACTGAGCCACCCAGGTGCCCTGTGTGTTTAGTTTGCCCCCCTCCCCCATCCACCCCCATAATGAAATGCTGGAAAACAATTACCTAGAGCGGTAGCAACTGGGAAAAGAATGAATTCCATATTCCTGGCTGAAAAATGTTGTCTGTACACGTGAATGGAAAAAGCAAATTCCCCAAGTAAAGAGCGTATATAACCTGCTCTAACTGGGTAACTGTATAGAAAATAGAGCGTGTGCAGGTGTCACATACACACAATCGATAACTGACAACATGCTTGAGATTGCCTTTCTCTAATACTCAACTAAAATGAAATACTTACTTTACTACAGAAATATCTGAGTTACTCAGTGTTATGAGAATGCCTGTATTGGTTGATCTTCCAGTTCGGGGCTGGCAAACGTCCTCTGTAAAGGGCAGCTGTGTTAGGCTTTGTGGGCAGTAAGGTCTCTGTCGCAGTTACTCACCCATGGTACACAGGTGCAGGAGCTTTTAAAGATAACACCCGACCTAACAGGCCTGAGTTCCCATAAAACTTTATTTATAAAAACAGGCAGCAAGCCAGATTTGGCCTGCTGTTTTATTGGTTCGCCCTGTTCTATTGCAGGAGTATTCATTGAATTCCTGTGCGACCCCACATCACAGATTTCGCAGTATTTATAGGGTGAATATTGGTTTCAGATCATACATTCAGCTAGTAGGTCAATTGACCTTATATTTTTCAAGTCTTGTAATTCAAATAACTTTAAGGATGGAAGAATTTCTTTTTTTTTTTTGTTTTTAAGAGTTTATTTATTTGATAGACAGAGATCACAAGTAGGCAGAGAGGCAGGCAGAGAGAGAGAGCGGGAAGCAGGCTCCCCACTGAGCAGAGAGCCCGATGTGGGGCTCCATCCCAGGACCCTGAGATCATGACCTGAGCCGAAGGCAGAGGCTTAACCCACTGAGCCACCCAGGTGCCCAAGGATGGAAGAATTTCTTACAGGACTTTTTTTCTGGCCCAGGTTTGCTTTGGAGAGCAGGTCTTGCTCTCCAATTCAGTGGGGGGGTGAAACGTTCCCATTTCCTAGCTCCCTGAGTGAAGCCAAGCACTTCCAAGACACAGTTCCCTCCTTACACTGCCAGTGACTTGTAGGTACAGGACAAACAGACAACAGGTGAATGGGAGAAAAATTCACTTGTTATAAAGACCTTTCTATAATTAGAGCTATCTGAGTTGAGTTTTATTCTAGAGAGTGAGGAAGCTCACTCTCCCTGGAAGTAATCAAGGAAAAGAAAATAATCTGCAGTCAGGCATGTTTATTAGAGCAATGCCTCAGTGAGAAAGTCTAAACCCAGAATCTGATGTATAATGTCAAAAGTGACAAATGCAATTTCTATTGGAAGAGAGAAAATCAGATTGTACAGAACATACTTACTAACAGGGCCTTGTGACTCACTGTGAAGACCATTTAAAAAATATTTTTTACCTATACCTACTTTTTCTTTATCTAGAATTCAGCAGATTGCAATGGTCAGTTCTTCTCCAAAAGTGTTCATTAAATTTTCCTTAGGTTTGATGAGTTCACAGAAAAGAATGAAACATTTGTAAACTATCTGTCCCTTTATCTCAGATCAAAGATCACAATAGAAGCTATTTTATTTAGAAAATGGAATTTGACAAAATCTCATGTGTTTTTGTGGACACTTCCAAAATGACACAAATGACACAAACTGCTTTTAAACTCTTTTAGTCTCCTGGTAACGACTCCCTTATAAATTGAAAGATGACAGTAATAGAAATTAAATACCTAGAGCACCTCAATTAATTGACATTGTATTTTATTTTAGCTCATTACTCATGACTTCACATGTTAAATTACAATCAGAAATGATGGATATCTAGAAATATGGGTTAGCCTACCACACTAAACTTACGCACATTTGAAGCCATATATTTTCTTAATAGTTTAAAATAAAACCACTACTTTTTAAGAAATGTTCTGGAGTGTCTACTGGAGATACTGAAGCACCCTAAAAACCCAACAGTGCACTTGTCATTGTATGCAAGAGCAAAACTGGCTGAATTATTAGGTATTTTAGCCCTTCAAAGACTGAGCCATAAGATGCTTATGTTTGCTTTTTTGAACTCTGGGTTTGGGGAGCCCTGTGTGTTCACAACAGCAATTCTCCACTTTTTGCATAAGAAATCAAATGGACTCAAGAGATTCATGATCATGCGGCCCAATCTCCATGTGCCTCATCTGCGTACCCCGTGCCAGGCACCAGAGAGAGGAGAGGACAACCAGCAGTCCCGGCCTCGAGGTGCACTGGATTCAGGGGTGAAGACAGGCTTGCGGTGGGCGCCAAGACTAAGATACCGGGCATCAGGAGCTCAGTGTTGGGAAGGATTGCGTGTGACGGAGGAGACATGGCGTGCGAGCCAGACTGCACAGGCTGAGGAGGGTTCTGAGAGACAAATAGTGGAAGTGGGATTTGGGGGTAGGTGGGTTGGGTGCAGTGGGAAAGAGAGTATGAGGCTGACTGAGGACAAGAGTGTGAACCCAAGGCTAGCAAAGACCCTATCCTGGTAGCCTGGAGCAAAGGAGGGTACCTCCCAGAAGGAAAAGAAGGGATATAGTAAGAGATGGCCCCAGATGAGAAGCTGGAGCCCATTTGTGAGTGACCCCAACTGCCAATATTTGGCATTTATTCTGGAAGAACTTGGGCACCCGTGTAAGTTTCTGAGTAATAGAATGGCCCGATTAAAGAAGATGGTGGGAAGAATGTCCCACAAGCACCTTCACACAATTATCTCAAGTGTAGCTTTGTCGGAGGCAGTGGGTCTCAAACACAGCACCTGGGTGGCTCTCTGTGGGTTCAGTACAGGCTGTGGGCCAGGGTCTCAGCTCCACAATCTCAGGGTGTGTGTGCAGTGTGCGTGACAACACTGGAGGGCCCCACAGCCCAGCTATACCTGATGCTAATGAGTTTTGGCTGGGGAGGAACATTGAGAGGATCTCAAAGGTACCCCCCAAAATAGCCGGCTGCCTATGGTTGTACTAGTTGTGCAACACTGGGAGAATGGAGTCTGCATCCTCAAAGGGCTCTTGGTATGGTAAAGGCAATCTCAACCAGCATATAGAACTACGAAAATACTTTCAATGATTTTTTTTTTCCATTTCATTCACTCATTCATTCAATCAACAGATATGTATCAGTGTCCATAATGTACCAGGTACTCCTTTGGATACTGAGGATTCAGGGGGCGAACGTATAAGGAGTCGCCATTGTGAGTATAGAATTGACCTGGGGGATAGGGTGTGCGGTCTGGGAGAGGTTCCAGGAGGAGTTAGGGAGTTTCCAAGTTCTCATACATGAACTACTACACGTGGTGTTGAGAGAAACGTATGATCCTATGTTAAAAATGTGTGCGTAATTTCACAAACACCCTGGACAAAAGATTCTGAGTTATATGGTTTAAAGAATGTAAGAAGAAGCAAACTACCAAGAATTGAACACAACAGTTGGTCTTAGTGATCTATCGTCTAGGAAGGGAGAACGTTTGGATAGTCTCATACAAGATGAACGATTTCTTGGCATTACCACCGAAGTCCCTACTCCATAGCCTAGTTGAGATCAGATGATTTAATCAATGTCTAGGAAAACATGATTTAGTTCTTTCCAAAAGACACGCTTCAATTTTAACTTCATAAGAAATACAGCACATAGTCCTGCTTAAGGGATATGCCTCCTTTATGAAAGTCTAATCTACAAGTAATTCTTCTTTTTAGTGTTGATTCCTTTCCCCAGAGGAAATGAACATAGCTGCTAAAAAGTGATTGCACCTTAAAGTTACACATGTTCAAAGACTTAACATAAGTTTCAAATGAAATATCCAGGGTTGACTTTGAGATGTAAATCACCCCACCGTGATTGGTGTGTATCTACAACTAGCAGCAGACAGGCCTTTTCCAAGTATGGAACTGACCCGGTAGAAAAAGCAACCAGCCCCATATGAGGTCTCAGTTCCTAAACTAGCCAAGCCTTAATGGCAAAACACAGGTTTCTTGGATCTCAGTGACCAGCCCCACATTTTCATAATGTTGAACTTCAAAGTGAGGTCATGTGATGTTTTTTCTAGTCACCGTTCAGTATACTTAAATTGGCATCAAATCATTTCTTGGGGACTATCGCAGACGGCCTGGAGGACTCCTTGGGGATGGCGGGGACAGAGAATCCCATAGACTGTACCAGTTGCAGAGAGGGGCCATGAGTTAGCTAGAAGCTCTGTGGCACTCTCATTAGCTGAAAAGAAGAAGTCAAACACTCTCTCCCTTTTATTTCTTTAAGATTTTGTTCATGGGCTCCGTGGAAGAAGATGGGATAAATGAAGAGTGAATAATTTCCCATACATAGTTTATGGTATGGTCCAAACTGGGACATCTTTTGGGAGAGAAAGATTGTGTGTGTGTGTGTGGGGGGGGGATGTCTACCAACAGTTACACCAGGACAACTGCCATAAACCATACAGTTCTTAGCAAACCGGTATTTCAAAGATTCCATTGTTAATATTGAAGTAAAAATAGTATCTGGAGGGTTATTTGCTCAATGTAACATTTTCCCCTTCATTTCTACATATCCTGTCATTAATTTTAATGCCTCCTAAATAGTGACTTGGCAAGGATTCTAGTAGATGGAGAAGTGCTGTTCACTGCATCAAAATTCTCTGCAATCAATGTTGCATCTCATCTCAAACTTAAAAATAAATTGGGTAGATTCTTATTCTCTTCAAGCTCAATTTCTACTTTCTTAGTCACCTAGCAGTTTTAACTGTGATATGTTACGACACTAGGGTGCAGGTTTTAAAAACTATTTAATAAGACAGGCAATTTACCTTGGGAATATTGGAACTCTTCTGAAAAGCTCTGAGCAAATAAGATGTTTTTCCAAATTCTTATGTACTATTATTGGATGAGAACATGTTGACTGTTGGAAATCCCCAAATGAGAACTACTGAGAAATAATCTAGCCTTGTGATCAGAAAGTGAGAACACTAACGTGTATTTTGATTTGCAACTAGTATTTGGAAATGGTCACAATACCGACATTATAAAATATAGGTACCTATATTCAATATGAGAACAATGTTAGAGGGCCAATATACATATCTTCACATATTTATGATAAAGTATACCTTAGGAAAATATACACAGATGTATTCCCTCCAAAAATTAAAATTTAACTTCCAGATAGTATGGATAAAGTTATTCCTGAAGCTCTATTACCTACAAACTTGTCAATATATACTTTGTAACTAAGTATATTGTAGCTTTCACATGCTGAACACATTCATATACAAATACAATGTGGATAGAATCATGTAAAGGGAGGGGCGCCTGGGTGACTCAGTGGGTTAAAGCCTCTGCCTGCAGCTCGGGTCATGACCAGGGTCCTGGGATTGAGCCCCATGTCGGGCTCTCTGCTCAGCGGGGAGCCTGCTTCCCCCTCTCTCTCTGTCTGCCTCTCTGCCTACTCGTGATCTCTGTCTGTCAAATAAATAAGTAAAAATCTTAAAAAAAAAAAAAAAAGAATCATGTAAAGGGAGAGTATAAATTAGTCCGTGATTGTTTTTCATGAAAAGATAAACTTTATAGAAAATATCCATAGTTGTTAGAAACAAAGAATTTTGGAATCAGAAGACTGTTTTCGTTCATCCCAAGAGCTGAAAACACAATGTATTATAATTACATAGACTTTTTTCTTAAGGGTGGTACTTTTTTTTTTTTAAAGATTTTATTTATTTATTTGACAGAGAGAAACAGTGAGAGAGGGAACACAAGCAGGGGGAGTAGGAGAGGGAGAAGCAGGCTTCCCACTGAGCAGGGATCCCGATGTGGGTCTCGATCCCAGGACCCCAGGATCATGACCTGAGTTGAGGAAGACACTTAAGGACTGAGTCACCCAGGCGCCCCAAGGATGGTACTTTTGCTCTGAGGCAAAGTTTAAAAAAATACTACTCTAGGATCATGTCTGGTAATCACTTTTGTTACTGTAATCTGTCACAACATTAATAACGAATAAACTAGGGACATTTTAGAATTTTTCTTTCAACCACGTATAATCTTGCAACATATAATTTCAGTTGCATACAACAGAGTTGATACAAATGGAAAAAACTACTTAGCAAGCCATTTCATTATTGAGCTCATTATATTTACAATTAAAACAAGGAAAATTGTTCAAATCTCCAATGAGGGATGGGCGTCATCTCAAACTGAACTCAGGGATGGTGCTGGGCAAAAGCTCATCTCCATTATCATGTCTGGAGGAAAGTCTATCAGTCAAACTGTCTTCTCCCTTAATCATCAGCTAATGTGACTATTAACAAGATATTTTCTCCAATATGTGCTTCCATTAGCATAATTCTGGGCCCTAATTACCTTATGTTTTTTTCATCTTTAAATATCTGACACAAAAATTGCAGTAGCAAATAGGCCCATGCGGTTTTCTAATCTAGTTTTTTCCCAAACTTGTCAGGGATGACGTTCTTTTATGTACCCTCGAATCCAGGTTCTTTTGATTATTTCTTAAGATTTTTTTTTAAAAGAAATAAAAGTACTACATATGTGCGGTAAAAATTTAGAAGTTCAGTAAAGGTTAAAAAAAAAAAAAATCACTCTTAGTCCTGTAAGTCAGGGACAATAATTATGAGTGTTTCATTGCATATATTTATTTTTTTTATTTTATGCTTTATATAATTTATTTTTATTGATTTATATTTTTATATATTTATTTATTTATTTTTAAGATTATTTATTTATTTGATGAGAGTACAAGCAGAGGGGAGCGGCAGGCCAAGGGAGAGGGAGAAGTAGAATCCCTGCGGAACGGGGAGCCCGATGGCAGGACTGGATCCCAGGACCCCAAGATCAATACCAGAGCTAAAGGCAGAAGCTTAATCAACTGAGCCACCCAGGTGCCTCTATATATTTATTTTTATTTTATATTTTTTATTTTATATTTTCTGTACTTATTTTTTATTTTTCAAAATTAAAATCATACTACTGGTTTTTTTTTTACTTGCCATCTTTGTCAGCATTTCTCCCTGTTTTTATTCCCTGAAGAAATAATTTATAATGGCTACATATCAAGCCATATGGATATACTGTAACATTTAAAATTTACCTCACTTTTGATCATTTAGTTTATTCCCAATTTACTTTGGTTATATGTTTATTTTAATAAATGTTATAGCTTTATCATTATATATATATGAATGCATATATATTGCTGTAATACATATCTTTATAACATTTTGATTATTGTCTTTGAGTAGATTTCTAGAAGTGGCATTGTAGGGACAAACAATAAAATTGTTTTAGTGTTCTTAGTATTCTAAATTCCTTTCAAAAGCAGTGTTTATAACTAGCTTGGTAAAGTTCAAGTATTAATCATATAAAGCTTTTTAAACAAATTTGAATTTAATATTTAGATTTAATTATATGGTCAAATACAAACTGGAAATTTTTAATAAATCAACTTCCTAATTTCATAAATATATGAATATATGAGAACAATAAATTATATAGAGACTAAGTTCAAGCATATTGGAATGTTGAAAAACTACTTTGCCCTTTACAAACCACAAATAAATCGACTTTTTGTTACCCCTATTTTCCTCAGGAGAATTATAAAAGCAATTCTCTCAAATATTAAAACTCTACATGTTTATATATAATTGGTTTATTTTGTTTTGTTCTGATCAAATTCAGCTGAATTTACCAAGAGAATAACTGGATTTTTCAGTGACTTATTGTTCCCTTCTTATAATAATGCTTTTATGTAAACATTTGGCATTGAACCATTAAGTGTTCAATCTTTTCTGGTTTTACAATTGTATATAAGCATCTCAAATCTGAATCTAGATTTTATGGGAATGTAGAAACTCCATCAAGCTCATCTTTTCTTTAACAATAGCTTGATTTTTCTTTCTTTTCTTTTCATTTATTTATTTTTTTAAGACTTTTTATTTATTCATTTGAGAGAAAGAGAGAGCGAGAGAGTGCGAGCTTGAGTGGGAGGGGCAGAGGGAAAGGGAGAAGCAGAGTCTCTGTTGTGTGACAGCCCAACACGGGGCTTGATCGCAGGGCCTGGAGACCATGACCTGGGCCAAAGGCAGAGGCTTAACCCACTGAGCCACCCAGGCGCCCCAATTTTTCTTTATTTTAATGAAAAGATATGCATGCAATATTCTACTATATCTTCTAAGGAAAAAACCATGAAAAAACGTATTACTTATCTACCAAACAGATACATTTTATACAGGTACCAGTATTTCCATTACTTACAATGGAGAAACAGAACATGGGTATGTTATTAAAAAGTTGGGCACTGGTATTTTTCTCTAATTCATTTTTTTGTAAAAAAAAAAGTATATAGATACAGATACAGGTATATGTCAGATAGACTGACAAATTAGAATTCCTTGTGCATACACAAAAGCATTATCTAATTAGTTTGCTGGAGATTTGGCTTTAGTGGCTCAATATTATGAAAACACAATCAACATTAACACTGAATAAGCACAGAAAATCAACTGTGTCAATACTGATTGGAAACATATGACATGATGGTTAAAAATTATTCATTTACTCTCTGTAGAAGAAGGAAGAGTGAGTTTGAATAAACTCAAAGATTTCCTTATGGGGAGTACCCCAAGCAGTTTTGGGAAATGTGTTTTTCTTCGCAAAAGACTTTCTTGGTGCCCAAGAGGCAAATATAGGGTAAATTCAGATGTGTTGTCTTTTGGCTTTGAACTTATATCCTTCATGAAGTTTAAGAGAAGAATCAGCATGATAGTCGAAGAGCAATACATTCTATCTCATGGGACTGTGATTACAATACACACCGGAAATATTTATCCAAAGAGCAAATTGGCTTATAGCCACATTCTACCTCAAATACAACTGAGGAAAAGCCACAGACATGACCCAAGGAAAACGCACGGGTATGATGACATTGTGTTCAATGAAAGCCACTTACGTTTTAAAAAACAAGTCCAGACTTGGACTTCAGTCTCCAAATATATGTATATGCGTCTTTATACAAGCATGTGTAGGGGGATACTGTTAAGATTTTCTAGTTAAAAATTCTCATCTGAACTTCTATCTTTATTTTCCTCTCTATTTTGATTTGTAGTTTGTTACTTGCCTTTACATTCTCTTAAGTTATACACTGTTAACTCTAAGACAGACTAAACCAAACGTGACATTTACCAACACTCCAAACAATGAGAAAACCTTACTCCAGAAGAAGCATTTTTCATTTGAAATCACATACAATCAGGCTCAAATTCAATCTGTTCTTTCTCAACAGTGCTAAGAAATAACTTGAGTAAGTTTTTAAACACAGTGTGAGTTTCAGATATTTTTTTCCGAGACAGAATTATGAGTATCAACCTTATTAGGTGGGCATAATTAAAAAGTATGTATTGGATAAACATTTGTTTCCTTCTACTTAATTCATTTATTCCACACTGACACCAACTGTTTATTGGCTGCTTAACGATGGCACGACTTCATTTACACATATGGATAAATATAGTGATTAATTACTTTCCATCACTGCTGTGCAGAATATTGGCTTTGTTTAACTCAGCTCAGAAACAGTAACTAGAAAAAGCTAACTGGTCTACCCTGACATTGACTTGATGCCAGATTTCAGGAGGATTAAGACACTTCCAAGCAGATAACAGACAACTCAAAAACTGGTCTAATGCACTGTGGAAGTGATATGGGTCCTAAGTAAATCACTGGGCTATAGGAAACCTAGTATCACCTGATAACTTTTGGGACTGATGTGGACAATACACAAAGCATTTTCTCTCCTTCAGAACTATATACACAGAAAAATTTTCACAAGAAACATGTTTTTCCCACAATTGCCTTAAATGACTAAGCAAAAAACAGGAGAGAATTGTGGATCCTCATGTAGACAAAGCGATTCTCTGAATCACTGCTCAATGAAATGTCCAGCGCACCCCAAATTCAGCAGCACCGAGGCACCAAGGTCTATGCCAATAGCAATGAGGAAATGAGGAAGTGTGAGATGGGACCCGTCCATGCATCTGAACAGTAGTTACAAGTAACTGACCAGCTCTGGGAATGTGATTGCTTGTAGGGCCCTTGCTCTTACCCTCTGGGACTTGGGGAGATCAAAGCATGGGCGAAGCCTTGATCTGCCCTGAGGTCCTGTGGACAGTGCCGGTACTCAGGGGCAGGGATCGGAGGAGGGGGGTTTGTGTGTGTGTGAACAATGTGAAGAATTGCCCAGCAGGGATGTGCTCATGGTCAAGAACCACCTTCAAATCTGAGTGAGTACGAGGGTCTGTTTGTCCCATAAAGCTAAGAGGGAACGGTTTCTTCGGGCTGATATAACAAAGTATCACAAACTGGGTGTCTGATAACAATAGAAATGTATTTTCTCAGAGTTCTGGAGGCTAGAAATCTTAAGTCAAGGTATCAGAAGCACAGCTTCTCTCTGAAGACTCTAGAGGGGGATCCTATCTTCTTTTTCTCTAGTTTCTGGTCGTTGCTGGTGATCCTTGGCATTCTTTGGCTTAGTGAGGCATCACTCCAATCTCTGCCTCTCATCACCACACAGTATTTTCTTCTTTGTGTGTGTGTCCAAATGTCCCTCTTCTCATAAACACGTCAGGCATGTTGGGTGATGGCCTGCCCTATTGGAGTATGACCTCATCCTAACTTGACTACAACTGCAAGGATCCTATTTCCAAATGAGGCAACACACAGTTTCTGGGTTTTAGGACTTCACCGTATCTTTTGGGGAGGACATGCCTGAACCCATAACAAAAACCAAATGGCAGGCTGACTCTCCTTCCATCTGTGAGAGTCCTAGGGTCCCAGAGAGGCTTCCTCGAGGTGCCTCAGCAGGGTCAGACAACCTGGCTTTGCGGCACAGGCTCTCTTGGCTTTTCTTCACCCATTCCTAAGATCCCTATCCTGACGATAACCAAATAATAGGACTGAACTCCAGTGAACGAAAAGAAAAAACAAAACAAAACACAGTATTAGTAAAGGCCCACTTAAGGGGCCCTTGAGGTTACAGGGGGGAGAATTTTGTCCAAAGTAATTAAACAGGGTTGGTAAGGTAGAGGTGCTGGAAAACAGAATTTAAAACAAGAAAGTGAGCATTCTACAATACACATAGGTTATTTGCTAGGCAGTTAATTCTATAAATAAAAACAAGAAAACCAGTTTTCTGAAATAAAATGTCAGTTTGAAATGCAGTCTTCAGCAATTAAATGTAAATGTAATAGTATTTAAATGGACACTTGAGCACAGGCATAAAGTGGCAGGGATCACATACCAAAGTGAGATACACACACGAAAACAAAAACAAAAACAAAAACACAAATCGAGATACAAACTCAGATGCAAATTCTGAATGGACCCAATTCTATGACTTGCAATCTTTACGATGCTAATAAGTATCCCAGTCCTTTTCTCAGGTGTAGGGGAGGACTGAGATTTCGTGCCCAGCAGGGTTAAGATCAGTCACGTAGCATCGTTTGGCCAATGGCATAGGGTGGGGGTGCGGGTGGGGCATAGGGTGGGGTTGTCGTTTGCTATAAGAAGAAGCTTTACAAGCCGGTATATGATTTGTCATGCCCAGAGTCCTTCTGGAAGATGCTTCGGCATGCCACAGCCTGCAGAGACTGTTTGAGGGTAAACAAGGGACTCATCATCTAACTCATCATCTAACTCATCTAACTCATCATCTAACTCTGAACTGGAAAAGTTAAAAAAAAGGCAAGAAGTAGGTTGCCTGTCTGCTGACGGGTGGTCTGAAGGTGAGGTGACTGCAGAGAAGTTGAGCTGTACTTTGCAGGGCTGGTTGGGAAAGAGATGTGGATTCCTCTGGCCTGATGTGGGGTATAAAAGTGAGTCAGGGATGAGAGGCATCTTGAGAGGCTGATCTCCACAGAGAGAGGTAAACGGTTGTAGGAGAGCTCCTGCATTTCTCAGCTCCTTGGTGTCCCTTCCTCTCTTTTCCCCACCTAGGCACACCCCGCCACACCCCCCCACCCCCGTGGGGCTCCATAACTCTCCTCCCAGACAGCCAGCAGAAAACCCTTCCTACAGGACATCTTGTCTAGAAGGACAGCAAATAGCTATGATTGTGAATGAAGTTTTGACTATCAGAGTTGGTATTCTAGGTATCAAATGAGACTATGTTTCAAAAATTAAAGTAACTTTTAAAAACACTTATTAACCAAATAGTCAAAAAAGCTAACAACCAGTATGACTTGGGCACTAATCACTGAGCGCAACCACTGTCAAGGTCGGAGCAGAGCCCTTGGGTTCTGGATTGTGCCTTCTCACTGCTGCCCTGGAAAGAAGGGCGGGTTACAGGGGAGGCGTCGGGTGGCCTGTCACTGGCTGGTGGCTGGGTGAGGTGTACTCAGGGCAGACAGCTGCTATCAACCCAAACAGAAGCACACATATATTTTCACCAGCCACTTGGCTGACAAGGGCTGTGTTAAAAACAGGGGCCAAAGAAAGAGTTCTCCCACTGAACACATTTTAAAGGGATAGTGAGAACAAAATAAAATTGCTTGTGACTACATTCCAGGAATCCTGACTCTCTGGTTATTTATGTGAACTAACTAAGCCACTTAGAGAGCACCTGATACACACAATTGTATCATATTCAATTTTCCTGATGACGAAGTCAGGGAGGAAGGAGGCAGAATCTTCTTAATGGTGGGCTACAAGGTGATGAAGGGACGCCTGGATGGTTGAGTTGGTTAAGTTTCCAACTCTTGATTTCAGCTCACATCGTGATCCCAGGACCATGAGATCCAGCCCCATTTTGGGGGTCTGCGCTCAGCAGGGAGCCTGCTTGAGATTCTCACTCCCTCTTTCGTTGCCTCCCGCCACTGCGTGTGTTTGCATACACTCTCTCTCTAAAATAAATCTTAAAAAAAAAAAAAAAAAGGTGATGGATTAGTCCCTGTGTGGAATCACAAAATAATAAAATTATATCCTAACTGCGCACATTTGAAGATTAGCCATGCTGCTCAACTGTTATTGCTGATGAATGAGTTTATATCAAATGATTTATAATAGCTAACAATAACGTAGAACTCCAGTAATGATTGATATGGGATCTAGAATATCATCAGTTTGAACACTCACTTTATGGATTTATGTGTGAAGTTTATTAAATGATTAGTTGGAATTATTTTAAAATTTAGTTTTTTAAAAAATCAGTAGGCAACAGATGGGCCACATCCATCCTTAAACATGAGCCAAGAAAAAAATAAATAAGACCATATTATAATATTTCAAGCCCTTCAGAGGGTTTAGGTTTGACTGCTTTGTTAGCATTTTATTAGTGTGTTTAATTTTGCTTTGTTTTGTTTTTCTTTTTTCTTTTTTTTTTATTTATTTGACACACAGAGATCACAAGTAGACAGAGAGGCAGGCAGAGAGAGAGGAGTAAGCAGGCTCCCCACTGAGCAGAGAGCCCAACATGGGGGCTCGATCCCAGGACCCCGGGATAATGACCAGAGCCGAAGGCAGAGGCTTAACCCACTGAGCTACCCAGGCGCCCCTGTTTTGTTTTTCTTAAGTAAAAAAGAATTAGGTTGTGATGCAAGTAAAAGAATCTAATTTAATTTTAAGTTCTTACTTCCTATACTAACACATCATTGAAAGGTAGAAAATACCCTTATCTTGCCTAACACATAATTTTTAATCCTAGAACTTGGGTTCTGATGCTAATAAATCCCAAAGAATGAAAAAGAAAAACACAATTGCCTAGGTATCTAAACTTTTCATTGAAAGTTAATTTTAATCAAAACACAAAGGATTCATTGTTACTGCTTAGGGTGAGGCCAAATAAATGTTTTGGTTGCTGTTATAAAAATGCATTTGTTTTTTTTAAAGTTACTTACAGATATAATACAATTACTTATGAGAGAAACCTAAGCTTTTGTCGCATGAGCATTTCATTGTCCTTGTATTTGAAAGCAAATTAATTGATCAACTGTTTCAAATGAATAGTGAATTCACAGAAGAATTCAGCATCTTTAGGCTTTGTCAATGAGCTCATGTGGCTGTAGCTAGCATTCCAGCCAAAAACCACATTGTTATTGGCTGTTGTGATGCCAATAAGGTTTGGATAAGCCCTCATCAGGAAGCTCTTTCTAGCTCTCATCAAATGTGGGTAAACAGCAGGCGGCCTTATAGAAGCCAGAAGCCATCTGAGTGTCAGGGTGGAAAAGGGGGTAGTGTATTGAGAGGATAAAGACAGCAGGGAACACAAAAGCAGACTCTGAGATCACCTGGTCCCTAATGTAATGACTTCACTGAGTCACAATCAGCTCTGATGGTCACTTCAAGAAAGTGAGATACTAATTTGTTGTGTTGGTTTCCCTGTTACTTGCAGCTGAAACCATCCTAACTGATGGGCTATTGTTATTATTCTTTTTTCAGATGTTCCGTTGTTCTATAGGAAATTGTATTGTTTCATTAATAACATTATATTTAATAAATTATATTATTTATTGCTGGGATACCTATTAACTAACTCTTACTAGAATACACTTTCCTCAAGAGTAAAGATAGTTTCTTTTTTGTTTTTTATTTAAATTCCAGTTAGTTAAGATAAAGTGTAATGCTAGTTTCAGATGTATAATATAGTGATTCAACACTTCCATACAACACCCAGGGCTCACCACCACACATGCCCTCCTTCATTCCCATCACTTATTTCACCCATCCCCCACCCAGCTCCCCCTGGTAACCATCAGTTTGTTCTCAGGAGTCAAGGGTCTTCTTCTTGGTTTGCCTTTCTCTCTCTCTCTTTTTTCCCTTTGCTGTTTTGTTTTGTTTCTCAAATTCTACATATGCGTGAAATCAGACCATATTTGTCTTTCTCTGACTGACTTATTTCACTTAGCATTAAACTCTGTAGCTCTAACTATGTTGTTGCAAGTGGCAAGATTCCATTTTTATGGCTGAGTAATATTCCATTGTATTTATATACCACTTCTCCTATACCCATTCATCAGCCGATGGACACGTGGGCTGCTTCCATACTTTGGCTATTGTAGATAATGTTGCTATTCACATTGGGGTGCATGTATCTCACTGAATTAGCATTTTTGTATTGGGCGGGGTGAATAACTAGTAGTGCAATTGCTGGACTGTAGAGTGGTTTTAGTTTTAACTCTCTGAGGAAATTCCGCACTGTTTTCCAGGGTGGCTGCACCAGTTTGCATTCCCACCAGTAACGCAAGAGGGTTCTTCTTCTCCACATCCTCGCCAACACCTGTTGTTCGGTGTGTTGTTGATTTTAGTTGTAGATTCTGACAGGTGTGAGGTGATATCTCCTTGTAGTTCTGATTTGTATTTTCCTGATGATCAGTGATATTGATCATGTTTTCATGTATCTGTTTGCATCATCTTTGGAAAAAGGTTCAAGTTTCCTGCCCATCTTTTTAATCGGATTGTTCATCTTTTGGGTATTGAGTTTTTTATGTTCTCTACATATTTTGGATACTATCCCCTTATCAGATACGTCATTTGCAAATATCTTCTCCCATTCCATAGGTTGCCTTTTAGTTGCATCAATTGTTTTCTTTGCTGTGTAGAAGTTTTTTATTTTGATGAAGAGAGTAAAGATAGTTTGTGTTGTTCACTGCTCTATCCCCAATATCTACCACCCCCTCTGGCCAACTGACACTCAGTAAATGTTGACTGAACATAAGACAGCTTCTGTTGAATCCACTGAATCTAACATCATTCCAAGGAACTCATTATCTTTACAGTTGCCAGATAGTATGACATAAGGTCTTACTCCAAGAGATCTGGAAAGAGCCCTTCCTTTCATGGAAATACCAAAAACTGAGTGGTAGAAAATCCCTTCTCGGAATTAAAAAGGGGCTGGTTAGTCTACACTGGACTGTGCATCTCACCACACTCACATTCCTTGCCTTCTGCAGCTCTTGGCTTCAGCACCTCTCTCAACCTACGTGCCATTTTTATAAAATGAGTCACTTCTTACATTTCTGTAACATGTATTATAAATGTCACCAGCAAGATTCTTTTCTTGGGCCAGTCACTATACATGTCATCTGGACCAGTCAAAAGTGCTGCTGGCAAGTCCTATAACAAAACGTACAAGAAGACGTTGTTCTGCTTATTACCCTAGAATATTCTAGGACTAAAGGCTGGACTGCACTGTCAGGACCTGCAACGGAACAGTCATGCTTCCCGTGATGGTGTCACTGGGCAACATTTCGAGCTCTTCAAAGCAGCCGACACTGCTGGAGAGAGGCGTATCGTCAATTATCACATCCATCCATCCATCCATCCATCCATCCAGTATGTTAGTATAGGGAAGGGAAGCCAGCGGGCCCTCCTGTCTGCTCCACTAACACCCAGTGCATGGCAGGCTTCTTCATGGGACCTTGTATTATCAAATCTTCAAGGCAAAACATGTCTTTCTGGAAAAAGACTGATTCAAATTTAAAAATATGTTCCAAAGCAGCAATTTCTTGGATAAGCTCCTTCATATTTGGGGGACAAAAAAATGTCTTTATTTATCAATATTAGAGAGAGAATTCTGTTCAGGCTTTGCCCTTTCTTCAGATTATCAAATCAATCCATGCTATTGTTGAAGTTTTAGGAATAATAAGTTTATAGATAAGATAAAAATTAACCATATTTCAGAGATAAAGATATAAATATACAATTATACTAATATACAACCTAAGTAGAGATATCCTGTTCGTCAAGAGTGTATTATAATTGGCATATGTGGTATTGTTCTTAACATCATTGTCAACATTTTTTCTGATATCATCATATTGAAAATTAACGGTTGCATAATGCTGTAATCAATGGATGTATTATAATTTTTTAACTACTCACCTCTTATTGGAGGGATGGTTTTATATATTTTCAAAATATAAATCAATTTCGAATTGACTTCTGCAAACCGAATTAAATGACACTGTGGTTGTAATCATTTTTAAGGGTATTGTACATATTGCCACTTTTTTAGACGAAAAATTGAGACAATTTTCTCTCCTTGCCTGTAGTTTATGAATGTTATGGGGGTCACTGCACCCAAGCCAGCACTGAGTATTTCAAAGTATGTATTTCTCAATTTTGTAGGTAAGACTGGTGTATCTTCTTGTCTCAATCTGGACTGCTAAGGCAGCATATAAGGGCTGGATGGTAGATGAACAATAGAAATTTATTTTTCATAGTTCTGGGGGCTGGAAATAAAAAATTGGGGTGCCAGCACGGTCTGGTTCTGGTTGCACAGTCTTAGCTGGTAGAGAGAAAGCAAGAGCTCTAAGGTCCTTTTTTAAGGGCCCCGATCCCATCCATGCAGGCTCCCCTTCATGACCTAATCACCTCCCAAAGGCTCTACCTCCCAGTACCACCCCACTAGAGTCAGGATTTCAATCTGTAAGCTTTGAGGGACCCACATGTTCAGTTGGTAAACACTTCTTTTAATTATGGTTTCTTTGATTTTTAAGAATTTGACCCCATTTTTATTTCTCTTGTAAATATTTACTCTTTTCATGGCGATCACATGTTCATGTCCTTTGTATACATTTCCAATAGGATTTTTGTATTTTTCTGCAATTATTTATAAGTACTCTTCCTTTATTAAATATACTAATAATCCATTATTCTTTTTTCAAATGCCTAACACCTTTTTTTTAAATAAATGATTTTTTTAAAGGTTTTATTTATTTATTTGACAGACAGAGATCACAAATACGCAGAGAGGCAGGCAGAGAGAGAGGGGGAAGCAGGATCCTTGCTGGGCAGAGAGCCTGATGCGGGGCTGGATCCCAGGACCCTGAGATTATGACCTGAGCCGAAGGCAGAGGGGCGCCCCCTAACATCAGTCTTAATAGAATAGTTTCATTGCTGCAAGTTGTCATACAGGGTAGACATACGAAGAAAATATAAGAGTGGTCTTTAATACAAAGAATACTTTATTGTTGCAAAAATTCTGGGGTTTAAAGAAGCTTAAAAAAAAGAAAAACTTTAGGACCGAAGTCTCTTTTATGATAGAGAGAGGTTTGTACATAGGATACCGACGCATTTCTGGATTAGAAATCTACCTTAAGTGTAATAGCCATAGCTTTAATGTATGTAAGACTTTAACCTGATCCAAAAAAATAAAAATAAAAAGGCACTGTTGCTCATCTAGTACAAAAGCCACATTTAATGTAAGAGTTGACGGGTAGAGACGTTATATCTTCACAACATCCTCCTCTTTTGTGGCAGAGCTACAGCAAGAATCAAGTGCTTTAGAAACATCCCGGTACAGTGTAATTCTTCTCCCCCAGTGGTGCATGCCAGAGCCACGTACAGGCCTTGTATTCTTTGAAAACTTTCCATCACAATTATCTTAGGGTTAGTAGTACTACAAGAGCATCAGACTAAGACTCTAAATTCTAATGATGTATTATTTCTCGTGAAAGACATTTTCAACTCATTTTTCTATAGTGCTTACATTAATGATCTAATGTTTGCCTAAATCCCATAATACGTCTATTTTAAATTTGAAACAGAAAATTGATTAAGACTTACTCAGATTAAACAGCACATGTGAATAACACATTCTTTCATTAAAAAAAATAAGTCTAATGGCATATCCTTCCATTTAGGATTATCCTTTAGTTATTTATGCGCAAATAAATACAACCGGCAACCACAGTATTCCAAAGATTGCTTTCCTCTGTTGTTTGTCCCAATAGTGACACTTTCCATGGTGATTACAAGGATAATTTCAGGCATATTCTGTAAATTCTAAAGCTAAGGATGCTTCGGGAAGAAACTTTAATGGATTAGCTTATTTTAGTGATGTTACATGTTTGCATGAGTAGGAGCTACTGCGTGCCCTTGGGCTAAGCTCCCAATGCTGGCATAGACGGGATGAAAGGCCAGGCTGTAGAACATCAATAAAAAGAGCAAATGGAATTCAATATTTGCTTTTTTTTTTTTAGCTTAGTCTTTCAACTATTATGGTTGATACGGTTTTATTGCAAGTCTCTGAATTAATGAAGAGAATATACTGGTAAACAGAAATGCATTTCATGCTCTACAAAGGGAAATTGAGTTGCTTTGGAAAAATATAACCCCCCCAAAAGTTATGATTTTTCTTTTTCTTTTAAGCTATAATTTTTCTTAAAAAAAAAATCTCCCCAAACGAATGAGATTTAACCTTTTAAAAATGCCAAGGAGGGGCGCCTGGGTGGCTCCGTGGGTTAAAGCCTCTGCCTTTGGCTCAGGTCATGATCCCAGGGTCCTGGGATCGATCCCCACATTGGGCTCTCTGCTCAGCAGGGAGCCTGCCTCCCCCTCTCTCTCTGCCTGCCTCTCTGCCTACTTGTGATCTCTATCTTACAAATAAATAAAATCTTTAAAAAAATAAAAAATAAAAATGCCAAGGAATCTTAAGTTTTTCAGAAGTGCAATTATTTTAGGTCATATAACTTTAATAACTTTACATATATATGTACATATATATATACATATATGACTGTAAACACTGATAATTAGGGAGGAGCTGGGAACTGTAAAGTTGCTCCTTTCCCCAAGAAATTCACTTTCTACAACTCAAATCTTAAGGAAACTTCAAGGCTTTGTTTTGGGTTCCAGTAACAAATACCATGATTTAACACTATCTGTTTTTTTTTAAAGCAACATATATCTAGATGTTCATGATGATAGGAGATTTCCCAAAGACCTTCTTGTTCTCTTTTCATTCTCTGTAGCCTGTTACGCCAACAAGCATGTTGACCTGTATCCAGACAATGTATATAGTATCAGTTGGTTTCAGGAAGAAAAAAAAGAAAGAAAGCGCAAAGGAGAAACCTAAACTTGTTTTGAAATAGCTCATTTAACTGAAAATCTAAGAATTTTGTGACTTAAAACACACAAGCTATGGGCATATACTTGTTTGAGCCGCACAGGTTTGAACTCCATCATAATACATGTATATTACATGGATCAACTTTGGGTTGAAGAAAGAAACTCCTGGCGAAGAACGGCGCGTGAGTGGCTCCTGCCCGTCAACAGCCAGCCATGGTGAGTCCCTCCTGTATCAGGTGCTCCCACATATGCAACTGGAATTCCTTCAACCACCCTGAAAAGCAGGTGACTTCATCCTCACTTTACAGGCGAGGGACCCAAAGGGATTTGCCAAAGGCTATGGACCTAGAAAGTGACAAAGGAAGCCGGAGTTTGAAACAAGATGCCAGCGACGTCAGAACTTGCGCCCTCCCCACCGTGTCTCTGTCCTCAAAAAGCCACTTCTTACACGAGACGCAACCGCTCCACTCGTAGGCCTTCAACCCCGTCATGAGGTAACGCACCGTGTCTGGGATCGCTAATATCAAAGGCTGATTTCTGCCACTAGAGACCGTCTTCCTAAAACCGTCATCAGTGTTCGCAGAGCTGTAAGCTGCCCCAATTGTTCTGCAGAGCGTGTGAGCTCTCTTTGGAGAAAGGACACTGGAGGAAGGTGACCCTGTGTCGTTTCTGGGTTTCCTGACGACCCGACGGCAGTTTCTTTCTCTTTGCCCGGCACAGCTTCCATCACGGGCTAATTCGTCACGGCTCATTGCAAACTATGGGGAGTTTGAATGAAAAAGGTAAGACTCAGAATATCAGGGAGCACAAGACTTATCTGTGGCCAACAGGAGAGTCTTCCATCCAGGCGAGGCTCTACTCTGGTCCTAGGAGAGCAGGGAAAGAATGTACACCCCAGTGTTTCCAGCCACCGTGTACTTAACTCCTCCCCTCCAGAAGGAACACCTCTTTAAAAACAAATCCAAGGGGCGCCTCGGTGGCTCTGTTGGTTCAGCGTCTGACTTTGGCTCAAGTCATGATCTCGGGTTCCACGGATCAAGGTGGGCGTTGGGATCCCCACTCAGCAGGGAGTCTGCTTGTCCTTCCCCCTCTGCCCTTCCCCCAACTCCTGCTCAGGCTCTCTCCCCCCTCACACTTTCTCTCTCCCTCTCTCAAATAAATAAATAAAATCATTAAATAACTCAAAATGACATTTGTGTAATTAAAGCATTTTGTGGGGGCGCCTGGGTGGCTCAGTGAGTTAAAGCCTCTGCCTTCGGCTCAGGTCATGATCTCAGGGTCCTGGGATCGAGCCCCGCATCGGGCTCTCTGCTCAGTGGGAAGCCTGCTTCCCCCTCTCTCTCTGCCTGCCTCTCTGCCTACTTGTGATCTCTGTCTGTCCAAATAAATAAATAAATTTTTTAAAAAAGCATTTTGTTTTTCATTAGGTAAAGATATAACACGATTCCCCCCTTTTATCCCTCCCCTCAGGCTTGTACTCTTCCTCGTGAAGACCACTGTATTGGTTTCTGCTAGATTTATATTACTCTGCTTGAAAGTCATTTTCTATAGGATGATACCTAATTTTCTTTAATAAATGGAAATACGATCGTTTCATGGTTTCTGGAGCACTGTTCTAAATAGAAATTTACCTAATCAGCATTAACACTTCCTAGGGTTTAACACATTGAAAAGGAGCCAGAGACCAAATTAACTGTTTATCCATTTATTTATTTTTCAATAATTAATTAACTAATTACTTAGTTTTAGAGAGAGAGAGAGCATGCACAAGTGGGGTGGGGAGGAAAGGCAAGAGGGAGAGACAGAGAATCTAAGTACGATCCAGGCCCTGTGTAGATCCCGACACTGACTGGGACTTGATCCTATGACCCTGAGATCATGACCTGAGTTGAAATCAAGAGTTAGACACTTAACTGACTGAGCCACCCAGGTACCTCCCAATTAACTGTTTAGTAGCAAATTATTTACTTTATTCTTCTCCACATAGGTTAACCCATATTTTCTGTAACAACTCTTAGATGAGATTAGGATTCTACTTACAAAAACCTAATAAAATATGATTAGCATAATATTTGTTTTGTTTTTACACGTTCTAAATCAATTTTGTGTGCAAATCAGATATAATCCTGGTTTACAAAAATCTTCTGATTTCTCTGTATGTACTCTTGTCTTATACAATGCAGGAGAAAATCTAGAACAGAAAGTTTTGTGGGTTTTCTGTATGTCTTGATTTTTTTCTTATTTTTTGAGGAGTCTTTCAGATTCTCTCTTACAAATGGAAAATTTCTGAGTACGCATTTTGTTCAGTTTGCAATGAGGTTACATCCTGAGAAACCCATCATAAGTTGAAAGTAAAGAGGAAAATGCATTTTAATACACTTCACCTACTGAATGCCATAGCTTAGCCTATCCTACCTTGAATGTGCTCAGAACACTCACATTAGTCTACCGTTGGGCAAAATCATCGAACAGTAAGCCTATTTTATAACAAAGTATTGACTATTTCACGTGGTTTGTTGAAAGTGAAAAAACAGAAAGGTTGTGTGGGGACAGATGAGTGTCAGGGTACAGATTGTTGATCTCTGTGACTGCGTGGCTGACAGAGGTCGCATCACAAGAGAGGATCAGACACCACACCGTGTGCCTGAGAAAAGCTCCAAAGTATGGTAAAAAGAAGTATGGTTTCTACTGAATGTGTACTGCTTTCGCACCATCAGAAAATTGTAAATTGAACCATCGTAAGTTGGGGACCGTCTGTATTAGAAAACTGAACGTTGGCAGATAAACTCCTATTTTGCATCATGACATTGAAGTTGGAAGTGCTGAACTTGTTCTAGGTCTAGGCTGAACAGGGTAGACAGGAACCATTCAAACGTGGGTAGTAAAAAGGGCCAAGTGCAAGACTAAAGTATGGAATTGAAGGGAATCGTAAAAGCTGCTTTACTGAGAGGAAGAAGGGAAGGGAGATTAAATTGGTATTATTTTCTGTTTGCTTCCAAGGTGAAGCATCATGCAAAAAACCTCATTTGTTTTGCCAGCTAGAGTGATAAAAAGTTTTCTGGACCCCCTTCTAATTTTTTTCTAGTTCGCCTTATCGCAGGACACACGTGTTAGAAAGATGGTCCTCCCGTTGTTAGTGAAAACAGTTTACCCAAACCCCGTATATTTGTGTGAAGCACAATGCCTCACACAGACCCGGTACACCCCTACCCTCTCGCAATGAGCTTGATCTTGATTTAGATTTCCAAGCATCCACGGGGAATTTCAAATTAAATGGCAGGAGGCGACCTTTAAAGTCTCTTTTCTGAGACAGCTTAGAAAGTTCTGTGGGACTCATTCCCTCCCCCTTCCTCCTTTTTGCCTTTCAGTTTTTGATGTGTTGGTTTAAAAATCAATCATTTTGTCATTCAAGAAGTGATCATACATTTCTAACAGGAGAGAAAGAAGGGCATGGGGAAGGATGACTTTTTACTTTAAGTGACGGTAACGAATCCTTATCAAGGAAGGTTTGTTCTGCTGAGAATTGAAGTGATCACAGGTAAGAGGGATTGAACAATTTGCTTTCCATCAAAACCAAGACTGCTTGTTGAGGCACCTCTGAGACACAACACAAGACTACTTAGGCTCTTACCTTCTGTTGGCATAAATCTTCCCCATTGGCAATGAGAAGTTTGTTTCTTTATTGTGTATCTATGTATTTATCTATTCATTTTAAGTGGAATCTTTTATATTGCAAGAGAATGAATACCACGAAATTAATACGACTAAAGGCAATGGAACTTTCATATATTCTTATGAGTAAGTCTTTGTCCAGCGTCCCATCTATGAGCCTGAATATCGCGTGTCAGTCTTTACCCGCTTGGGTACATGCACACTGATTGCCATCACTCATCTAGGATCTAATTCAATCATCTGGGTAATAGATTTTAATGGGTTCTACAACTTCTTGATGTGCCCCCAGGGAGGGATTGTGTTTGGTTTTCCTCCCTGCATCAAGGAGACAAGTGTTGATTTAACCCATATGTAAAAGCTTGCTCTGTAAGACAGGGTGTGGTGGCCATTTAATAGAGATCCGTTTTAGCAAAACCCTCAAGTTTTTATGAGTATTCTATTCATGGCAACAGGAAGTTCTGCACAGATTATAATCTTACACCGGTGGCTAGACACAGGTGCTGTGACCCAGCAGAGAGCTAGATCCCATGTAAGTAGAGAAAATGCTTCTCATGCACTTAGTTGCACACTTGTACATTTGACCCCAGTACTTGGGAAAGCAGCTTCAAATACATTCTGTTATTTAAAAATGTTACAGCAATTCGTCTTTTCCAAAAATATCCAGAGTTAGAGGTCTAGGAACAATTTTGTACAGATGATCTTGAGGCACAGTTTTCTAGAAGCAGAACTGCTATATATATCAGCTACACAATGGGGAAACAATATTAATTCACCACGTGATATTTGCATGACAATTGACATGTCATCACATTAATTCGTGACACCTTCGGTAGGCTCATCCGCATTTTTAAGAGCAGAAGAAGTGGCAACATTTTGTTCAAGGTCACAGAAAGAGTGCTGGTGCCAGGACTCTTGACTCCACAGTTGGCATTCTTTCCAAATGGTCTTCTGAGGAAATGGGATGCTCACTGATTCCTACTGGTAAAGGACAGGTAATGTATCTGTACCTCCCAAGCGGGGGAGCTTGACCGTCCCCAAATGCAAGCATGTTTGGCTGCCTTTCTATTCGTGCACAGGATGTGGTTTCATAGAATCCACACCAGATCCTTGTGATCATTCTGGGTGACTCCAAGACCCAAGAACATGGCTCCTTGTCTGTCTCCAGTGCTGGGACGCATGCTCCCACTCCATTTCAGCTGCCTCCTGGAGTCGACTGTTACCTCTCTATGACCCTTTATGTTCCCAACTCCCTTAGAAACTCAACAATCATACGAACTGATGGGGGACAAAACAGCACAGTTTACTCACATGGGCTCTAGAATCCGGCCCCTGGGCTTCGGACCTGTTCCAGTTTTGTAATTGACTAGCGGGGCAAGTTTCCACATCATGGGAAAAGAATGGTCCCCAAAGGGCTGTTCCGATGAAATGAGTTAATACGTGTAAAAAGCCAGAGTCTGACATTCATTTGGGCTCAATGAATAGCATCTTATTACGTCCTTCAACTTTTAACCTTCATTCTCTTCTTTCCAGTCTTCACTAATGTGTTTAACTCAAAAAAAAAAAAAAAAAATCCCTGAGAATTTGTTTGCTTCAAAGCTCAAAAATGTGGCTGTGGACTTTTGAGAGAATGGCAGAACGTCTCTGTGGAAATCTTTAGGGTAACTTCTGCAAGAGTTGCTCCATATCCCAACACCGATGCCCAGAGGCAGGCAGAGATGGAGCTTATGCATACAGCGTTGGAAGCAAAGTCCTAAATAGCTGTTGGACTCTGATAGAAGAAAACTGGGGACACCATGATCTCTGAAAATATGAGCAGGAGTGAGTTGTCCTGAAGTTCACGTCCACACAAGCATCCTGATGAGGGATTTCCAGGCAGATCTGCGAATGTGAAATCCCCTTCGTGAAAACTTCCAGACTCTGGGCAGAAACAGATGAACAGACTGGGAAGGAACCAGAGAAAGAGAGCACAGCCTGCCTCTCTAGTTCGTTATATCTTGACTGGGACCAGGGGGAAAAACAGTGCACTGCAGGACCTTAATAGACGCTCCCTGAGGTGACCCTGTGTACTTGGAAAATACCAGAGGTTCTACTTTCCTCTTGGCCATTCTGAAAGCTCATTAACATACTGAAATCTCTTAGAAGTCCTGCCGCAAAGCAGTGGGTTTGACTATTTGAGGCCGATCCTCCTGTTCCCAACTTTTATTTATCTTATTTTCATCTTACCTCCCCTCCAGTCTTGGAGATCGGACTTGAGATTGTCACTGCGGAGAAGATAAGTAAAACGATGGGACAGAAGACCGTGTTAAAGCATTTACCAGAGTGCGCAATTCTGGAAACTTCAGCTTTGCAGAGAGATCATTTGGAATGAGGGAGTCATACATGTAATGCGAGAACTCTGGGTTCCTCGATTCCTAAAACCAGCTCTTCAGCCGGATGAGCAGCTGGTGAACCCCCTTAACTGCGCCGTCTCACTTCATTCGTCAGAAAGGCAGAGACGATAGCGCTAGTCTCACTTGCAGATTTGTTATGAGGAAGAGATAATAAGTGGGGAATGACACGAAGCTACACGGACCCTGCTCGGCAGAGGGCTTGACGTGGATCAGCGGCTGTTCCGAGTTTTGTCTCCATTCCTGTGGTTTTACTGCGCAGGTTACAGAGTTACAAAGTTTAAACTCTTGAGTGAAAAATGCTGGGGGGTTGAAGAGGACACTGTCTTCAAAACGGGACAAGCAGTCCTAGACTGTCACTGAAATCTCTTCTCCCTAAACCGTGTCAGTCTCGAGTTTTCCGCTTCCTGTGGGAAGAAGGAGTCCCCTTCGCCTTGGCGGCCATCCCGGGAAAGGTGCTGCTTCACCTCACCAGCTACAATGTATTAAAGACAAAGATATTCATCCTTTTTGCCCTTCCTAAAAGCCAAGAAGAGCAAAACAAATAAGGTGGTAGACTTAACACTGTCCAACTTCCACGTGTTTTGTCAGCATTCGCCACTAACTACCTCAGACCTCACAAAGGAAAGCGTTTCCAGAGAGATCTTTCATTTCTCTAACAGACAGGAGAAGCGCCTCTTCTCCACAGATCACGAATTCCCAAACTTGCGGGAAGATATTACGAGATAGCTCATCGAGAACTTCAGAACAAATGACAATAAAAGCTTTTGAATGTAATTTCTAGCCTACCTAGAAGACATGTTTTCCTCGCCTGGCACAGACCCCACGGTCTGTGTACCAAGAAGAGGTCCAATGGTCAACACCTCCAGCAATTTGATAAAGTGACTCTTCTTCGATTGCAAAATTCATGCTTAGAATTTTGATGGAGCTGAGCTGTTCTCGAACAATGTTTATCCATCGTTTTCGTCGTTTTGACAAGATCACCCAACTGGAATGGACAGAGCTCTTGGGCCCCTTGACGACAGATTTAATGGTCTTACTTCTGGGCCATTCTGCTGCTGACAGTCCTTCTGTAAATGCTCAGAGGAGACCTCCTACATAGGCGAGGCCCTGGCATTCCTCACTCAGTGTGCTACAGGTCTCCCGCCTCGCTGAGAGCACAGGGCTAGCCCAGGAAACAAGAACTCCAGGAAATAACACCTCAGGAAGGAACAGAATATAGATGACCTAATGAAGAAATTCAGTGGAAAACATACAAAGAACAAAGCTCTGAGTTTATGTCTAATATTTTTTATCTGTTTCCTTAATTGCCCAGTCAATTTCTGAATTTGATTTACATTAGAATAACCTGAGTGTTGACATGAGATTTCACTCATATGTTAATATTGAGATGTTTGTTTGCGTATAAGGACTCCAAACCTTCACCTTCTGTCGTTTTCCACTATGCTGGTCCCATTAATTGATTACCATTCTACCCCCAAAGGTGGCTCTTCTGCATTTTCTACCTATTCGTGGATCTGTCCCCTCCTTCAGGCCATTCCTGTGGGCTGCTCTCCTTCAAGTGCCTCAGGGCCTTTGCACTTCCTACCCTCAATATATTATCCTCAGACACAGCTCATTCTTTCTTCTTCCTGATGACTCTGTACGAGTATAATTTTACCTCAGCTATTATATATATAAAATGGCATCCATCACTTCACTCTTTCCTCCCTTGTTCTCTTTTATTTTATTTTTTTATGGTTCCCCATTTTCTCTCTCCCCTCACTAGGTGTGAATTTCATCAAGGTGGAGACTTTGCTTGTTTTTGTTTACTGCTAAATCTCATGCCCCTGGAAGTGTGTGGAACAAAAGCGCCACTAAATAAATACATGTTGAGTGGATCGACATGGATAAATAAGTGAAACATTTTCAGATCTCATCTGCACATGCTATTGGATACGCACAGAGAACGCACAAGGTACAACAGTTCCAACCTCAGCCCCAACCCAGCCGTTCTACAGGAAATGGGGACTAAATCCAAAAACAGACCCAAGGAATGAGAAACAGGTTGGGTGGGCAGGATGTCCAATAAGACCCAGAGTGAGAGATTTCTCATCAACCTCCCAGCTCCTAGAATGAGGTATAACTCCAGCTGGTCTAGCTTCAAGAACTCTCTGATTGACTTTTCCTCGGTGTGAACTAAGCCTCGGTCTCTCCCGGCGTCCCTGCTCCTCAGTGCGCATCTCCTGCCGTGGCCGTGGACACTTGTTCACCATTTGTGACGCTGGACTTCAGGTTTAGGGTATTATAGTCTCACTTATGGAAGAAATATTCTACTGACTTTTTTTCTTCAGAATAATAAACTGGATTGAAATAGGCTATAATGAGGAAAAAATATCAACACAAAAACCAAATCCAAAAAATTGAGAAGGAGGGGCGCCTGGGTAGCTCAGTCGATTAAGCATCTGCCTTCGCCTCAGGTCATGATCCCAGGGTCCTGAAATTGAGCCCTACATGGGGCTCCCTGTTCAGCAGGAAGCCTGCTTCTCCCTCTCCCTCTGCTCCTCCCCCTGCGTGCTCACTCTCTCTCTCTCTCAAATAAATACCATGCTTTAGAAAATTAAGAAGTAAAGTTGCAAACATAAGTGGGAAATAAACTCTATTTTGGGGGTCTTGGAAAGTAAGTTTTACATTGTATGGTGTTTTGTTTGAATAATTAAAGATGTCAACAAAGATATGAGCTGCTGCAATTCCAAACTATACGTTTCTTAACTTTACGCTACAGCAAATAAACGGTCATAGCGTAAAGAAACAAGCAAAAGGACAACGCAGCTAAGCGCCCGAAACTGCCTCTGTCCCATCTGGACCTCGCATGGATGCTCTCCTTCCCTGCATTTGCATACTCCTCAGCCTTGATACCAAGTGTGGACTATCCATCAATCTTAGTCCTACATTTAAAACTCATTAAAAATCTGTTTGCCATTCCTCTCAGAGATTAATCGCACAAGTCCAACATAATAGCTTTGCCAATTTAAGTGCTCCCGCTTCAACATTTCATTTCAAGTGTACTGTAATTATATTATATTGCTTCTGGCCAAGTTAGAAAATGTATTCAAATAATAATCCTATTTTGGGTAGAGGGTACACCGTTAGGACTATTTCTCATGTTAATTATGCACAAAACTTGAAAATGTACTTATAAGTGTGTACTGAGGTAAGACAATCTGTCTGTCTATCTACCTATCCATCCATCCATCCGTCCATCCATCTCTTAAATTGTGCAGTAAATACCTATAAATCCATAAGGAGGGCTAATTATTTATTCTTTAGGTGTTTTGGCTTTTTGTACAACCATTTTTGTATCTTTCACTTGTGTTTTTAATAAATAATTTACACCAGAGACTTCAGACTTACGAACATGTGTGTCGTGGGAACTTGGGTCCCAGTTATGTGTTTTGAGGAATCACTTGTGGTGACTCAGTCCTAGAAGGGAGAAGAAAGCACTTCCTGGCATCATTTTCCACTTACTCAACTTTTCACTGACTCTTTGCCAGGATTCAGTGAGAACACAAACCCCCTGCCATAGTTGTACCAGATACCCAAAAATGCACAAATGCATGTGTTTTCAATATAAAAATAAGTATTTTAAGGACCTTTTTTGGTCATGCAAAAACCAAACACTGACTCAATTTCTATTATTATTATTATTATTAATTATTATTAATGAAGTAGAAAGCAGGGGAGGCAAGTGTTTATGAACTATGGGTCCAGCTAAACTTCGGCAGCTGGGAAAGTGAATCTGTAAATGAGAGAGACAGATTTCTGGCTTTCTTTTCCATTCTCAACTGATCCGTGAGGCAGGCTCTATAGAGACTGGCAAAATGTGTTCATTTAGTTATGTTGATTTAACTTTTGTTAACTAGTAGTGACTGAGAACTAAAATTGACTTTTGAGATTGCATCTAAATGGTATGATTTAAAAACTAAACTGTAAACACGGTTGTTTCACTCACCAGCTGTTTATTGAGCCCCCCACCCCCCACCAGGTGCCTAGGCCTCTAGGTATGTTTAGGGAAATTCAGTCGTTAACCAAACAGACAAAAATGTCTACTTCTGTAGTTGACATAGGACCTTAGATGGAATAAACAAGTAAAAAAGTAGATAGTATGTTGGAAGGTGAGAAAGAGGAAGCAGGGATATGTAGGGTAAGTGTTCAGATCTGAATAAAGTACTGCGAGGGCTTCACCAAGCGGGTGTTAAGAGGGAGCAGGTGATGAGATATGGAAAGAGAGTTCCAGGTAGAGGAAAGAGCATCTTCAACGTCCCCCAGGGGAGACAGCACCCCAAGGGCTGTGTGCCACCCGCCCAGGGAACGGCTGACATCCGAAGGTAAGCTCAGTCCTAACTGGGACTTTGACATTTAATCTGAGTATCCTGAGAAGCAAGAAGTACTTGACCAAAGGAGTCAAACAAGCTGATGTAAGCTTTGAAGGATCACACCGACTCTTGTGTTCAGAATGGACCGTGGAGTTGCTGAAGCTGGGAGGCCAGTCATGGCCCAAAGGCAACTTTGGGCTGTGATTCAGGTGTGATAGGGCGGTGGGTCAGTTGAGTAAGGAGGTGATGAGAAGTGGATGATCCCGCTTGATGATGAAGGTAAGGGGACGGGATTGGCTGCCGGGTAGAATATGGGGTTTAAGAGACAAAAGGAGCTGAGACTGACTCACATACTTTATGAATGAAAATACTACAAATATTCAATTATGGTTTTGATACAGGCTTTCAGTCATGGTGGCTATCTTTACTACAAATACCGAACATGGAAGAGGAAATGCCTTCTCTAGTTACCTTGAGTACAGGTAGAGATCCCCAAATGATTTCTCCTCATGTGCCTCATTTTTCCAAATTAGAAGGATATTTCTCTCTTCTTCCCCTCCCCCATTTTTTTCTTCAGACTTCATGATCACCATAACCGTTTTTTGTCTTTTTGGAAGACACATTTTCCTTAAATAATGACATTAAAAGGGACTGAAAACATTTTATATTCTCACAAAATCACTGTTCACGTTGTTATTAATATACCTAACTTTTCCCATTAAGTGTATTACAATATATTCCAAAAACTCACATGCTTTCACTATGTATACTCCTTCAGAGTTTTTCTAGAAATAATACAAAGCATCCAAAACTGGACTTTTTTTTTTTTCTTTTGCTTTCTCTTCCAGTCCAGGTTGTTACTTTCACAGTTAAGAGGTCGCTGTCAATGACTGCGAATGAAGATGCATAAGTTTTAGCAAATGGGAAAAACCGGAAACATGATAAATGCAGCAACTGTACACCTGGGCATCCTCATAATCCGTGTCCCAATTTTGAAACCAAAGGACTAAGTGGACAAAAGTGAGACAGCTTTCCTGTCCCCTTTATTTTTGCCAAACTGACTCGAAGGAAGATCACGTTTGACTGTGCGGTTCCTGATGCATAATTATTTCTGCCGCAAGCTCCTGTAAACCTCACAGCCATCATGCAACATCTGTTTCCCCTTCCAAATGGTTTGGGCCCTAAAAATATTAAAACCAATTAAGGTGGTTAAATAAATTTAGCAGGCTGGTCTGGTTTAGCCTCTCCAAAAATACTGGCGAGAAGATGATCAAATCCATCTGGAGTTTTTTTTTTTTTTTTTTTTTTTTTTTTATTATTCCTTGGGAATTTCATTATAAAAATGTGGGTGCTGCCACAGCCCAGGCTGGCTTCCTCATGCAGAAAGCAGTCAGAGACAGGAGTCAGCGTCAATCCGCAGGTGCAGATGGTCATTTTTGGAAAAGCTTCCCGAATGGCCGACTTCATGGAAACAGATGAAGAGTACAACTAAAACGGAGTTTATGGGACTTTTATTTTCTAATTTATAAAGATAAAACAATGCTTAAAAACCGACTGCTCCCTCCTGCAGCCATTCATCTCGCAGGTACTCATTCAGAAGAGTCACATTGAGTTCCAGACCTTCTATCAGTATCTTGAAACTCATCTGTCGGTTTATTGAGTTCCTTTGGATCTCTTGCCTTTGGAAAAAAGATTGAAGAAAATATGGCAAAACATGCTATAGCTAGTGTCTTCCAAATTCTATAATCAAATCAACACTAGGTTATGACACACCTCATTTTGAGAAAAATCTATGGACCCCAGTGTAAAAAAATACTAAGAATAATACATAATTTAATTTTCTCTCTTCTCCTTCTCTGAAGATTCAAGTATTGTCAGCTACCCCCTTCCATCCTAACTTGATGTACTTAAAAAAAAAAATGTCTCTAAAAATGACAGTAAAGAATCACTTGCCGAGGAGAGTACCTATCCCTAGACTCCTGAGATACTGGGGAGATGACAGCACATCCAAGGCCCCTGTTAGCGGTGGTTCTGTGAGGCCATCGGTATGAAAGTTACTGGTGTCTTCTCATCTACCTCCCCTCCCCCCTCCCACCCAATTGATTCTTTGTGACAAGCTCCTTTTGGGGGGAAATGATGTTCTATGTGGTCAGGTTTCTGCCCCTGCATGTACAGGAGCAGGGATGTTCCACAGGTGGAGTTAACAATGAAAGAGAACTGTGCCATGCTGATCTTTTCAGGGTACCAGGTATCCTGAGTGTGATCTAGAAGCAGACTCTGGACACAGCAGGGGTACAGAACTTGGAATAGGGTCCTGCTGCCCAGGACCAGAATTTCCTTGCTCACAAGGAGATTCACGGATGCCATGCAAAGAGTGTGGAAGCTGATCCAGAAGGCTGGTGCCCACACCGCTGTCCAGATGTGCAGCAAGTGTCCATGGAGCTGCACAGGCGGCCAACTCCATCAAGAGAGTGAGGACAGCTAGACCCTCCCAGGCTTGCCTGTCCCTACTCTGTGACCACTTCGTCCCCCACCTTCCTCTTTCGGGGTGGTTTTTGCTTGGCATGGCTTGATTTGGAAGGAACTGGTCCTGAGATGTCCCTCTCCTTCTTCCATGTTGGCGTTAGTCTCGGTACATGTCCAAGGTCCTGACATTTATGATGTGTCTGGAGTGAGGGGCTATTGGCTTCAGGCCTGCCCCTGCCCCGAATATTCATGAGCATAAAACATTTTTTAACATGTTCTGGGTTTTGAAATATAATTTTGTTTGTTTTCTCTATGTTATGTATGTAGAAAACTAAATGAACAAGTGCTTTTTACTAGATTTTTTGTAAAAATATGTTTGGGTTCCTGGTAATATCTTTCTACGCAAAGAAAATTCAATGTCATTCGAACAGTGATTGTTGGAGATTTAATCTTAGTATTAAGGGTAGAAACTCTTAAAACAGATTCTGACCAATTAGCTATATTGTGCAACTAACATTCCATTTTTTTTAGATATGCAGAAATATTTCAAACCTTTAATAAGCGTCTTTAAACATCTACCATATGCATAGTACTTTTATGGGGCATAAACGTGAGTAAGTACACCTGTTTTTATATTTAGTTTATAAAAAGAATAGGATAAAAAGTGCATCTTAGGGACACCTGGGTGGTTCAGTGGGTTAAGCATCTGCCTTTGCCCACGTCATGATCTCAGGGTCCTGGGATCAAGTCCCGCATGGGCTCCCTGCTCAGTGGGAAGTCTGCTTCTCCCTCTCCCTCTGCCCCTTCTCATGTGCTTTCTCTTTCTCGCTCTCTCTCACAAATAAATAAATCAATCAAATCTTTATAAAAAAGTGTGTGGTAGCTTTTAGTGAGGCTATGCTATTCTTCCTCTTTAACTAATGTATTTGTTAGTTTCTTCTTCTTTTATTCAAATTAGAGAGTTAAAACTGTTTCAGTATAAAATGCCAATGTGGGACCATTATTCTAACTGATGCCAAGAAATGGCAAAAGCAGTGGAGAATAGGAATAAGCGGCACAAGTAATGATAAAAGAAAACTAGTCCTGCGATCAGGGTGTCAGGTATCCTGGCAGCAAGGTGGTCCCCAGTGCACAAAAGAGGGAATTATGGGAATGTGACAGGTTATGGGATCCTTCGGAATCAGAGGTCCTAAATATCAGTCAGGTCTTCTAGCCGATGGAGAAAAAGGTGAGAGGAGAAAAGTGATTTTTTTGTGTGTAAGCATAAAATGGAAATTCATTAAGTTGAACAATAAGTCCATTTATGACACTTTGGATTTAAAAAGGGGGATTATACAGGGGCCAGCAAGCACGTGGTGAAAAGAGAACCTTTATCTATTGCTTGCGGGAACATAAGTCAGTCCAACCAACTATGGAAAACAGTATGGAGGTTTCTTGCAACATTAAAAATAGACCTACATATGATCCAGCATCCCTATTCCTGGGTATGTTTCCAGAGGAAAAGAAAACAGGATTCCAAAGAGGTATCTGATGTTTATCACGTTATTTCACATCAGCCAAGATATGGAAATGACCCAAATGCCCATCAATGGATGAATGGATAAAAAAGATGGGGTACATATACAGTACAGAATATTAGTTGGGTATGAGAAAGGAGGCTATCCTTTCATTGGTGACAACAAGGATGGACCTTGAGCACATTATGCTAAGCAAGAAAGGGAAGACAGAGAAAGGCAGTACTCTACGATCTCATTTATACGTGGAATCTACTAAGGGCAAAGCTGTAAAAAACAGAGAGTAAAACGGTGATTTTACCAGGGAGTAGGGTGTCGGGGGTAAGAGTACGGTGTTTAAGGTACAAACTTGTAAGAAGTAGTAGGTAAGCTATGGAGAACTATTTCACAGTGTAATGAATATGCCCAATAATTCTGTACTTTAATTGTGTAATATGAGAAATACCCCTACAGAGGCAATCAAGTTACAACAGATTCATCTACCAAAGTAACACCCAGTATACTTTAAACTTATACAATGTTATACGTCAAATTTATTCAATAAAAATAAATTAATTAATGAGGATATTATGAGGTGCTTTTCAATCAACAAAAACTCAGGATAAAAATCTGGGGAAAGAATGAAACCATCTCAATGGCTCCATGGATGGGTAAACCACAGAAAGCAGGAACCTGTCAAAAACCAGCAAATTTTCAAGTCAGTGTCTAGACAGTTTCCAAGATGTCTGTCACACCCTTGACCCCTATTCTGAAATGCCCAATGGGTGTGTTGACAACACTGGGGTTACTCAAACATTCCCATGAGGCTTCAATTTTAGTGACTATACTTCCTCATTTCTAGAAATTCTCTGTAGTCCTTTTTCAATTTTTATACTTTCTTATTTTATTGTTGCTTTAAGTTTGCTCTAGTAACTCAGATTCCTGGCTTGCTAATCATTCTGTTTGTTGAAATCCCTGACTCCTTCACGGTGACTCCCACGTCTCGTCACTTGACATTTTTAACTTTGAACTCATGTTCAACAGCATTTTCTCTTTCTTTCCCGTGACAGTCTTGCATGATCTGCTTTGTGGAAGGGCCTTCCAGAGAAGTGCTACACCGCCTACGCCGGGGCCTGAGGGCTCTGGACAAGCTCTTCGGTTTAATCTTTTCAGCTTGGGTTTCTGCATGACGCACAGGATGTAAATCCAGACGCTACCCTCCAAGCAGTCTAGAGTTTGGGTCTCTCAAGGGAGAGTATTTTCCCCACCAAAGTGCCCTGGGTGGGCAGGCCACCCTGTTGATTCCAAACCAGTGGCCAGAGAGCTTCTAGCTCCTTCCAGAGACTTTGAGTCTCAGGCCTTGTGCTGAGATGTTCCAGCTCCCTCCTCATCTAGGCTAAAATGGCGTCCTTCTCCCTGGGTGGGCACTGAGTCTGTCTGGGCCTCTCCAACAAAGAATTATAGACCGATGGGCTTACAAACAACAGAAAATGAGTTCCCACAGTTCTGAAGGCTGAAGATCTGAGATCAGGGTGCCAGACTGGCTGGATTCTGGTGAGAACCCTCTTCCTGGCTTGCAAGACTGCCCCCTCCTCATTGTAGCCTCACCTGGCAGAAGGAGTAAAGGAGCTTCTGGGGTCTCTTTTATAAGGGCATTATGCCATTCATAAGGCTCCACACTCGTGATCTAATCACCTCCCAAAGACCATTCCTCCAAGTACAGTCACACTGGGGATTAAGTTCTAATGTATGACTTTGGAGCGGGAGACACAGACATTCAGCCTATAGCTATGGGGGTAGAGCATCTGGTCCTCTTCCCTCTCAGTTTATACCTGGATCTTAAACTCAGAGCCTTGATTTGAAGTTCCATTGGCTTTGATTTCTCCATTTCTGGGGCCCTGGAGATATCCTTTTCTTTCCTTGGAGATAAGCTATGTATTAATTTTTGGGTCCTATTTTATTGATGACTCCTAAGCGTTTCTAGTATGCAGAAGGAAGGCCAGTCGACATCAGCGCAGTCAGCCATGTTGTCGGAGGTTGGATGACTCAATATTGAAGCAAGCTCACTAAACCCGGATCCTCTTAATTCACTTTCGGCCCAGAAAGGTGTAAAGTTGCTGCATTTATGGGAGCAATAGGGGACAGAAACCTGGATGCATTTTCAGAGACGTCAGTCAAGCAGCTGACAGCCCATTACAAACAGAGATGATCACATCACTGTGGCTGACAAAAGGCAGCTTCTAAGTCCTGTGTGGTTCAGACCAGAAAACCCACAGTCCAGTCCACGAGATGGTCTCCACCTTTGCAGAATTCAAGCCTGCCTTCCTCACTGGATGTTTTTCGTTAGTGTTGGAAATACAACCTTAGACCATTTTCTTTTCTTTTGTAAACGTTTGTTGAAACGTTTTGTAAACGTTTCCCAACGTTCCGTTTTCAACTTGAAAACCACCAGGGTAGACCTTTCCCTCCTTTCACCAACCCACCCCATTTCATCAGGGATTAGGTGCTATTAATTCCAATGCTTTATTGTCCTGCCTCATGCCTCTTACTCATTCTCGCTTCTTTTGCTTTGGTCCAGGTACTCAGCATCATCTCGCCTAGCTTTCCAAAGTCTCCTACTTGATCAACTGCTCCTTCTGCACATGAACCTTCGGAGGGCTTCTAGAATTCATATTTTATGACTCAGCCCTTCCGAGGCTCCCAAAGACAATCAAAATGTATTCCAACTTGCTTAGTACAGCGTAAAATAATTCTGTTATCCTACTCCAATCTTGCCCCCACTAATTTACTAGACTATATATTTTAGAATAATCCTAGCTTTACAGAAAAACTAGGAAAATAGTATAGAGTTCCCATGTACCCCACATTCAGTTTTTCCCCTTTTATAAGTATTTTTTATAGTATGGCATATTTAGCACAATTATTAAACCAATATTGGTATACTATCACTAACTAAAGGCCATAATTTATCAAGATTTCCTTAGTTTTTATCTAATATCTTTTTCTGTCCCAGGAACCTATCCACCGGGACTCTACAGTTAGTTGTCACATCTCCTAAAGCTCCTCTTGGACAGTTTCACAGACTTTTTTTTTTTTTTTTTTTTTTTTTTTTTTTTTTTTTTTGGTCTTTGGTGACTTTTGACAGTTTTCTTGAGTGGTAGTAAGACATTTTATAGAATATGCCATTATTAGGATTTGACTTACTTTTTCTCATGATAAGACTGGGATGATGGGTTCAGGGAGGAAGACCACAGAGGTAATGTGGTAAGTTCATCACATCATAACAAGGGTATCCGCATGACTGAGCACTATGGACGTTGACCTTGACCACCCAGCCGAGGCAGTGTTTGTTTGTTTTTTTCCCCTTTCAGGACTCCGGCTGCACTGACCTGTACAGCTCACATGCTGGTTCATGACATTCACTTAAGAAGGTTTTCAACAAGGTCTCTCTTCTGTTCCATTTTATTTTATTAGTTTTTCCCTTTCTCCTCTATCCCCACACACTCTAATGTATTAAACAGATAACCATCTTATTCATCTCTCTGCTTATTAGAAAAAAGGTAGTATTTTTGCACATATAACTTTAAAAACACATGCCTGCTATACTACACTTAAAAAACTTAAAACAACATTATGTTTTGAGAACATTATTTCTGGTCACTGCTTAACAGTCCTTTGGACTCATCAACTATATTTTCTTTCATCCATGATTCAAATAATGGAACCCAGCATGCTTCTACCCTCGGAGTCCACACCCAACGCTACAGTTAATGCTGGGCTTGAGTCTCTTTACGGTTCCACGGGGGAATTTCTCCCTTGTATATACCCCCAGCTGGATACGCTCGGTGCTGGGGCTATCTGTCGTCTGGCTCGAGGGGCCACACCTGTTTCCATGAGCTGTTTGCCCATCTCCTGGCCAGGATTTCATATGATTTGACTTTTGAACCTTCCCTATGTTGATAGTTATAGAGTGGACCATCCTTCTTGTTTTAATTTGTATTTCTGATTCTTGCTGTATCAGGGTTCCTGTATCCCATGGCCAGTCAAGCTGACACATAAAATCAACCACATCAATTAGTAAGACCTAACTTATTTTACAGGTCTTGGCATATGTTTTCCTCCTATTGTGAACAGTCTCACCGTAGCCTCTATCTCTTTTTAGTGTGTGTGTGTGTGTATTTGCCCTTCTAGTGGCTGTATGAAACTTCTTGGTGCACTCTGGATGTGACTCTTTCCATCAGTTTTACATGTTGCCGTCTACCTTGTCCCAGCTGTCACCTTTGTTTACGATGTTCTTACTTAAACCAGTAATCTTTTATTTTGATGTAGCCCAATACATCAAATTCTCTACTCAGGTTTTGGGATTTGGGTATCTTGTTTGAGAAATACTTATCTTCCTCATGGTCACCAATATACTTTCCAGATTACAAAATTATAGGACTTGATATTGAGATGAAACAAATTCTTCTCCATGTAGCCAGCCGATTTCCAAAATCATGCAAATACTCATTTCCGAGCCTGTGATTCATGATGCTAAGATCACCAAATGCATGGTTTCCTTACGAACCCAGGTCTGATACTGAATTCTAGTTTGTTTGCTGAGTTAAATGCCTCATCACTCATGAATATTCATCACAGTCAATGCAGGTCCTAATAAAAACATGCTTACATAAGTTACAGTTAAATGGGCTTAGGTTTTTCTCTTCTCTTTACTTTACTTGCCTTTTAAGATCCAGTCTCTGTGTGAGTCCTCCCCAATTATGCCTTTTAATTTAATTGTTTAACTCCCTGCAAGTTCAAGGACCCTGACCCCTCTTTAACACTGAACCCAGGAAAGTTTGAGAAACAGAGAGGAAAGGGCAAGGATTCTGACCTCACACATCTGGGTTAAATCTTTACCACTGACGAGCTCCATGACCACAGGCAGATAACCTCGTGCATCAAGCTATGGTCTCCTTATCATATGGGGCACAATAAAACGAGAGAATTATCTAGCATTTATTGCACACCTTCCGTGTAGCATTGGGAAGTAGCCAAGATAACCTTCATTTTATAGATAAGAATTGGAAGCTTGTTCAAATGTGCACAGCTAATAAGAAAGGGGGAAGGTAGGGCCTTGATCCCAGGATATCTAAATAGATGAAGCCTGTGCTTCTATTATCCTGTATTCCCTTGTTTGGACTGTGGGGAGAAGCCAGGTATGCCTATGAGGTGTGGACTTTAACGATCGGGAATTATTATTTGCCCAACTCCTGAACTATGGACTAGAGTCCAAGTATCTCACAGCCTCCGCTGGTCCTGGTGGCTTTGTGACAGCCAGCATCAATGGAACATTCTCCATGGGGGGAATAAGAAATTCACTGTCTTTATCTAAAAAAAGCATGAAAAAAAATAAAATAACAGCCCTCTGGGCGCGAGGGCTGAAAGTTTTTGCAAAGCCCTATCCTAAGCATTCAAATGCTTTTCTTCACTTATGCCTCATATCATTCGGATGTGGCAGATACTGATTTCCCCGCTAACTGAGATTGGGCTTGGTCAAAAGAATCCTCCCAATTACACGACTAGGAGGGCAGAACCAAGCTTTGACCCAGATTTCTCAGTCTCCCAATCCTTCTTTCTAATTTAACTACTACTTGGTTCAAAATCGATAATCTGAATACATTTTCTAACTTATAATCTAGTGTTCTATTTTCTTTTTATAACACCTTATTACACATTTTTCTAGTCTAAGTAATGAAATTAAACACAGGTTTAATTTCACATTAAACACGTTTCCCTACTGCATTAAAAAGTTTCTTCCAATTTTTTTTCTTTAGGAAGAAACGGATTCTACTCAGAATGTTGTTCCTTCCTACTGTCTTTAAAAGAGCGATGTTATCAACGTCTGTAAATAACACATTCCAGGAAGAGAATATTGCTTTTGATAAAGGTATTTACCGACAATAAATACTAAACAAATCGAGAGCACATGCTACTAATTAGCGTGTCCCTCTCTATCTGACAGACACATATTGACTGTGACTTTTAAAAGCTCAGACAGTTCATTCTATAAAGGCCAAAAACTGGTCCATTAAATATCGTGCCAAAATCATTCTGAGAAAAAATGATATGGGAACTTCCTGTCATTGTAAAGACTTAATTTCCAAGTAGGAGTTACCAGTGCCAAAAATAATAAATATCACTGTCAAGAAGAAAAGGAATTAGGTCGAATATAGAATTAGTTCCAAAGTAAAGCTGCAAGAGCCTGGAATTTGGTACGATTTGAATATTAAAATTGTTGAAGTGCATAGTCTCTATGTCTGGTTCCGTTTTGTCCATAATACAGACTGGTAAAAGCATGTGTCTTCCTGTTACCATATGTAAAATAATTTAGCTTTTATTTTCAGAGGCAAACACTATAATATCTAAAGATATCCCTAAAACCTGTTTAATTTCTTGCTTTAAAAATTAAGTGCGTACAAAGCAAAGTGTCACAGTGTGAGGCTCTCTTTTTACATAAGGACTTACTCATCCTTAGGTTTTTTGTTTTGTTTTGTTTTGTTTTGTTTTGTTTTGTTTTTTAGGGTGGATTTTCTTTTCATTCTTATGTTTGTTGGAAAACACTGAACTTAACAGAACCCTTACTAACATGCTAATTCTTACTTCACAATAGATGGGATAACCAGCAGTATATTTCAACAGTATTATCTCATGCTTTGCCACTGCTTTGTATAATATTCTTGGCATCAGTACCACAGTTCTAATTATTTTAGCTTTTTGCTATTACAGTGAAGGGAAATTTTACCTCTCATATTACATTTTTCCTAAATTTTTTTAGTTTCACCCATTCATTTTCCCAGATAAACCTTAGATGAATCTTTCTTTCCTATATTCTTGACTCATCCCTAATGAATTGTTTCTTTAACTGGAATTGTATTAATCCATAAGTGTACTTTGGGAGAACTTACATCTTTTCAGTGTTCATGTGTATTGATTTTGTACATTTCTGCATTGAGATTCCAAACATTTTCAGTTAAAATAACTTCCAAGAATGTTACCGTTTCGTTGCTTCTAAATTTGAGATCTTATACTGTTAAATTTTCCTAACAGGTTCTTATACATAGTTATGGCTACTATTGATTTTTATATCATAATCTATTTAAAATTATAATCTATTTAAAACATGTACAGTGTGAAAATGTTAGACTGTTTCTCAGGCTGGATGAAGACAAGAGACCTTTAGTGCTTAAGTTTTAGTACTGTTGCCTATACTCAAAATTTAGTGGCAAGTCAAAATCTTCAGCAGAAAATACAAAACAGATTGCCAGAACTCAAGAAATAAAGTAATGGGATTCATATTATAGCCAGATTTTTTGAGTAAAGAACTGAAGAAGAAGGGATGACAATTACATTCTCAAAGATTTTATGGCATCCAACAGAAGCCAGCCAGTGGCAGGGGAGGGGAGAAGAGAGCAAATGCAAAATCAATAAGAAGCAAATGTGACTTTAGCATCTTCTAGCTCACTCTGCTATTGAATGTCCACATGGTTTATTGTAAGTAATAAGCTTTCTCTAGACCAAGTAATAACGATATGAGCAACACCTGGCATCCCAAGGGCATCCTATCATTTGAGAAGGGGATACTGAGTTTTGAATGGAGTGGCATTGCTGGTGGCCTCTTTCCAAAGGAGGGAGCCCAAGCAAGTTTGCTCTCACTGCCTTGAGAAGAATTCACTGGTACGCTCAAGGCGTGGGTGGTGGGGGCCGGTGGGGGTTGTGGGGGGGAGGGCTGTGGATGGCTTCATCAGCACTGCAGGGAAGACATTCATATCAAGGGACAGTTAAAAACCTGTCCTGGAGTATAATGGAGAGGACACACTGAGTGTCTGCACAGTCAATATAATGACTGAATCAAGAAGTGAAGAGGAAGTTAGCAAGGACAACTGTGGATAAGAGGACAAGGTATGCTGCTGTTCCAGTGGGCATCCTGGTGCAAGGCATTGTCTGGTCCTAGTGCAGGGACAGGGTGGGACATAGCTCTGTTTCCCCATAGATTTTAAGCTCCCGCACACACACGTGACCAAATCTGACTGCAAGTAAAGAGCTCTTTCTTCCTCGGTAAGTAACAAATGAGCATTAAGAAAACCATCCATGCTGCTTGGAGTACAGGGAAGACAAACAACATATGCAAAATGATCATTTGGTTTACACTGACATTTGCCTATAGAAAAACTCTGAACCTTTGCAACTGTAGGTTTTTACATTCTGTGAAATTAGAAAAACAAGAACAACAATCCAGCATGGTTTGTATGGGTAAGACGTCAATCAGTTATTAGTTATAAATTATCATTTATTTATTTAACAGTTCAAGTAATTACTAGCTCTCATACCACACACTGCGCGAGGTACTGCGTCTTCCTCTCCCATCTTCCCCAAATGAGCAAGATTTACCAAGAATGTTCCAGTGTATTAGGAGGAACATGAAAGCACTTACATATTGTCACTCAAAAAATATTTTTATAACACTAAGAATCAAGTTTCAAAAATGATCCTGTGAGAACCCAGAAGGAAGAGAAGGTAAGAGTTGCTTGGATGTTATGGACTGAATGCTTGTGTCCATCCCCACATTCATATATCGAACCCCCTCCCTGTAACCTCAAAGACAACTGTCACCAGAGTCAGACTATCCCGACACCCTGACTCAAACTCAGAGCCTTCAGAACTGTGAGAAACAAATTTCTCTTGTTTGTAAGCCACCCACTCTAAGGTGCTTTGTTGTAGCCGCCCAAACAGAGTAAGACAGAAATTGATGAAGAGGCGAGAATCAAAAACGCACCTTAGTGGAGGTAGGACTCGACCTTGGCCTTGGAACCTGGACGGCTTTCAAAAGAGAGGCGGGGACTAGAGGTTTTCCTAGAGAGCAAATCAGAGGGAGGGCACCAACAGAGAAGGCACCTGGATACGTCTGCTAAAAAAATCATGGGCTGGTTTGAAGTAGCACCGTGAATACTGGATGGAAAAATAGTTTTCTCTTATGACGTATCTTTGAAGACCATGATAATGGCAATTTCTTGTTTTTTTTTTTTTTAAGAGTTTTATTTATTTATTTGACAGACAGAGATCACAAGTAGGCAGAGAGGCAGGCAGAGAGAGAGAGAGGAGGAAGCAGGCTTCCCGCTGAGCAGAGAGCCCGATGCGGGGCTCGATCCCAGGACCCTGGGATCATGACCTGAACTGAAGGCAGGGGCTTTAACCCACTGAGCCACCCAGGTGCCCCAATTTCTTGGTTTTGAAGTCATTATATGAGTTCCAACTGAGACCCTGAGATTAAGTCTTGCTAGTTCAACAAGTTACCTATGGCTGTTTCCCAGGTCTTGTCCGCATTATTACAAATTACCTTCCAGAGTGCCCTTGAAGTGTCCTCTCACCAGCTCTGTACGCTACAGCCAGGCTTCTATGCCAACTTGCTACCACCCATTCTTGCATTTGCCTAGCAAAGCTGAGATGTGATCAACAAAGCTATGCTGCCTCCACAAAGAGAATTTTTGGAACCATCACTCAGACGTCTATGGAAAGTCTTTAAGGTACAGGTTATAGATTCCGCCATGTTTCAGGTATTACCACCATCCTTCCTCCACACTGCGAAGAACCCGATTTACCTTCTGAGCTTTGTCTCGCATAGGTAGCCTGGAAACTGGCAGAAAGTGAGAGCTTAGAATTGACGAGAGTTGTTTTTTGTCTTTCGTTTTTGTTTTTTGGTCCCATAAGACCAAGGGGCTAAATGACTTGTCAAAGCTTCCTTGAGGAACCATATTGCCAGAAATTAAATTCCAGCCACTCAAGGAGTTGCATGCCTAATGCTTACTGTCTTCTATCCTAAAGCCTAGAAGTGAACAACCGAGGGCATAAAAATGTCCAGTTAGGGTTCCAGGGTATTTTCTACGTGCCTCATTTGGATGTGCAGAATGCCTGGTTAGACTCTCGCTTTCAGGAGTTTAGGGGAAGCACACTATAAAGAGTGAATGCCGATCAAGACAGAAGGAAGAGCCAGACTTCGATGTGTTAAGATTTCCCAAGGCCCGCGAGGCAAACTGAGAACCCGAGACACAGAATCCTGAGCAGTGGAATTTGTAATATGGCACAGAGGGTCAACAGATACGCGGAAGCAGAGACTGGCACAGTGAAACCTTTCTATTCTCCCACTTTCTATATTTAAAGGCAGAATGGCTTTGGGCATCTTATGTCCTATATTCACATAAAGGAAAGAAATAGATGACTTTATGTGGCTCGACCCGGATGGACTCAAACCAGATGATTCAGGAAACTAATTAACTTGGAAAATCCACTTAAGGACTTGTAACTCTATCAATAGTCTTACATTATTAATGACTTTCCAGAGTTTCAGGATCTCTTTCAATTCCCGCTTGACCATTCTATGCTCAGCTATAATTACCAATAAGAGTTACTGCTTGGACCATTTACTGGGTGCCAAGCGACATGATGTGTAAGTTCCATGCACAATTGCACTCAAACTTTTCAATGATAACGCAAGGCGGGTGTCATTACCCATGTTTCTCAGGCAAGCCACGGGAGGGTTCAGATCGGTAAGGAAAGTCTCCGGCGATCCCACGGCCAGATGGAGGAAAAAGCAAACACGATCCCGGCTGATTCCATACCATCTTCACACATTCGAAACCGCACACTTCCACATAGCCAATGAGCTTTCTAGTCACGGCTTCTCCCACATTTCTTTCTTTGTAAATAATAACATCCCCCTCCTGTCCAGTACAGGGATATGGCCAGAGGATGTCGTCTCTGGGTAGAGCAAGAGATAGATACTAAACTCACATGGTCATTGTTGGAATTATAGGAAGGCAAAACCCAATTTACTTCAGAAACGTGAACTGCTATTATAAATGTAAAGTTTTAACACTACGGTAAAAAAAAATAATAACAATAGAGAGTTGTGTACTGTTGAACTTATAGTTTAATTGTTAGAGTTTATTTCTATGCTTGCCTTGTTGTGCCAACTAAATTATAACATTGTACAGGAACGGAATGGGTCTTAGTTAATTCTGAATGGCCTGAAATGCAACTTGCCTCTTTCTGTGCGAGGGTATCTCAACAAAGAACATTGGGAGAGTCACACTGAACAACGGTTGACTAGGGAAGTAACTGGCCTTCGGTGATATTTTTGCCTGACTTGGTTGGAGCACGTTGAATGTCAAGAAGAATGAGACTGCATGGAATGAGTTTTGTGTGGACTCGGTCTCATGGCTTTACAAGCAGATCTTTGATATCTCATTGTTTTATTAGCAGGTCATGATTTATACCACAATTAGGACGATAATTAACTCCTGGGAATCGTTTTTCACTCTTAGCTCTGCAGGACCTGTTCTTTGAAAGGCGAGTGGTGTTGTCGCTGGGAGTGTAACAGTGTGACACGTCGGAGAGGGTAACCTGAGACGGAGCAGACAGACACCTGTTCTGAAGGCCGACTCCACGCAAGGGAAAATGTTGATGGTTTGAATCCCCGTTACCCATCTTGACAATACCGAGTTTACTTTTCCACTATGGTTATAATGGTCTGTGAGGAATTTCTTCTCATTAGGCTATGCCTCTCACTTTTTCTTTAGAATATCTGGGTGGGAACGAAAACGAAAACACTGGTAAAACACAGGACCACTGGCAATTGGCACCTGTACTCTTGTGCTGTCTGTCTGATTTTGGGGGATTTTAATCAGGCAAATAAATATGATTCCTGTCAATTAGTGAGACATTATATATGAAATCATCCAGTTTGAGGTACTAGAATTAACTTAGATTAACTCAGTAAGCAAAAAGAAAAATAAAAATTATATATATATAATACTGTTGTCTGTCCTATCTGTCTGGCAGCTTCTCAATCTGGGGTTTCTACCCCCAATACATCATTCATATATTCATATATATGTCTTCAGTAAAAATTAACATATTTGTTCTTAATAAGTCCACTAGAATTATTTTCCATCTCCTGCCTATCCGAGACACTCACAGTAGGGATGCATCAATGTGGGTGTGCATATGCTGTTTTCTTCTACTTCAGAGAAGACTGTGGTTTCTGCTCATTTTCTCCCAGCTGATTTTATCCATCTGTATCCATTTTATCATGGGCCCACTGTCCTTGCTGTGCGTGGGGACCTCTGAATTCGATCTCTAGTTTACCAAAGCGGTTATCAGGACACAGCTGATTGAACGTGAGGTCCTGCATTTTACCCATGGCTCTGGACATGTCCACGTGGCCTGCACCTCCATGGACTGCTGTCCTTCCCCGAGTGACAGCTGTGAAAAATCTGGCGGCGTGGCGCTGGGAAGATGGAAATTGCTGGAGCAGTGGCTCTTTAGCCTTTTAAGCACCGTGTCTTTGGAGCACTTTGTCAAAACAGATCATACCCGACACATCTGTTCATTTATTTGAACCAGAGAAAACAGACTTTCTTTTAAGATCTTCTTAAATCGGGCACATTGCTGCTGCCTGATTACTTCCCAGAGGTCCACACCAGTGTTCCCCTTGACCGGCTGAACTCCCCCTTGGCCTGTGATAATTCTGCATTTTCCTCCCCGGTCCCGTGACGTCTGCACTGGTCTTTGAGTACTCAGCTCCCTGAAAGTAACGGCAGTCACCACTGTGGCATTTCACTGTGAACTTGGAAGTGCTTCACACTTGGATCTGCTTAGCCGAAATCTGAACATCAAGAAAGGCACAAGTGGTTAGACCCACAGCTCAGAGATGGTGAGTGGAAGAAACTCTATGCTCTATGTGTATCTCACTTTGAATCTTGCTGCTGTCCTCACAAACTTAACAGGGACAGCATTTTCAAAAACACTGGAGGATATTCTATTACACTAAATACCAGGGCAGGAAATAAACGCAGAATTTTAATTCACCACTGCGGCTCTGAGCAACTTTGGGTAGGGCAGTCATCTCTTCATGGTTTAAGATTTCCACCAGCAAAGTAAAGACCATCTTAAGCTTTGTATCTCCTGGGCTGTCATTTCAAGGAACAGATTATCAAGTTTTTTTCTCCCACATGCTACTCCCCTGATGTAAGTTAGGTGCTTGGACAACTCCCTTCAGACTCCCAGTGCATCATGTCTAACGCTGATTCAGTAATAGCTCTTCATTCTGATGAAACTACGTAGATACGGTTCTGTTAACTAAACCTAAAATAAAATATGCCTTTTCTATGATTCAGAAGTATCTGTGTGTGTTTGTACGTATGTATAGTTGACAGATTAATCATATAAAAGACAACCTGGAAGAGAAGGAGTTATGCAGAGCCCCACGCACGTGTTTGGGGTAGGCTGTCTAGAAGACTGGTGGGAGGGGAAGCTGTTGATGTCAGGGAAACCCTCCACACTGGCAGAAGCCACACACCTGAGGAAGGCAGGCGACGGACTAGGGCTGTTATTTTTTCCAACTAATAGAAAGGGAGATCAAGGGAGAGATCAGACAACCACCACCGTTGTGCTGAGTCATGTTGTCTGAGGCGAAAGGAGAAATAAGCCCTTGGACCCATTCATCAAGATACACTCTCATATTTTGAAGCAAATAGTAAAAGTTAATAAAAGTTAATAAAAGTGGGGGCATCTGGGTGGCTCAGTAAATTAAGCATCTGCCTTAGGTTCAGGTCGTGAGCTCAGGGTCCTGGGATCAAGCTCCATGTGGGGCTCTCTGCTCTGTGGGAAGTCTGCTTCTCCTTCTCCCTCTGCTTCTCTCCCTGCTTGTGCTCCCTCGCTCGCTCGCTCTCTCTCTCAAATAAGTAAATCAAATCTTTCAAAAAAAAGTTCTACAGTGAAAAAGCATGGCTATAAAGCCCCATGCTTCCTAATATTCATGCCTTTGTCAACCCTCATAAACCTACCAGCTGACTGTCGAGGACACAGCAACAGAAAGGTGCACTCTAACGCAGGGTTGTCCAACATGCAAATGCGTGTTTTTATTTAAAAATCTCTTTATGTTATTGATTATGGCTTGCTTGCCTTAATTTGAATTTTTGTTGTTGTTGTTGTTTTAAAGTAGGCTCCACGCCCAGCATGGAGCCCAATTTGGGGCTTGAACTCACGACCCTGAGATCAAGACCTGAGCTGAAATAAAGAGTCAAATGCTTCACCAGCTGAGCCACTCAGGCCCCCCACTTGAATTGAATTTTTATAAATATTGCCTTAAAATAGTATTTATCTTGATTAACTGTGACTTGCGCCCACTACCCCCTATGCTGCATGCCTTTGGGCAGTTTCTCACGTGTCTTACCCTAATCCTGGTTGTCAGCCAGAATTAAGAAAATAGTAGTAATAAAATAAAAAGAGCAAAATAGGAATTATCTGGGTGCTTCAAAGATAGGAAGCCTGCCTCCTCTGCATTTTAACAGCCACATTTGTGTGGACAGGGTTGGGTTATAAAATGTATGACTTTCTGTGGTCATAGACAAGTTGTGAAGTCACAGGCCAAAGGAGACCAGAATCGGACACAGGAATCATGGACACAAAGCAGCCTCTGTAAGTCGCAGGATGCCTTGTCTGGAAAGATTTTAATTATGTCATTTCTTTGTGAATTCCTTTGCATAGTCTTTTGACTGTAAGTGGTTCAGACTAGTACACAGCTTCAAGGGCTGGGGGAAGTGCCTGACCCCCCTGGGTCTGAGGAACATGGCTTTGTACCAGTTCAAAAGGTATTAGGAAGTCAAACTCTCTCCCAGCTCTTAAGTCTAGACTCATTCATGAGATTGGTTCTGCTCTGGCCTCCATGGCAGTGTCCTTAAGACATCAGGAGGCAGCATTGTGTGGTTTCCCAGGATCATCCTCTGCATACTGTTGTCCGCCCCATCTCTCTGGCAGCTTCTCAGTCTGGGGTTTCTACCTCCAATATATTATGTCTCTATGGATAGGAGTATAGGGAACAAGAAAGCCCCTTTGTGAATGATAAGGTGTTTTGAACACCTACCCCCAGAACACTTAAGATTCAATGAAGACGAAGTTTCCCATATGCATTCATTTACTCATTCATTAAACATAGAATAACTGGGTGCGTTTTACGGGTCAGACACTAATCGAGGTACTGTGAACTAAGCAATGAATAAAAGGACCAAAATCCCTGACCTCAAGGTGCTAACACTGTAGTGAGAAAAGACTGTCAATAAATAGATCCATCACTAGAGCAGATAGTGAATCAGGCGGAGAAGGACTAGAGGGGAAAAGGAAACAGGAATTTGGGAGAAGGTGGAGATGGCCTGGGGTGGGCCAATGTTACCTTAGGTTGGTAGGTTACAAAAAAAGGTCTCACTGAGAAGGTGACATTTGAAGAAGGACTTGAAAAAGATGAGAGAGTGAGTGTAAAAGTAGGGGACTGGAGAGAAAGTTCTAGAAAATGCAAGGTCCTGATGCTGGAGTCTGGCTGGAAAATGGATTATCTGCAGAAGACCCAGGTGCTGAAACAAAGGAAGGTGGGGTGGATGGCGGGGGGTCGGGGGGGAAGGATGGGGGCAGGGCCAGGGAGGAGAGACGGAGAAGGTCAGATGGTAACAGGCAGAGGGAGAAAGCAGAATTGTGTATGAGGCTCTTTTATGCCATTGCAAGGCCATAGACTTCTCCCTGAGATGAGAAAGCAGAGAGAGATGTTGGTCAGAGGAGTGACATAGACGGACACGTTTCAGGCTCCTCTGGCTGTTAGTGTGTAATGAGTTTGCTCAGGGACAAAGGTGGAAACAGGTGGAGGAAGGTGGCGCCCAGCACTAAGATGGCAGCAGATAGATAAGCAGAAAGAATGATCTGAATTCTGGATAATTTTTGAGGTTAGAGCCAACGGGTTTAATAAACACTCGATGTGATAAAAAGCAAGAATCAAGGATAACACCTGAGCTTTCATCTCCGAGCAGCTGCACGTACAGAATTGTTACTTTCTAGCTGGGAGAAGATGGTGTGGAAAGAATAGGTTTGCCATGGGTGAGATGGAAAGTTCACTTTTGGGAATGGTGAGAGGCCTACGAGACATCCAAGCAGCCAGGAGTGTTCACAGCTTGGAGTTCAGGGAATGCGGAGTTCAAAAGAAAACTCTGGGCTATTTGGAGTTCAAGGGAGAATCTGAGCTGGAGATAGATAGTTGGCAGTTGGCAGAGAGCAGATGGCATTTAAAGTTGGAGTGGACCCAACTGGAAGACATGGTTCATTGTGCTGCTCGGTGTTTTAAAAAGAGAATCTGTGTGCTGTTAGATGGAGCATGTAACCCCTGATTTTCCATGCTCGACATCACTCTCTTTTGCTTTCTACCTTTTCTGCTTCACTCAGGCATGATGCTGGGGGTTCCCCCTAAGCTCCTCAAGACGGTCTTGCTCTTACGGTTCAGCAATGCATGTTCTTGGCATGGAGTTAATTCTCAGTCAATGTCTGGCAAATGAATGGTTTCTCATGCAGAAAATTGAAAGTACCCGACAGAGATGAAAAGAAAGTCAACTCCTAGGAGTGCACAGGAAAACCAGAAAGAGAGGCAGGAAACAGTCTCAGGAGAAAGAAATGTACCAGAATGGACCTCTCGCTCGCAGGCCGACCCAGAGGAAGGAACACTGGATGGTTAACATGAGTAACTCACGGGAACTGAGAATGGTAGTTAACACGTGGGCACAGAAAGAGAGACCGGAATCAGTCTGGGTCAACATGGTGGCATTCCCCACTGGCTCTCTCCAGACCGATTTCCGGTTGCGTCTCGACCACACTCTCCATGGTCTAGCAGCCAAAGCGTGGGCCACTCCCTGTCCCACAGACACACCGAGTCCTTGTGCACCTCCTCGGCTTTCACTCTTCTCTTCTTCATTCATTTCGTCTATTGTTCAACCTGTGGACTCTTACTCAGTATTCGAAGTCCCCCCCCGAGGAGCTGTGTCTCTGTGGCAACATGAGCCATCAGCACACTTGACAAACTTCAGAACCTGTCCCGTGGTGTTGTGTGCAGAGGTGACACTGGGTCTAGCTTGGTCGTTTGGCTCACGTAGACCTGAGGCAGGAGTACAAAGCCTCTGTAGGAGCTAGTAAATGTGTGTTGCATTTAATGTAAGACAGAATCTGGAAGCAGAAAGCTGAGAAATAAAGGTCAGACTTTTATGGGAACGTGCTCTATCCAAAGGGACCAAGAGTGACTCATTGTGAAAGCCAGACTCTACACGCTGGAGAGCATAGTCCATGGACCACTACCGTGCCAAGATGATGTCACCTAAGACCAACTATGTCCCGTCCCCATGTTTGACTGGTCTTTGTTTTTGAACTTCATCTTCACAAAGCAATTTTTTAAAATTATTAATTTAACTTTTCTTACAGGAAACATAAAATGATCACCTTTGATGGAGGATAAATAATTTGGTGACAAATATATTCTCCATTTCTAGAAGGCAGCATTGAAGGCCATTTGAGCTACGGTTTAAAAATTAGCTTCCTGACTTTGGTTAGTATAGTAGAGTTTCCCAGAGTCGACTGATGTTTGGCAAATGGATAAAATGTACTATGCCAGCAAAATTAAGAATCATACCCGGGGAAATAAGTGAGGGCAAAAAAAAGAGTAAGACAGTTCTGGAATTCAATTAATCAGACAGTGTATTGCCTGCCTCCTCTGTAGGTTACAAGTTTCAGGGGATTCCAAATAAATATAAAATGCTCAAGATTCTTATAATCTAATTTGGAACATTAAAATGGATGGTTGTGGGATAGCAGGTCAGCCTAGTCACGTGTTAGGGGATGTGCTACCAGAGAGATAGAGAGAGCAGTTCAAAACACTGTATATTATTGTGACCTGTACTTTAGAGACCTACACTTAGAGAGGAAGTAGGTAAGCTGTCAAGGTCAAATTGGAGTCAATGACAGACCTGAAATTTAAACCCTGATTTGCCTCCAGGTTATACGCTCGCCCCTCACCATGACCGTCCAGTTTACTGAGAAATTTCCTCTCTCAGATACTTAATTTATCCACAGTAATTCTACATATTCTATCCTGTTGTTCTAACTATTCCAGAACTCAGAGAATGACAGAGAGTATCCATATGTATTATATGGAGCAAGCAAGAACTTTAGAAACCAGACAAATAAAAATTATTTGTGAAGAACAAAGATTCTAGTTCAAATAGTAGCAAACCAAATGGAGCAGTTTATAACGTGAAAAGCACAACGTAAACTGGAAGTGTCCACACAGAGTCAGCAATCTTGACCTACACCAGGGGTATCTAACCCTCTCTTAGAGGGTCTACCAACACTTTCTAAATGAGGTGTTATATGAAAAATACAAATATAACACTGTAGGGCAACTATATTGGAATTAGAATTAAAAAAAATACAAAACTCTCACTATTTACACTTGAGTTTATCATATACCTAGGAGAATTTCAAGTATCAATTGCAAAAAACTTTAATAACTACCTCTCCAAAAAGAAAAAAGAAAGTCAGTTTAATGGCAGGTTATGACATATACACCAAATCAGTAGGTTTTCTGTATGTTGGCAAAAACACAACTTAATGCACATTACTGGGTGTGGGGGATGGGTTTACCATAGTATCAAATTACAAAATGTCTAGAAATAGATGTAAGAGAAAGGTGTAAGTAAGAAATATATAGTTAAACTCTAAAATTTCAATGAAGGAGAAAAAAACAAAAAGGAAAGTTTTAACACAACTAGAAAACAAATTATATTCCTAAAAAGAGAGAATATTTTTTTAAAAGTCACTTCTTACTAGAATGTGTATATTCAATGCAATCGCCTGTAACTTTACTTTGACCCTTTCTTTACTTGAAAAGTCAAGTCTAAATTCATTTGAAAGAATGCCTGCAAACCTCAGCAAAATAGTTTTTTGGAAAAAAATAAAAGCAAAGCCCTATCACAGTTATCAAAACATACTCCCAAATGACGATAAGTAGCTTGTTACAACTTCAGATGTAGACACACATATTAATAGGGAAACAACCATGCAAACAAAAGAACCCATAGCATGTAAGCATTTAGTAAATGATATTATTTAGTAAATAAAATTTTAGGAATATTATATGCTCATTTTGGGAAAACAAAACAAATGAAACATGGATCTCTGTCTCATATGATATTAAAAATAACTCCAAATAAGAAAATAAATAACTGTGAAAGCAACTGAAGAAATATGAGCCCATTATTTTTATTTTATAAGGTCTTCCTAAGCAAGATGCACTAGGCAGGAGTTATAAAGCAGAGTAAATTAAATTGAGATTTCACTAAGTCCAAGGATACCACAAACAATTCAAAATATGAAAGACTAAAATTTTTTTGCAAGGTATACAATTGATAGTTAATAAAAACAGTGCAGAAAGAAGCCCAGTCAATCAAGAAGCAAAAGACATATGCCAGGGCACCTGGGTGGCTCAGTGGGTTAAGCCTCTGCTCAGGTCATGATCTCAGGGTCCTGGGATCGAGCCCCACATGGCGAATCTCTGCTCAGCAGGGAGCCTGGTTCCCCCTCTCTCTGCCTGCCTCTCGCCTACTTGTGATCTCTGTCTGTCAAATAAATAAATAAAATCGTAAAAAAAAAAAAAGACATATGCCAAGTGGAATGATGGTCAAAACATATGAGCAGGAAACTCACTGAAGAAGAATTAGAAATTCCTTACAGACAGACGGAAGCATGTTCATTCTGGGCAGTGATCAAGGAAATGAAAGTTTATCTAGGAATGCTCTATCCTGGATCGATAACATCCAGCCTTCACCTGCGTGGCAGAAGGTGGGCACTCATGCAATATTGGGTTAAACTGGCAGAACCTTTTGGGGAATCAATGTGTCAGTAAACACAGAAGAGAAAAAAAAGTGCCATATACGTAATGATCCAGAAATTCCTCGTCTAGGAAGCCAAGAAAGAAAGAAAGGAGGTAGGGAGAAGGAGGCAAGAAATAAAGGAAGGGCAAAAGAGAAGGAAAGAGGGAAGGGTGGAAGAAAGGAAAGGAGGGAAAATGAGGAGGAATCAGGGGGAGTTAAGGAGGGAAAAGGAGGACAGGAGGTGATCGAGGAGGGAGAGAACGAGGGAGAAAAGAGCAACTCAACAACCATCATTAGTTCTTCCCCGGTGATACCAAACCCAAAGAGTCTCTTGGTATTACTTCCATGTGAAACTATCCTTTAACGATTTATATATTTATTTTTGAGAGAGAGAGAGAGAGAGAGAGAGAGAAGACGGAGACAGAGAGAACCCCAAGCAGATGCCCCACTGAATGTGGAGTCCAACCTGAGGCTTGATCCCAGGACCCTGAGACCAGGACCTGAGCTGAAATCCCAAGTCCAAGAGGCTTAACCCACTGCACGACCCAGGTACCCTGAAACTACCTTTTTATCATCTCTAATTTGAGAAAATTTTACCAAAGCTATATACCAAATAATTTAAAATAGAATATAAATAATCAACTATTTGTTAGTTATTTTTTTCCTACTTGTGTTTATTAGAAATTTTAAATAGAGTTTATAATGCTCATAGTTTATTTGGAAGCAATTGAAACACATAGTAATAACCTGAAGCTTTGGATAACATGTAAAATTGCTCAATTATTTTAATGTCTATACTTATGTTCCCATAAAAGTAATTCTTTACTTGGTTCAGTGAAAATATGAAACCAGTTAAACATTTTTATTCACTTGTATGTTAATAAGAGTTTTTTTTTTCTTTATTGAAATACCCAGGGCACCTGGGTGGCTCAGTGGGTGAAAGCCTCTGCCTTCAGCTCAGGTCATAGTGCCAGGGTCCTGGGATCCAGCCCCGCATCAGGCTCTCTGTTCAGCGGGGAGCCTGCTTCCCCCATCTCCCAGCCTGCCTCTCTGCCTACTTGTGCTCTCTCACTTTCTGTCAAATAAATAAATAAAATCTTAAAAAAAAAAAAAAGAAATATCCATGACTGAACATGGGATAGAGGATATAAATGGTCATGTCAGAAATAATTTAAGATAGATAAAACCAAGGCAAAACATTTATTTGAATTCCTTCTTACCTATATACATGTAGTTTTTATTTTGTAAAATGTGAAAGTAGGTTTCTCTTGCCCATTTTGCACTTTAGAGTTTGCCTTTAAAACACACACTGACAAAGACACAATTAATTTTAAACAGAATAACATTTCTTTTTATTTTTTTTTCAGAAACAAGGTACTATTTTACTGTACACTTTAAAATCTGACTATATGGTCTCTTCCTTATAATCTTTTCTTTTCTACTACATATGATCTAAAAAGCTAGTTACCAAAAAATAATGACCTGCTCAGTATCTCTTAGATTTCAGTCAATTTTCTTGGCTGTCTTTGAATACACACACACACACACACACACACACACGCATGCAAGCACAGACACAATGGGCTTAAATTATTCTGTTTTTACATTTAATGGCTCTTAAGCCACACTATCCATGAAATTATGGATCTGACATGTTAGTTATGTCTTTACCTATGGAAATAAATATATAACTGTTCAAATAAAAACACTCATCCATGAGCCACCTGCAACCATCCCAGACGGCACCGCCCCACCCCCGCCACTTACAAAGCCCTGCCTGAGACGCCGTTCCTTCTCTTTTACAAAGATGATAAGAACATGTTAACCAAAAATATAGTTTCATTATGTATTTTTTAAGTTTCTGAAATTGCACTTGATTTGACCTTGTCCATATGTGACTTTAGCTTTTAAGCAGCTTAGATAGAAATATGTTAACCATGATTTTAAAAATATTTTTAAAGGGGTGCCTGGCTGCCTCACTCCATAAAACATGTGACTCTTGATCTCGAGGTCATGAGTTTGAGCCCTCCATCAGGGTAGAGTTTTCTTAAAAAGTTTTTTTTTTAATTACCATATAATAAAAACAGGATTTTTTTTTTCTTGTGGTGTATAGTTTTGTGAATTTGAGCAGATCTATAGATTCATGTCATCTGGATACAGAACAGCTTCATCATCATAAAAACCTTCCTCATGAAATCTCTTTGCACACTCCTTCCCCCTACCCACAACACCTGGTCATCACTGATCTGTTTTCCATCTTCAGGACATTGTCTTTGGAGAATGTTATGCAAATAGTTATACACTTGTAATCTTTTCTGATTGGCTTTTTCTCACTTGGCCATGTCTTTGGATTCACTGAAGTTGTTACATGTATCAGTGGTTGTTTTTTACTGCTGGGGAGTACTTCCTGGTGTGGACAATCAAAAGTTGAAGTATTTGCCCACTTAAAGGCATTTGGGTTGTTTCCATCTTTTGACTATCACAAATAAAGTGGGAAAGAACACTCATATACTGTCTTGGTATAAACATACATTTTCAATTCTCTAGGGTAAGTGCCCAGAAATTTGATCATGGATCTTATGGAAAGTATGTATTTACCCTTTGGAAGAAACTGACAAATGGTTTTCCAGAGTCTGTAGCATTTTGTATTCCTTTCTGTAGAGTTTAAGAGATCTGGGTCCTCTGTGTTCTCAGCAGAACTTAGTACTGCTAGGGTTTTTAAAACAAATATATTAAATTTTAGCTGTTCTGGTAAACGTGCAACGCTATCTCATTACAGCTTTCAACGGCATCCCCCCCAATGGTTAATGATGTTGGATGTTCCCCCCTGGGCTTACTTGCCATCCTTCTGTCTTCCTGGTGAGGCGTCCACTCAATGCCTCCCTGTACCTTTTCACTTTATACTCTAGAGATACTTCTTCTGTCATTTCTCTAGATAAAATGTATAGGCTATAAAAATATGGCTGGACTGGGTAATCCATTTGAATTTCTTATGTTGTCAACTCATCTTCCTCTTATAAATTCAATAAATCATTGAATAGGGATAAATATGTGAATAGTGGAGCCTTCCAACTTACAGTTTAACTTCCTTTGAGTGAAATGGAAACCGAACGGGTTGGGAGGTGCATTCCGGATAATGTAACCAAACATGCCGGGAAGAACAAAGTTAATGAGCCACAAGGAAGTGACCGGCACACAGCGGCCCGCACTACTTTTATGTTCGCATAAATTTATTCTCTGGGCTTGCTCGCTGAGGTGTCCTAACACACATTCCATTGTTATTCGTTTTATTTATAGTTTTTTATACTAGATTTGTTATTAGGAAAGCGTTTTTATCATCTGCAGGCCCAGCTGTGTATGGAAGGACAAGGTAGTGAGCGCACAGAAGGCAGGCTCTGCAAATCCCGCTCTAGGGTTACTGTGCGGCTGCCCACGCCTTCAGGCTCCACCCGCTCTAGTAATGGCTCAGATTCGTTTTCTAGAAAGTGCTCCCCGGCCAGCCCAGTATCAACCCCAGGCCACACTGAAGGTGTGTAAAATCCCTGATGCTAGGGGTGGTGGAGGGAATCTCAAAATGTAAAGCAAAACCTATACTTCTGGTTAGGGTCTCCCTTCCTGTCTTTATCGTGTTAATACTTGACTTTTTGCTACACAGAGCTGCGACAGCATTTTGAAAACCTCTAGTCTACCAGGGTTTCAAAATCCCCATATGAAAAACATAATGATGCACCTGCATTTTTGAGACAAGATATTCACAAAGAGTGGGACAACCGTGCCCAATTGTGCTTCACAATTAAAAATGATAATACATTTTGAGAAATATGTTGAGTTTTACCCCTTATGTGCTCTTTATAAACCATAAATATTAAAACAAAATACAAATTTAGCTTCCATGACTTTCATTTCTTTCCTAGCTTTTGAAATTAAATGCACATTTATCACACATTTACTCTTGGGAAAGTATGGACTAGGTACTAACCAACAGATCTAAGAGATCCATGAAATGCCAGATAATTTTAACGAAGAATACATATCTTAAGTCTTTTCATTTTGAATTTTCTATTCCCATTCTTGTGCCTGACAACAAATGGTGGCTGTAGAATTAAAAAAAAAATAGAACATATACATGTATGGATACACACACACACAGAGTTAAAAAGAAATTATTTTCATTGCTTAGATAATTTGCAACCTCACATTCTCAAATGTTAATAAACATACCAGGAGACACGACCACAGTTAACCACAAGTCTTGAATAATTTTTAGAAAATTCCCTCCTTGAAATAAAATATGCAAAAGAACACATGAAAAAGAGATACTGTTTATGATAGAAACTGTAACCATTAAGAAATCAAAGAGTAAGACAAACGTGACTACCAACTACTTGATTTTTGAAAAAGTAGAGAAGGTGAATTTTTTTAAAAGCCTGAAACTTTTGAAATTCCACAGAACTACACAATCATGACAATCATTTCTATTTAGGACCCACCTGCTCTGATACTATGAGGACTCCATTTTCACGTAAATGGCAGGATTTGGAATGTGCAGTGGGATGGACCATTTATTATAAGAAGGGCAAGCGGTTCAATAGCACAGAGTGTGAATCAGGCACTGTTCCAAGTGCTTTCCCTATACTGTGCTATCCAATCTTCTCCAAAACACTAGGAGGTAGGCACCATTATTAAGACCAGCCTCAATGTATGGATGGGCAAGCTTGAGGCATAGAGAGGTCCAAGAGCTTATCTGGGTTCACAGAATCAGGAGGGAGCAGAGAGCTGGCATTCCAACCCAGGCAGTGTGGCTGCAGAGTCCACAATCTTCACCCTTCCCCACAGAAATGCAGAACATCCTCCTAGAAAAAACAGATGTTGCTCCTACAGTGGCTGCTCTAGAAAGACGGAAGGCTCTCTTGAAACGTCATCACAACACCACCCTCCTCTTTGCAAGCACTCCGGTTCCCTGACAGAGTGGGGGAGACCCTTGAAGCAGTTGCTGATGTCCAAATGGAGAGATGCTAAAGTGACAAGTCGGATTTCCGAGCAGCTACCCAGTCGGTGTTTTAAATAACATATTTGAGACAGAATCTAGGAGCTCAGCAACTACTTGTGATGCACTTTCTAATTATCATTGAACATTTGGTTCTCTCTAGACACTCTGCTGTCACCAAAACACTGCTATTTCATGCATGAGAACTTGCTTAGCAAAAATATTTTCCAAAAGAACAAGGACAGCTGTCAAACATGATCATAACCTTTGCAATGTGAGGAATCATGAAATAAGCTGTTGAGTACTTTCATGTGTGAAATGGAAACTGGGTATACCAGTTGGCTATTTACCTCCAGCTAGCTTCTAGACTAGTATTCTTCCCATTAGAGAATGCTATTCACTCTTCATTTCTTATTGTCTCACTGCTAGGAAAGTTTCATCTAATGGTGGAGGTGTGCTTTACACATATTTGTAAGTCTTTGTAAATACCAGAAAATATATATACCCATATGTAGATATGCTTATATATATGCCCTCTGTGGACTGATTCTCAGGTATCTATATCTAGATTTTCTCTTACCTGCCCCCCCTTTTTTGTTGTCATTAAAAAAAATAATGGATTAACATACAATATAATACAATGACATGAAAGGTATGCTTTCATTCACACAATTACTCATACAATTACTGGGTTTTAATGAATGACTTCTATGGCCTTGAACGATTTGCAAACTGATGTGCCATTTGGAAAAAAAAAAGTGATGGAACAAGTCAGTGCCTTTGAGCTTGAGGTCAGCAGAGCCCCTGGTTTCCTGTCTCAGGGGGAGCTGGCTGCAGAGGGAGGGGCTGAGACAATAGGTTCCCCACCCAGCAAGCAACTAGACCTTCATCTCTTTGGGCTAAGTTTTAGACTGGACTACTGAAGAGGGTCTCACTAAAAATTTCAGCTGGAAACATATGTGAAAATCTCCAATCTTTAAACAGAAGCGAAAACCTGATCTTCAAGGCCTCTTGGAGCTATACATTTTTGTCATATAATTCCTTAAAGTGACAAACTGATGATACAATTTATTGTGATTGTATACAGAATGTCATCTCGACTCTCTATACATTCGTGTAAAACACAGAAAAGTATAGTATTGTTGCTTTAATGGAGCTGACAATCGAATTGTCTAAAAGTCATGTATTTATATCTATCTATCACTTCTATATATCAAAGCAAGACTTTGATGGGGCTGTTGCCTTGCTTAGCTTAATTTAGGTTAACTATAAGCACTCAAGAGTAATGAAATTCCATTAAACAGAATGCTAATCCTCAGACTTTATTTTATGGGAATCAATGAGGTTTTACATAATGCCATACTACAGAGAAGAAAACTATTGTTTTAAGAAAAATTCTGGATTTGGCTTTGCTAATTTTCTCTGTAAATTCTCAGTATATGTGAAAGGCTAAGGATCTGAAAAAGGTTAATCTAGGGTAAACACAGAATTGTAGCTGGGTTAACTTAGAATTTTGAATGTCTGAATTATTTGGAAAAACAAATTTAAGCTTGACTTTGAGTGCGAGTCAATATCACAGTGATTAAAATCTTTTATGAAAAAGTCTGGTAGAATTTGTGCTTTAAGAAAAATATTTAAAGAACTGTTAATTCAGTGTCCCTCCCTCAGGAATAAAAGACCTATTTGTGATTCTTTTTTTTTTCAAGAGTTTGTTTCTTTATTTGAGAGATCCAGAGAGCACAAGCTGTATGTAGGGGGAGGGGGGAGGTGGAGTGGGGGAAAGGGAGATGCCAGGCTCCATGCTGAGCAGGGAGCCCTCTCCAGGGCTCAGTCTGATCCTAGGACCCTAGACCCTGGAAGCTGAAGGCAAACACTTAACCGAATGAGCCACCCAGGTGCCCCGTATTTGTGATTCTTACGAATATATTACGTTTCATAATATCCTGGTAAGAAAGATTCTCAACCTTCCATTACTAATGATTAGGTCTCACCCCAAGAAGATTTTCTGACTCTGAAGAAGGAATGGGTGTGTTGCTACATAATTCACAAATGATGGACCATTTGGCTAAAGAGAAGGACCAGTCTTCATTGGAAACAAACATTTTTTTGAAGCTCCATTTTTATCAATACTATTACTGTATTTATTTTTTTTTCTTTTTTTGCAAAGGAGGAGGGCTTTCTGATCTATAAATGCCTATTATAACTCGGCTCAAATCTGTATGAGTGGTACTTAAAAAAATGTTGATATGAAATAAAAATATAAATAATTTTCAAAGAGGTGCTGCCACCTTTTGGTTGCTCTTCCGAGAAGCACACACTCGTTCCTGAAAGCTCAAAGTCATGAGAAATGCTTAGTGAGAGACTGGAATACATGAGCATCAGAATAATACTGAACCATCATTATACTAATAATGCCTATGATCACGATCGAGGCAATAAAAAGCAATTTTTATCATCTAGAGCAGAAAAGATGTCTTCTTATCGTTTCTGTTCTCAACACTCTGTTTAGACTTCTGGCCCATCCCATCATTGATTATTCATATTTGTGAGTACCTATTACTAATTTCACTCTCTAAATATAGTAGGGGCCAAGTCTCTCTTCTCTGCTTTTCTTATAAGCTCTTTAAAATCTCTTCCATTCTCCCGAAATTAATTTGCCTTTGGGCTGAAGGAACAGACATGCTTAAGAAAATAATTTACCCACTGTAGTAACTACAGTTGTTATCTGATCAATAATTATATTAAGAGTAGGCCCCCACGCTCTTATAACAACTTCACTTAACTGACTCTGTCTTGAAATTGAAAACTCTTTTTCAGTCAAACGATTATCTTTTATTCATCAAAATATTTTAACAAGTTGAAATATTATTCGTGGTATACTAAATGTCAATTATTTCACTTTAAAAGCCGGGCAGTTGTCTTAAGAGATAGTCAGTAGCGTCACTGATATTCACAGGATTTCTTCCATCCCTTAAACTAATTATTTATTCAAGTCAAACACATCACATGCCAAAGATTTAAATTAGAGAGTTTCCAAAATGCACCTGCAGTTTAAAGGAAGGGGGTCCAGATTGTGAGCAACAGACTGCTTCCAAAGGACTCAAGGAAATGGAGATTTAAGCGAGTTTTGCAACAGGAACTCACCCAAGTTCTACCTCTGCTCTCCCTTACAGGTGACTGAGGGGACACACAGTGCCCGTTCCCCAGCTCCTTCTTTGCCCTGACTCCCCACACCTACTCCATGGCTCCCATAGCCCAGGGGTTCCAAAGATCCTTTCTCCCAAGGGGCACCACAAGGCCAGTAGTGTCTTAAGCCATTTCCTATGATGCTATCACAACTCCTCTCCTCACCCATATCCTTCCTCCCAGGCTCTTCCTCATTAATTTACTTTCCCAGGGTGCTGAATCATGATTATTCTGCACTGAGAGAGGAACACGAAACACTTCCCAGAAAGCCTCCGCACTGATACCGCCTTACCTGGATAGAAAAATAGCCAAGACTATTTTTAAAATTTATGTATCTATTGTTGCTGTAAGGAAGGAAAAAACAATGGGGGCCATGAAGTTCACGTGTTAACCTCAGGACTATGGGGAATAAACAGACCACAGAACAAGCAGGCCAGATCCAGCTGTCTGCTCTGTCAGATACATACTGTGCACCCCCCAAACCCAGCCCCAACCTCAACCGCCCCTCCCCCATCACCAAACCATCCGTGGTAAGAAATGTCACACTGAGAACACATTGGTTTTTATCCTAGGACTGACCCAGGTCCACGTTTTATTGTAAGATTTCTTCCCGGGGCCGGGACAATCAGAGCTGTGCTTTGGTCTCCTGGAGCAGAGAACAGGGCTGTCCCCTGGCAAGCAGCTGCTTGTTCTGCAGTATTCCTCAAGAAAATGCAGTCAGGGTTTTCAGAGGTCCCCCCATCTTGGTCCCCAAGTCGGGAACTTGGCTGGAATGCTGCATACCTAACTGTTGAACTTGGGAGAGGACTATGTCACTGGGGAGGACAGAGAATTCCCTTCTTATTATCAATCAAGGGAGCGCACCACGAATAGACGCCCCTTGTCTATGCTCTATGTTCCAAACGTCCTTTATTCAGCCAGTGGTTTTGAATCCCAAATTTCTTTCCTCATAGAAATGGTAGGATACACGACCCCTTGTTCCACACTCCACTCATAATATTGCTTTCCTCTGGAACCTCTGTGCACTCACTGTTTGATCACACAATGCTGGAGGTGTGACAGCCTTTCTACAATGCTGCTAACAGGGAATGAGTGAGGTCCTAAGTTCACACCCAGGGTAAGAGAAAGAGAAAGACAGTGCCCCCTCCTGGACTCCCGGACTTGACCATCTCTCCCATTGGGCAAGGAGCTTTGCATGCACCATTCCACCACTCCTCAAACCCAAGGTCAGAGTGAGGGAACGTTATGTAGTGCTCACAGGCACAAAGAACTCAGGTCCTGTGAGACGGACAGAGGTCTAGGTACAACTACAGCTGGGGTTCACACTCATGCTGGTCTGTCTGCATGTCTCCAAACATATCAACTCAGTACATTTGAAAAGAGGAATCCCCCGCTCCAGGATTCGGTTCTCAATCATTCATTTGACAGCTCTCTTCCTGAATTCCAGGCAGGGTGCTTCAGACGCAATGGGGAACAAAGATGTCACTTCTGCAACAATGACACTTCGTTGGGAATTGTTGGGAAGGGTGGGTGTGATCACAAAAGAGCTATGTGAAATAATTAGGGGCTTCAAAGGAAGGGGCCCAGTATTCTGAGCATCGTGGAGGCGTATTAGATTGGGTAGTGGGTGAAGACCACTTCAGGAGTAATACTTAAGCTGCGATAAGAAAGATAAGTAGACTTCTCTGTGTCAAAGAATCAAGGGTAAAGTGGTAGAGACAGTATGAGCAAAGGCCCCGAGGCACCAAAGAGCTTGGTGCATTTTGGAGAACTGCAAGACCCACTTGGAGGTGGAGAGTGAAGGAAGAGTAACAGGGGGAGAGTTTGCAAAAAGAGGCAGGGCCCAGGGGCACCTGAATGGCACAGTTGGTTAAGATGTCCTACTCTTGATTTCAGTTCAAGTCATGACCTCAGCGCCAAGAGACTGAGCCCTGTGCTGGTCTGCACTGGGCATGGAATGTGCTTAATATTCTCTCTTTCCCTCTGCCCCCCAAATGCCTTTCCCTACCCCCCCCAACCCTGTTCTCTCTCTCTCTCAAAAAAAAAAAAAAAAAAAAAGAAGGCAGGGCTGAGAAAAGGAGTATTATAAAACAGAGGAAGAATTTTATATTAGGAAATAAAAGATAGGTGACCCACACTGGATCCAGGGGCTTTATTCATTGGACACTGATTTGTATGCACGACTCACCCATAAATCTAGCATGTCTAAGTCAGAAATAACCCATACATTGAGCAAGAAAATTAACAACATACTTGCATAATATTGTAAGGAAATGGTTTTGTGATACATTGGATTAACTCTCAGCTGATCTGTACTCTGCCCCTCCCCGCTGTGCTGGAACAGGCTTCTGTGCCCCGCACACCTGGGGCCTGGCCAAGCAACCTGATGCAGCCAGGAGGAAGGGAGCGTAAGTGACGTGGGCATCAGGCGTGCTGGCTGTCCACCGGGAGAGGTCCGTGCCCCTTCCTCCTTTGCCCACAATGGCAGCACAGCGAACTGATCTGAGCCCTGCCTGCAGCCTGGAGGGAAGCCCAGCCGGTAACCTTCATTCATGAGTGACGTGCACAATTCTGAGTGTGAAAACAAAGGCTTGGAGTGATAAGCCACTGATCTGGAGGCTGATTTATTATGCAATTTTGTTGCAACACCAGCTAAAGCAAAGTTTTAACACTAAAAATTGCTCTCTTTACTGCCCTCGCCCCCGCAAAACATGTGCTTACACACTTGCAAACACACAGGCACACATGTGCACACGCAAACAGGCACGCTCAGGTTTGATCCCGCTCCGGTACATCACCAGGCTTGACAACAGCAAGAAGAAAGAGGCAAATACTGTAATGGCTAGGAGCCCACACAGCACGTGCACCACAGCGTTAATGCTAACGACACTGAGTGATGGCTGGTTGGGCCATGACTTTGTAACTGATTTGAGCCACGCTGATGCCGCGGACTGCACTGCTCTAGGCTTCATGATAAACCCATTATGTTACTGCAAAATTATTTTTTTAAAGAAAGGTAAAACACCAATAACCAGCAATGGCATAAAAGAAATGCACTGAGGAGTTAGCATGTGCATGATCTAAGTTCCCAGCTTAGGGAAATCTCAGACTTTACCTAGCACGTTTCTTTCTTTACAGCCAGTAAGATCGTTCCCTCGTGTATAGGTGGGTTTGTTTTGTTTTGTTTTGTTTTTTTTTTTGGTATGGGGGATTTTAACATATAATGTTTCCCACTTATTAAGGATTTTCTTTAAGCAGATCTTTTAACAGTGAGGTTTGGCTACAAAGACTCCAGGATGACACTGAAAGGTATCTAAAAGGGAGAAAATTGCATTGATAGATGTGGCCATTGTGTTAACGGTTCAACCAGCATAAGACCTCGATGGGATTTTTTTCTTTAATACATCTAATGGCTCTTAAGCATTCTCATAGCCTAAAAATTTAAATACATTAAAATGCAGACTTCATGAAACCTCGAGTCCTTTCCACTGTGCAGGAAGTTCTTAAAATAGCACCATTAAATATCTTCTTCTTAGATAGACAGGCTTATAAGATTTAGAGCTGACACAGGCTTTAGAACTCCCGTAATCTAGTGTATCTCAGATTTTGTGGGTCACGAATACCTTTGAGGAGCTAGTGAAATGTATGAACTATCTCGCCAGAAAAAAATTTTCAAATCGAAATCTGGGATAGCCATGCCGGGAGCGCAGATCGTTCTGAAACCCGTCTGTGATCTGCAGAACAACAGTTCTGGTCTTGCCTTCATTCCGGATGGGCAGCCTTATCCCCGTCTTAGGCATCTACTTGCTCACCTCCCTGCAGGCTCAGTGGTGGCCGAAAGCAAGGTGAGAGGCTGGGTTACCGCAGGACTACTGTGCATCCTTTGGCGTCTGGTTTATTTCAAACTTTCATACTCATTTAAAGAGAAGCTTCCAGGGCTACAATATATCCATCGCGCCGTTCGCAGTCATTGTCATCTTGGCCCCCCTGTTGCATCTATTCCCCCTCCCTCACTTTATTGGCTAAAATATTTTAAATATTTTAAAATAAATCCCAGGAGTCCTACTATTTCATCCATGAAAACTGCAATGCACATTCCTACAGGATAAGGATATGCCATCATTTTAATTAGCAGATATTCCCAGGTCAATTAGTAAAAATCCTCCATTTCATCTACTAAATTCATATTAAAATTTCCCTTACCTTGAAGAGTTTATTTATTTATTTTTTTTTACAGCTGGTTTGTTCAAATTGGGATCCAAAAAGTATGCATACTTAATTTGCTTTTTATATCTTGAAAGTCTCTTCTATTTAGTAGTTCCTTACTTATCCTTTTATTGATTTGTTTCTAAAAGGAGTTTTAAAAATTTTTTTTAAGATTTTTTATTTGTTTATTTGACAGAGAGAGATCACAAGTAGTCAGAGAGGCAGGCAGAGGGGCAGGGGGGAAGCAGGCTCCCCGCTGAGCAGAGAGCCCGCTGCAGGACTCACTCCCAGGACCCTGAGATCATGACCTGAGCCAAAGGCAGAGGCTTAACCCACTGAGCCACCCAGGCGCCCCCAAATTTTTTTTCTTAAAGAAAAATCATCTTCCACACTCTGGGTTTGAACAATAATTCCCTTATACTATCAGTGAATTTGTTCGTCCATCTTAACGTGGCCTTAAAATTGGAGAATTTGAGAAAGCTGATCTTTCTTTTTTGTTCTATTATATTTAATGTAAAAAGAGTGCAGAGTCTGTGAGAATTCCCTCATTCCGTGGAGAGCAGGATCAATGGAAGACATATTTTTATCTTTCAATCTGACCTTCTCTCATCTGTTCTATAATATGAGCTGTTTCATTATTTCACTGATTTATTTCTCTTCTAAGGAACAAGCCCGTTTTGATAAAGAGACTCTCCTTTTCCATCATTTGTTCCTTTTCTAAATAGCAGGTAAGCTATAATAAAGCATATTCTAAATATAATAAAGCATATTCTAAATCCTGCACCTAGACAACATGCATAGAACCAACTAGCACAAACCCCAAATATCGGTTGAAGCTGATCAGAAATAAATTTCACTTATCACTCAAAATAACAGTACATCAGTCATTATAATATATAATCAATTCCTGGATTAAGGTAAACAAATCCTCCACAACCCATCACAACGTAAACCAAAATATTCTCTGTATTGGCAAAGGAATAAGAATTCTCTTTCCTATTCATTATCACACACAATTTCAGCTTCTAGAGAATTTTGTTCTTATCAGATACTCTAAAACTGGTAATCCAAAACAAACGAACGATAATAACAAAAATAACCAGTCAAAAAGCTGACCACTCAAAATATAACAGCTTAGCAAGAGGAAACAAGCATCTCAGTCAATTTCACATCTCGTGGTTGCAGGGAAGGTGACCGTTCCGTGGAATTATCCCCCGTCGGTCACTGCACATACTGACCGGAGCTTACTATCCCAGTGGTTACATATTCTAAAATATGTATTGAACACTGGACTGTGAAATATGCAATGTCATGTATCTTGGAGTAGATGATGATTTTATCTGAAGATCATAAATAGAATTCATTTTTGGTACCCTTTCAGGCAGAGTCAAAATTTGCTAGTGGCAGAAAACTAAAGATGATGATGATGATGATGATGATGATGTTGATGATGGTTTATATAGACAAACCCTAATGAACCCTGATGTGAAAGTCACATTAGGCAGAACATAGGCATGTCAGCAGTCAATGCCTTTTAATTTGCAATTAATCAACAACTGCCTGGTAACATCTGTTCTATTGAATTTTCTTTTTTCTTTTTCTTTTTTTTTTTTGAACTTTTTGTGCCTCTCAAGCATATTTTGATACTCCTAGAAAGGAGGGACTACTCTAGCAGTCACTTAAGAGTTATCTTCCAGTAAACAACTTGTGAAATCTCTTTGGTTACAAGCTCAGCTAACACTAGAGAAAAGCAAGAAAAGGCATAGCTCTTGTCCCCAACACACTTGCTTCTCTGCATCCTTCTTCAACCCATTCCTGAGAGCTGAGGGGAAGCCCCAGAGCCTCATGTGCTCCAAGGATAAGGTGGGAGCTTCCAAGATTGTTTCTCTCCAGATAGAACCCATACTGGCCCAGAAGAGAATGATACTTCATTGTGCTCCTGGCAAGAGCTCCCACTCCTGGCCTATGGAGAGTGACAGCCAAGTCTCTTACCTGACCCAAGCTTGCCCAAAGTGGAAGTTACTAAAGCCCTGTCTCTGAATACTGAGAGGGCCTTACAGCATAATTTGAAGCCACTTTTACACTCATAGGTTCAATCTAATTCAACAGTTATTAAGCAGCTACTATGTACCAGGCATCTTTTTAGCACACACAACACATCGTTGAGTGTGTGTGCTAAACTAACTGATAAGTTTCTTCAAAGAAATGAAACTCAGTCTAGTGGGGGGAACAGAATCCTAGAAAACCCACAATGCACATTTAGCTCTAGCTGATGGTTGCTTTGATTTGGGAGCTGGAAGACAGGGATTTAATATCAGTTGTGCTGGTTGTGGGACATAAGCAATGGCTAAGCTAGTTACTTAGCTACCACAGTGAGTGCTGAAGACCATTCATGTCTGTGGATTACTTCTAAATAAGAAATAGATGATAAATAAATAAATGATGTGTGTCTACAATAAGGCACACACACATAACTTCCATCCTTGCTTTCCATACCTACCACAAGAGCACTGCCTGCCTCACTACCACCATCCATTTTGAAAAAACCCCAGGGATAACCTCTGTTTGCTTCTACTTCTGTTCACATCAGTCACCACAAAAAGCCCAGAAACTCTGAGTCCACCACCAGCAAATAGATCACCGTCCTCACGGGCCTTTGCAGAGCCTTGACTAAATCCGTATTCCATCCTTGCCAACACCCGAAACCTTTCCACTGTGTTCTCCTCCGCTATATATTCATGGAAAGCTGAAGAAGGAAGCTCCCCGTCCCCAAAAAGGTGTGATAGAGAAAACATCATCAAAGAGAGAACCTTGAAATATGGGTAGAAATTTTATAGTCAGAAATGGATGCCAAGAGTATTTCACACCACAGAAATAAGATGAATGGAGTCCTGGAGATGCAAAAGCTGATGCTGGTGTACGATTTGGACTTCAACATCAAATCTGAGCTCTAATGAACGTTTCATGATGCCCTTTGTCAGTGTACGGAAATGTCACTGTCATCTAAATTACTACATTCACATTAGATACAGTATCAATGAATGAAACTGCACATGGCAGTAGAAACAAGGCTAAAAGTTGCAGCCAGGGCATACTGATGGCTCCATAGGGGTCAGACTACGTCACCCATTAGCATCTTTGGATTGCCATCTGTCCCTCCAGCAATCACAGACAGCTTGCAAATATATACGCCATGCAGACAGCCTATTATACCTCCTGTACTATTAAGTGTCTGAACAAGGTAAGAAATATTTTCATGCTTAATAAGACTTGCAAGTTTTAGTTCCTTGGTATATACTACTCCAATAAGAACTATGACTGTAAGCTCTTTATTTCTTTTGGGCTATCACACTTAGTTTGGGAATATTGCCTCAGTTGAAAGATCGGTGGCCTAGGTGGCCCCAGATGTCACAGGTGACTTCTTTGAGGTTTACGTATTATTACTTTAAACTTTTGCTTTTTTAGTTTGGATGAATTTCTTAAGCTGTCAATCATGGTAATATGTTTTCAAAAATAAGTCAATAAAAATGCATAATAATAAAAAAATTTAAAAAATGCATCTTTATTAGGGATTCAAATGGCATAAGGAGACACCTGCAACTCATGATATTGTTTGTATTCAAAAGCAACAGGTCTGTGCAGGTATATTAAACTCACACAAAGACAGCTTTAGTCATCGGGGTGAAAACACAAAAAGCATTCACCCAAACTCCAGGCAAGCCAGAGAGAGCTGACCATCTCCACATATTTTTGCAGTTAGATAGGGCACTATTTTTCTTTCTGTAAACTGGCTTATTCATACTTACACCCTCCACAATGTCTTGTACTTGCCTTTTGACGAGTATTTTTGGAGCAAATAAGGATGTTATAAATAAATAGGAGGTAGGAAAAAAAAATCTAAACCTAAGTATTTTCTCCTTCAGCTCCTTTTCCAGTCTCTGATCTTGGGAGTGGTTACCATTCAGAGAGGAGTGCAACATGGAAATCACTCACAGAGAAAAGATTCTGCCTGAATTAAATCAGTATTTCCATTTAAATGACTTTGCTATTACCTCATCCTAAAAGATAATTGTCAAAGCATGAAAGATATGAACGAGAATGAAAAGAGAACCATTGTGTTTATAATGGCCGTTCTCTAGAAGCTGAACCAAAATTTTGGATACTATTTGTAACTTGTGCATGCGAATCAGAGAACTACAAAAAGTGCAAATGGAGCATTTGACTCTTTCATCGACCCCCCCACCTTATCTATTTCTTGGCTGAAATCATTGGCAGGTGGTCTCTTCCCTCCTCCTCTTCTCCTCTGTCTTCTTCCTCTTCCTAGTCTTCGTCTTTTTACTATGTTAATTACTCAGATCATAATTTTCGAAGTCCTTTATTATCATAAAAGGAGATAATTTCACCTCTTAAAATGTCCAGTCTCTTTAAAGAGTCTAAATTCTTAAATATATAAAACATTTCATCAAGTCTCTTCCCAAGGGAGGACCTTGCCTCCGTTGGGGAGGCTGCCATGGTGAAGTGAGGTGTCTCTGACACCCCTTTGATTTCCCTGCCGTGCATCTCTTTCCTTTTATACCCCAAACTTACAGGCTGGGGCTTCCCACCCCGTCACGGTCTATGCGGGTGGGAGGGGGTTGAACACTGCAGTGGGGAGAGTGTGACTTGAGGAGCAATGCGGGGGCCCCGCTTTGATGCTCTCCCCTGGGGATGGCTCTCGGCAGCTGATTTCTTCCCCTGTGGGAGAGATGTTCCCCAGAGAACATCAGACGGCCGCTGTCTGGATGTGGGGCCTGGGCGACATCTACCTGCTATTCCCCCACTAAGATTCACCCCCAGACCCAGCCTTAGCATATGACCGTGGCCCTACGGACTTCCTGGCTGAGGTGTCCTGCTCCTGGCAAGTCTCTTGAGTGGGATTCCTTTCAAAATAGACCCAGTTCCCACCCTCTGGGGCCACACCTGGCCTTCTTATCACGCTGTAGTCTGTAGTCCCAAGAGCTCTGTCTCTCCCATCTCCCTCTGCTCTGCTATCAGGAGCCTCCATGTTTTCTGTGTGCCTGTTTCCTGCCCGGTGGCTGCGATACTTTTGAGTCATCCTATAATTGGTGAAATATTTCTTTGGAAAGAGACTTGTGTGTTTTTTTGTTTGTTTGTTTTCTTCGGTGTTCTTCTCTTCCATTAACTGAGATGGTTTAATAACAAAGCCAATAAAAATGATTCCTATTATTAAAAAATATTGCATGGAGCACTGGGTGTTTTCTACATGAATAATGAATCTTGGAACACTACATCAAATACTAATGATGTACTGCGTGGTGACTAACATGATACAATAAAAAATTAATAAATAAAACAGCAACAGTTCCAGAAGGATTCTTAATCTCACAAAAATCATTCAAGATCCAGGCTTGAAAAGGTGGAATCTTAGCATGTTATGTGAAGCATATTAACTTGGTTTTTAGGCCTCTATTCTCTTGTTTACCAGATGGCTGCCTCAGTTCCAGCCGGCTCATGTAGATACAGAATGTCTGGACGATGAAGGGACTGTCCTCTAGTAATCTTCTTCGTATTAGCAAGGAAAACTCTTTCCGAAACTCCTTCCCCCCACCAAGAGACCAGGATTTGGTCACATGTTGAGGAGGAACAGAGTTCCCATAATTGTACTAAACCCATAAACCCACAAAGGATTACTCCTTTCCCTGAGCACATGGAAGGGTAAACATTTGAAGAAAATCTGTATTTATCAATGAGGAAGGAGAGAGGCAACTACCAGTGTCCTCTGGGATTGATCAGATTACTCTGCATTATTACTATATATACTCTGAATTATATCTGAATTATTCAGATAACTTAAAAAAAAAAAAAAAAACAAACCTTTAAATTCCCTACCCCAACCCCCATCTTTGTTCATGTTAAACTGTTTTTGACAGAAGAGGGGACGTCATGCAATGATGCTATTCTAAGAATCTTCATTACAGTGTGGGCCAAACTTGGAAAATCGCTAGGAACTACAATTCGTATTAGATTTTCCTGATTTTGTCATTTATCAACTGTTTCTGACCAAAGAGCTCTCTTTTAGTATTGTTGGGTCTAATGGAGTCAAAGAGGGTGACTGGAACGTCCGGGCAACTTTGTTGCTATTTGTGGGTTGGTCCTTCTGAGGCTCCTAGGACGTCAACTCAAGTCATCACCCTCCAGGCCCATTTCCTCATCCTCTCTGTCATTTCCATCTTGCCCATCAACCTGCCCATCTTCGTTTTTATGTACTGGTAACCTGATAGTTCCTCTTCTGCTGAAATCAGCTGGTGTTAATTTTCTTCTAATAGCCCTTGCTCTGGTCAAGGTTCTGGCCCTGCAACTTCATTGTGAAGCACGGGGCTTCCTCTGTTGTCTTCCTTGCTGCTGCTGAAGCCCTCTGCTACTCCGTGCCTCTTCCACTTACCTGCAAGAGGGTAATTTCTCGGAAAGCTCCAGACAGCAGCTCTGGATTCCTTTCCAATGCCAGATTGCCATTTCGATCCTGTGGGCTATCTCATTGTCCAGATAACAGAGCCAATATAGTTATTTCCTTTTTTTTCCTTTACATTTTATTTTTAAATTATTTTTTATTAATTTTTATTTTTATTTTATTTTTATTTTTTCATTTTTTTGTTGAAATTTTTATTTATTTTCAGCGTAACAGTATTCATTGTTTTTTCACCACACCCAGTGCTCCATGCAATCTGTGCCCTCCCTAATACCCACCACCTGGTTCCCCCAACCTCCCACCCCCCTGCCCCTTCACAACCCTCAGGTTGTTTTTCAGAGTCCGTAGTCTCTCATGGTTCACCTCCCCTTCCAATTTCCCTCAACTCCCTTCTCCTCTCCATCTCCCCTTGTCCTCTATATTATTTGTTATGCTCCACAAATAAGTGAAACCATATGATAATTGACTCTCTCTGCTTGACTTATTTCACTCGGCATAATCTCTTCCAGTCCTGTCCATGTTGCTACAAAAGTTGGGTATTCGTCCTTTCTGATGGAGGCATAATACTCCATAGTGTATATGGACCACATCTTCCTTATCTATTCATCCGTTGAAGGGCATCTTGTTTCTTTCCACAGTTTGGCGACCGTGGCCATTGCTGCTATAAACTTTGGGGTACAGATGGCCCTTCTTTTCACTACATCTGTATCTTTGGGGTAAATACCCAGTAGTGCAATTGCAGGGTCATAGGGAAGCTCTATTTTTAATTTCCTGAGGAATCTCCACACTGTTCTCCAAAGTGGCTGCACCAGTTTGCATTCCCACCAACAGTGTAAGAGGGTTCCCCTTTCTCCACATCCTCTCCAACACACATTGTTTCCTGTCTTGCTCATTTTGGCCATTCTAACTGGTGTAAGGTGGTATCTCAATGTGGTTTTGATTTGAATCTCCCTGATGGCTAGTGATGATGAACATTTTTTCATGTGTCTGGTAGCCATTTGTATGTCTTCATTGGAGAAGTGTCTGTTCATATCTTCTGCCCATTTTTTAATATGATTGTCTGTTTTGTGTGTGTTGAGTTTGAGGAGTTCTTTATAGATCCTGGATATCTTCTTTCAAGATATGTCTCCAAAGGTGAAGGAAACAAAAGCGAAAATGAACTTTTGGGACTTCATCAAGATCAAAAGCTTCTGCACAGCAAAAGAAACAGTCAACAAAACAAAGAGGCAACCCACGGAATGGGAGAAGATATTTTATTAATTTTTAAATTTGAATTCCAGTATAGTTAACATGCAGTGTTCTATTAATTTATGTGTACAATGCAGTAATTCAACAATCGTATCCATTAGTCAGTACTCGTCACGGTAAGTGCACCTTTAATGTCCTTCACCGATTTTACCCATCCCCACTCTCCTCCCCTCTGGTAACCATCAGTTTGTTCTCTTTGTTAAGAATCTGTTTCTTGGTTTGTTTTCCTATTTTTTGTTTTTTTTTCCCTTGGCTTATTTGTTTTGTTCTTAAATTCCACATGAGTAAAATCATATGGTATTTGTCTTTCTCTGACTTATTTTGCTTAGCATTATGCTCTCCAGCTCCATCCAATTTGTTGCATGTAGCAAGATTTCATTCTTTTTATGGCTGAGTAATATTCCATCGCACATACATCACACCTTCTTCGTCCATTCATCTATTGTTGGATATTTGGGTTGCTCTCATAATTTGGTTATTGTAAATAATTCTGCAATACAAATGGCAGTGCATGCATTCCTTTGAATTAGTGTTTGTTTTTTCTTTCTTTTCTTCTTCTTTTTTTTTTTTTTCCCAGTAAATACCTAGTAGTGTAATTACTGGATCATAGGGTAGTTCCTTTTTTAACTTTTTGAGGAATCTCCATGTCATTTTTCATAGTGGCTGCGCTAGTTTGCATTCCTGACAACAGTGTGTAAGGGTCCCTATTGCTCTAGAATTTCCGCAACACTTGTTTTTTCTTGTATATTTCATTTTAGCCATTCTTAACAGTGTGAGGTGATAGCTCGTTGTAGTTTTTATTTGCATATCCCTGATGATGAGTGATGTTGGACATCTTTTGATGCATCTGTTGTCATCTGGATGTCTTCTTTGGAAAAATGTCTGTTCAAGTCTTACGCCCTTTTTAAATTTGGATTATGTGTTTTTTGGGTGTTGAGTTGTAACAGTTCTTTAAATGTATTGGATACTAACCCTTTATCCGATATGTCATTTGCAAATATCTCCTCCCATTTCATAGGCTGCCTTACACTTTTGTTGATTGTTTCCTTTGCTTTGGAGAAGCTTTTCATTTTGATATAGTCCCAATAGATTATTTTTGCTTTTGTTTCCCTTGACTCATGTTTTTGCATCCCATGTAAAAGACATCACTTCTTTGTTCTCTGCTAGGATTTTTATGGTTGCAGGCCTCACAGGTAAGTCTTTAATTCATTTTCAATTTCTATTTGTGCGTGGCATAAGACGGTGGTCTTGTTTCATTCTTTTGCGTAACTGTCCAGGTTTTCCCATACTGTTTGTTGAAGAGACTATCTTTTCCCCTTTGGATATTCTTGTCCCCTTTGTCGAAGATTAATTGACCATACAATTGTGGGTTTACTTCTAGGTTTACTGTTCTGTTCTATTGATCTAGGTACCTATTTTTGTGCTAGTACCATTGTGTTTTGATTATTACAGCTTTGTAACATAACTTGAAGTCTGGAATGGTGATGCCTCCAGGTGTGTGCAAGTATATGTGTGTGTTTTCAACACTGCTTTGGCTATTCAGGGTCTTTTGTGGGTCCACACAAATTTTAGGATTGTTGTCCCAGTTCTGTGAAAATGTTGTTGGTATTTTGGTAGGGGTTATATTAAATGTGTAGATTGCTTTGGATAGTATAGACATTTTAATAATACTGGTTCTTCTAATCCATGAGCGTAGACCATCTTTCCATTTCTTTGTGTCATCTTCAATGTCTTTCATCAGTGTTTTATAGTTTTCAGAGTATAGGTCTTCCACCACTTTGGTTAAGTTTATTCCTAGGTACTTTATTATTTTTCATGCAATCATAAATGGGATTTTTTCTTTAATTTCTCTTTCTTCTGCCTCATAATTATTGTATAGAAATGAAACAGATTTCTGTACATTAATTTTGTACCCTGCAACTTTACTGAATTCATTTATTAGTTCTATTAGGTTTTTGGTGAAGTCTGTCAGGTTTTCCATATATATTATCATATCATCTGCACATAATAAGACTTTTACTTCTCCTTTACCAATTTGGATGTCTTTTGTTTCTTTCTTCTTGTCTGATTGCTGTGGTTAGGACTTCTAGTACTATTTTGAATGGAAGTGGTAAGAGTAGACATCCTTGTCTCATTCCTGACCTTAGGAGAAAAGCTCTTAGTTTTTTTTATCATTGAGTATGATATACCTTGTAGGTTTTTCATAGATGGCCTTTATTATGTTGAGGTATGTTCCCTCTAAACCTACTTTGTTGACATTTTTATCATAAACTGATGTTGTACTTGGTCAAGTGTTTTTTTCTGCTTCTATTGAAATGATCATATGGTTTTTATCCTTTTTCTTAGTGATGCAGTGTATCACACTGACCGATTTGGGAATACTGAACCATGTTTGCATCCCAGGAATAAATCCCAGTTGACTGGTGAATGATTTTTGTAATTTATTATTGGATTATTGGATTCACTTTGCTAGTATTTTGTTGAGAATTTTTACATCTTTGTTTGCCAGATATAATGGCTTATAGTTCTCTTTTTTTGTGTGGTGTTTTTATCTGGCTTTGGTATCAGGGTAATGCTGGCCTCAAAGAATGAGTTTGGAAAATTTTCTGTCTCTTTTATTTTTTGGAACAGTTTGAAAGAACACTCTAGGGGAATTGATGTTTTAATGAAAACTAGGTCTAGTGCTCTGAAAGAGCATTATTAAAAATTGTTGAATTACTTGTGAGAAAGAAAATGGCAGAAGATGGAAAGAATTAAACAAAAAAAACAGTCAAGAAAGTCTCTATATTCAGGTAACTCTAAGTCCCCTTCTCTCTAAAGAAAGCAGAACTGGAGGGGCACCTGGGTGACTCAGTTGGTTAAGCAACTGCCTTCAGCTCAGGTCATGATCCCGGAGTCCCGGGATCAAGTCCTGCATCGGGGCCCCAGCTCCATGGGGAGTCTGCTTCTCCTTCTGACCTTCTCCCCTCTCATGTTCTCTCTCTCTCTCTCTCAAGTAAATAAAATCTTAAAAAAAAAAAAAAGAAAGAAAGCAGAACTTGGGGGCAGATGCTGTATTAGGGGATGCAATTTCTAAGGCTGTGTGGTGAGGAAACGCAAAAAGCAGGCCCACATGTGAAGTGAAGGTCTGGCTCCTCAACAAAAAGTTAGCAATGAAATCAACATTTACACAGTTCATGTTAACAGGTTTAATGTTCACATGTGTCCTATTTATGATTTTCTGTTTGAACCAGCTTTTGCAGTTGCCTGACCATCTACCCCCCCATTGTTGACTCTGTAACAAGAGAGTGTATCCATTGTCATACTGTCCCCTTACCTCAACTTGTAGAGTCAGAAAACAAAAGGAAAACAAAAGCGAATCAAAATAAAACAAAAATCAGAGGCAGAAAACAAAACAAAATCCTCTTCTCAATTTGACTTCTCCGGTAAGCCGTCCTCCTATATCTGTTTTTTGTTGTTCATGCTTGGAATTCTTACGTATGTTAGTCTACTATGTATACTAGTATGTATACATGTATACACTACTATGTATACGAGTATACATAGTACTAGTATACTATGTATACTAGTCTACGTATGTTAGTCTATGTCTACTATGTCTCCTCGAACATCACTGTGGGCTGGGGTCCACGGGTATAAACACCATCAAATTAAAACTCAACAGCTTCTCAAAATCTTCTTTCATCATGTTATTTTCTGGAGTGCTGACAGATGCCCACCATTCTCCCTGTCTGTTTCCCCTCTTCCTCAGTGATGCCTTTATTGACCCAACTTGCCAACATGCTTTGCTTTATCCTCTTCTTTTCCTTCTGCTCACAAGTCTTTGATTCATGCGTCTTACTTCAGCTCACACTTTTAGGGTGGTGCCAGTGGTGTCTGCGTGTCCCCAGCTCAGAGCAGCACACATGGCCACTGGCAGGCTGTGAATAAATGGCTAACTTTCAATCCTATAGTGTTAGTCTCGACATTTCTCCAGGCTCCAAATGTACATACTGTGGGCTAGCACAGGGGAGTGGCCAGTGGGGTGGGCCACAAGGTCAGACTTTGGCTCCAATGCTAGCAAGTTGTGTGGCTCTGAGAAAGTTACTCAACTAAGACTCTCTTCCATTATCTAGGACCCATTAGTGAATAATAAAATATCAGAGATCATTAAAAATGATAAATATTATGCTGTAAAAAAGACGATGACCGTCAAGTACCCAGCTCCAAGAAAACCCTCCATAAATGGTAACTTGTGTAACTGCTCATCAGATACCACCTCACTGATGTCACCTTTAATTTGGCCAAAACTTAATCCATTACCTTAAATTCAAAAAGTGTTTTTCCTCTCCTATGCCCTACTTCAGTAACAAAATGACCACAGCTTTAGTTACTGAGACCAGCAATCAATTTCTGAGTCCTTTTCTACTTCCTAAACAATCCTCACATCCAATCAGTTGCCAAATCCTTCCCACCCTCCCCCGCAATACCTAAAAATTAAATCCTAAAGCTAAGCTGTGTTCCTTATTTTCACATAGTCACCGACCTACTTTGGCCTCTCATCATCTTTCATCTGTACCCCTGCAGTGGGCTCCTCACCGAGATATTGTACATGGACTGCCTTGCAGAGTACTGGCCCATCATAGTTCCCCTTTATTTCTAAAATACCCTTATAGGGTTGCCAATTATGTTCCTACACAATAACGTCTTTAAATGGCTCAGAAACTTTCAGTGGCTCTTTACTCACTGAGGAACCAAATCCAGGCTTCTAAGCACCAAATGATCTGATCTCACCCCATTGCAGGCAGGCACCTGTGCGGCCCTGCATGTGGCTCCTTCCCACGTCTCCAGTACTCGAGTCACTGGGTTCCCTTGGCATAAATAGGCTTTGCTTCCATTTCTGACCATGAAAGTCCTAACTATATTTCAAGGTGTGTCACTTTCCTGATGTTCTCCCTAATAAATGTTTTTGGAATTAAGAGTTTCGTTCTCCATTCCATGATATTTCCTCATAATTATCATAAAAGATGTATTTTCCGCATTTAATAATTATTGTATTTTTATTCATATATAAAAATATCTATACAAGTTAATACCAAACTGAACGATAAGCACCACAGAAATTTTTCAAAAGTAGTTTTACACGTAGAAATTTGAGGAGGGGTGACTGGGTGGTTCAGTTGGTTAAACATCCGACTGGTGATATCGGTGCAGCTTATGAACCCAGGTGGTGGGATCGAGTCCTGTGGAGTCAGGCTGCCATGCTCAGTGCAGTCTGCTTGAGACTGTCTCTCCCTCTCCCTCTGCTCCTCCCTCTGCTGGTGTATGTGCGTGCTCTCTCTCTCAAATAAATTAATCTTTGAAAAATCTAGAGATACATAGATATATAGACTTATCTATCTCTTCGAATAAACCACATTCTCATTACAGATTTTACTCATCTTGATTTTACTTAACACAGTGGTGAATGGGTTAAAAAATAAATGAATAAATGGTTGAAAGTATTCCACTATATATAAATGTAATCGTAAGTAATGGTGTTTTGAAATGTGTTGTAAAATGTGTGGCAGGAAATACCCAAAAAAGGTGTGAGCCAACACTGGCTCATTTATTATGTCTTCTTATGATTTAAACCTTTTGTTGAAAAGTCAAGATCAGACTTCCCCTGAGTCTGACTTAGGCTCACTTTGTACTAGATCACTCACATATTCCTGCTACAGGTGAAAGTCAGGAAGCAGTGCCTATTAGAGAATTACCCCACGTCCTTCCGTCTCTCCACTTGGGGCATCCACTGTCTTAGGACTTTCAGTCCTCCTGGGTTTGTGATAGTTTCTTCCTCCCTGTATATGCCCTTCAGGTACTTAGTCTAGACATGGTCCACGTGGTGATTTTATTTGACTTTTCCTTAAGGTCTAGCCCCTTGCCTCTCCATACTGCATTCGTAGGACAAGCAAATTGTGTCAACCTAAATTTCCAGAGACCATATTCTCTCCCAGAACTTGATATTCTTTCCTTAGCAGATATGTGGAATCTGTTGACATGATCTAAGTCTCTGGTGAGAATATCAACAGCTGGTATTACAGAATAGTCTCTCTATCATATACAACATAGAACAAGAAGATTAGAAACCACTCTGAGGGGGCGCCTGGGTGGCTCAGTGGATTAAGCTTCTGCCTTCGGCTCAGGTCATGATCCCAGGGTCCTGGGATCGAGCCCCGCATCGGGCTATCTGCGCAGCAGGGAGCCTGCTTCCTCCTCTCTCTCTGCCTGCCTCTCCGCCTACTTGTGATCTCTGTCAAATAAATAAATAAAATCTTAAAAAAATAAAAAATAAAAGAAACCACTCTGAGAAAAGTAAGCAATGCTTTGATTATTTGCTTACCAAAAGCCATGTAGACAAGAAGTATCAAAATTCTCATTTTGATCCCTGCAGAAGAATGGTCTAACTTTCATTTGTGTCCATGGTTCAGAAAATAGTCAATACATGATTAAAGTATATGGATACAAATATATGTATATGGGTAGATTCTCTATTTCTAGCCATTCTCTTTATGGATGCCAACATACGATGAGGTCTGCAAGGTGCTGCCAGAGAACTATGGCCTTTCAACACCCATTTCACACAAGAGTCTTTAAAAGCCATCTCCAACCTACTCTCAGGCGTCTCTCACCATGCTTCATTGCACCTTTATTTTAGTATTCACCACCTCTTTATGCATTAATCATCTGACTCTCCACTCCCAGAACACTTGAGTGTGTACAGGATGAAAACAGCTTATATTTTACCTAAGTCTATCTTCTGCTGTTATTAAAATCCCCACCACAGACTCATCCATACTGAAATGTCTGTGGAATGACTACCTAGAAAAGGAAGGGCTTGATTCCATCTAAATGACTGCATTCCAAGTTGGAAAAAACCTGCTTATTCTGTATCCTGACAGTTGTTCCAGAACCCTCAAATGGCTGATTCATATTTGTGGCACATGCTGGACACCTGTGGAAGATGCAGTCCTTTTCCTGCTGTGACTGGCCAATATCCTGAGCTAATCATGATGGGCGTTCTGTTGGGGAAAGGGTCTCAAAATATTCCAACCTGGAACAGTATTGTTTTAAGCATGGCAGGTCCCACATTTTATACTGACTGACAAATGAAATCTGACTTTGCACTGAGATTCTATCTTTGAGGAGGACATCGCTTTGGGGAGCTCTTTTGGTCATGCAGATGGACGGTAGGCAGATAAGAACCTTGCAGGTACTTCAGTTGAGGACTTTAAGTGTTGTTTGGTAATATGGACTGGGTATATTTTTAGGATGATACCTATGCAGAGGATGAAAGTGCTCTATGCCTGTGATAGATGTCCATAATTGGTGCAAAGAAGTCTAAAAAAATCTCGGTTGAAGGTATAGAGTGAGTTCGGTAATGGGGGTGGCCTGATCCTTTCCTGAACTCTCCTTAAACAAAAACCTATGACCAGAAATTGGACTGAGTTTGGTCCACACAACCTGTATTAGAAAGTTGGAGACCCAGGAGGTTAAGACGATGATAAGCCAAATGGAAAATCTCTTTGTATGTTGTGATGGTCTTTTCAATGAACTGAATGCTTATGTCTCTCCCAGATTCATATGTTGAAATCTTAACCCCCAATGTGATGGTATTTGAGGGGGGCCTCTGAAAGGTGAATTAGACCATGAGGGGGGAACCCTCCTGCATGGGATTAGTGCCCTTATCAGGAGATCAAAGGATGCCCACTCCCCCTCTCTCTGTCATGAGAATAAAACAAGAAGTTGGCCATCTATGAACCCGGAAGAGGTGTCTCACCAGAAACCAACCATGATGGCTCTCTAATCTTGGACTTTGAGTCTTTAAAACTGTGAGAAATGAATTTCTGTTTTTTTATAAGTCGCATGGTCTGTGGTGCTTTGTTCCAGAGGCCCAAAGGGATTGAGAACACTCCTGTCTAGGCTACAGCGTCTAGAATGTACCTTGTGGGATGGGGTGGGGAGGGGATTCACTCAGAGAAGTGAATGTCCTACCTCCATCCACCAGAGGCAGAAAAGGAACTGCGTTTACGTGGGGAAGGGATTTCTTCTTCCTCCTTGGCACAGGGGCAGTGCCACACAGATTGAGGGAAGTGGCAAAGCACCACATGGTGCATTCCCCCTCCCCCACCCAAGAGGCTGCTGAGAAGACTGCATAGGCTCCCAGCCAGCCAGAAGACTGCTCCGAGAGCAGGTATATGCCCTTCCTCGTGGGATCTCCCAACACTTTATAACAACCAGTGCTCTGGGAACTTGAAAGAGGGCGTTCTGATTGTAACCTGGAGTTGCCCGGATGACGCATTTCTGGGCATCATCAGCAGCAACAGAGGCCCGGAGACAAAAGGAGTCCAAGGGCTAGCCCTGGAGGACACAGTCCACGCCCAGGCAGGGAGGTCCCAGGTGCAGTGCTCAGGAGGACGTAGGGTCCCTGAGCGGGCTGACCTTCAGCAGGTAAGGATATGGGAATTCTTAAGTGGCAGGATGCTTTGGACATACAACACAGTGGAATTCTATTTTGTCGGCATTAGCTATGGAGGAAGGTGACATTATTTACTGTTTCTCTTTGTCTTGAGGTCCTCCATTTTATATCATGGCTGTTAGGACTTAGAATTATCTTAAGTATGTGAAATAATATTTACCGTCTCTGAAGGGTTGTTCTAGGGAAATAATTCAACTACTGGAAATGGCTGGTTTCTTTGGCCAGAAAAACTATGCTTTTAAAGATTTCTTTTTTTCTAAGGAATAACCTACAGGTCTGTTTTGTAGCTAAGGGTCTCTCTTCTGCATATACATTTAAATACAAAGCTTTTGGCTGATGTGGGACCTGACTTTTCTCTTTGCACTTATGTTGATGGTCTGGTAGGCAAACAATCACCAGGGTCCTGGGACTTCTGATTGAAACAACAGATGGAGAGCTGGAGAGGAAACTGTTTCCCTCCTGATTCCACTATGATAATGCAAAGGAGAAAATTGGTTTTCTTTAACGTGGTCCCAAACACCATATATCAACACATTATCAAGTGAAAAAAATCTTTTATGTGGCACTCTGAGAAAGTTTTAATATTCATACAGAAATGAAAAAAAAACCACTTTGAGTTACAAAAGAAAAATAAATGTACATAAAAAATTTCTCCAGGATGCAGCACAGTGTCCAAGTTGTCTTTAAAACTACATAACAGGTAATATTATTAGAATTGAAGAGAATCACTAGAAATATCATTTTTGGGAGGTGACTTTAATGTGGCATTAACAAGTTTGGCTTTTGACATAGGTAATATTTTTATGGCATTGACTTTCTTTTAGGACAAAAATCAACTGGCTACTTTAAAATACAAAAGGGCACTATGAAGATCAAGTAACTAAGTGTTAATAAGAAAGACATTTCCAGTAGGTCAGTATTCCAAAGGCCAGTATTCTCTTGGTTTCCCTAAGGCATCCCATCAGGGAACAGATTTGAGTTTTATTGGCTAAAGAAAACAATTCTCTGTAAATACAAGCATTTAGACTTGTAAAAGGTGCTTATAAAACAGATGGAGGATGCCAGAAATTACACATGTTCTAGAACTATAAACACACACACACACACAAAACTATTTAAAAAGCCATCCCATAGGATATTTTATAACATTTATCTAGCTCAAGACAGCTTTATTTTTATCCTATTCCTCCCATCTAGGGGTAGACTTTGGGGAAAAGGAAGAAAAGAAAGTAAATAATGGAAAAAAGTAATGTAAGTTTGAGGCTTAAAGACTAGACCCTGTTAGAGGAGCTTGGAAGCAGGAGAATATTTATAAATTATAGGGTAGAGAATATTTATAATTACAGGGTAGAGAATTTGAGCAATAGGGAAAGGGGGTCACAAAGATGTCCATGTAAAATATAAGGTAAATAAATAGGTGTTAAATTAATTAAACAAGGAGGCTATTACACTGAGGTGCCATTTGACTAATCTTGAATACCATGGTGGCTTATATAAGCCAACCAAAACCTAAGCCCAAAAATGCCTCAAGATTTTCAAATCAAAATGCTAAGGATAACCAATCACAAACAGCCAACAAAGCTTTAAGGTATAGCCAAGCGATAATTTTCTTCCATTTTTCCTTCCCAGTGATTGATGTCAGTAAAGTGTTACTAACCACTTCCAATATGGTGCTGCCCTAATGGAATGGATTTTCACTCAAACTTTTAAATTTCTTAATATGCTTTAGTTTATCCTTTAACATTAGAAATTAGTGCTCTATTTTTTTTAATGTACAACACATATAGAATCTCTGAAGTAGGAAAAATCATCAAAGTAGATCTAATAATCCCTTTATACTTATTTAAGCAAAAACATTTAAATTCTAGCACAGATACAGCTATCATCCCAAACAGGCATTACTAGAGAGTATGTTTAAAATTTTCACCTTCTTGGGGCACCTGGGTGGCTCAGTGGGTTAAAGCCTCTACCTTCAGCTCAGGTCATGGTCCCAGGGTCCTGGGATCGAGCCCTGCATTGGGCTGTCTGCTCGGTGGGGAGCCTGCTTCCCCCTTTCTCTCTCTGCCTGCCTCTCTGTCTACTTGTGATCTCTGTCAAATAAATAAATAAAATATTTAAAAAAAATTTTTTTCACCTTCTCTAGAGGGGTTCCCCTTCCTACAAGACCAGAAATGCTTGTTGTAATTTTTAGGAACAGAATCAAACCTTCACAAGTTACAAAAAAGAGAACTAAAAAAAAATGCATTTTGCCTTAAGACTGTAGCTGGGTTATGGACATTGGGGAGGTATATGCTATGGGAGTGCTGTGAAATGTGTAAGCCTGATGATTCACAGATCTGTACCCCTGAAGCAATTAATACATCATATGTTAATTTAAAATAATTAATTAATTAATTAATTAAAAAGACTGTAATCTTTGCTACTTTAGTGCAGTCTTTGATAAGAACATGGAACTCACCAAAGAGCTGCTTAAAAATGTTGTATCTCAGGTTCCATCCCCAAACCAGTCACACAAAATCTGCATCTAGCAAGATCCTTGGTTCCCATGATCCTGAGTTTATGAAGCACTCATGTAAACAACTGTTCTGAAAGAAGAACTGTGTTTGTTTAGGTGTCGGTTATGACAACTTGCCTTGTGGTTATGCTTACGTAACCGGATAACCTTCGTTTGTACTTTTCTTTCAGTAATTATTACTAGGACTCTCACTATTGTACATAGTATTTGTGATGGGCATTAAAAACTATATAAGAAACAGAACTCAAAGGAAGGAAAAAGTAAATAGCCTCACATTAAAATGCATTTGACTAGAAATTCTGTCTCCAGCTTTCATCATCTTATCATGAAAGAGGGACACGTAGCCGAGTCTCTACAAGACAACACAGGAAACTTTGATAATGCGGTGCTCTGTCCAAGAATCTGAACTTTATGATAATAAGGCCTTACTCAGTGAAAGCCCTGTGGCATTTCACGTTGTCTTGCTGAGAGGTGATCGGAGTTATTCTTTAAAGGAGTCATTACTCGCAGCCCTTCTGTCATGTTTTCTCAGAAAATGTTAAAGGTCATTTCACTTTCTTAAGAAAAAATATCTAACATTTAATGAGTCACAGACATATCATTCTATTTGGTTTCTATTTGTAGTAGGCAAAGATCAAAACCAAAGTTTTAACCCAGGATGTGTCAGGAAATTAGAATAATTGAGCCAGAGCCATGTCTGGCAAGAAGATTCAAGATGGCAGGAATCCCGCACCACTGCCAAAATTGTCTTAAGGAGGAAGTGTAGGCTAGCAAAGGTGAGTGATGGATCCAAGGATAGATGGGAATGGAGAGCCAAGACAAAAATCCCTGGCTTCAAGGATTTCCCATTTAATTAAATTTCCTCTAAATTCAGGGGTTGATGAACAAGCCCATTTGTGGACAATTAATGGATGGATCATCTAATTTCTAGAAATGCAGGACACCTGAATCTTGTGCCAAATAATTATTTCATCTTCCATTTTTCTCCTGTCCATTAATTTCCCCTTTACATACTAAGAACTGAGCTTGAGGCTGGAATACTGAAAAAATTAAAAAAAAAAAAAGACATCTTAAGAAATCCTCCCCCATTTAGAACTCCGGTGTTCCATAAGCTTCTGCCCTTGGTCACATTTATTCTCATTTCATATGGTTTTCTCGTGGGTATTATATATCACCTCTGTATTGCTAATATTCAGCTCTTTATTTTAAAATTTCACCTCACTTCTGAGCTCCAGATTCATACTTCTGAATGCCCGTGGACATTACCAAGGAATAGTTTTTGAGGTCAGCTCAAAGTCATCAAGGCAAATATATTTTACATCCTCATGAAGCAGATTTTCTTCCTGAAATTCAATTCTCTTTTAATGGGACGATGACACCTTACATTCAAACATACTCACAGAAGTATTCTGGATGTATCTCACCTCTCACTTATTCCCCAACCAGGGTTGGCTTCAAGGACACATGACCCCATGCAGGTGCACAGAATCCTATGCTTGGTTTAATCTCCAATCTTATCCTTGGTTGTCACCTTAAAAATCCTCATAATTTTCTAACCACACACACACACCACATATTCATTTTGAATTGGGCCCTGTGAGTTATATGGCAATCTATCTCCCAATCCTATAGAGTCTGTCCTTAATCCTGCTTCCCTATAATCTGCCTCTGTAAGTTTTGGCTAGAATTATTGCCTTAAATCAAATCTAGGCAGTTAGTATCGCCATTATTTTACTTTTTAAAGGCTAAAATTCTGCTATCAATTTTCCTAAAGAGTAAAGGTAAAATAAGTGTTTTTGGACCTTGACTGCCATGAGCTCGCCGGCATAAACCCCCACGCTTCTCTACCTCCACCCGTGTCAGCTTTCATGTGTTTGTGTCAGTATCACAAGGACCTGAAGTCACTTCCTCCATTCTGTATTCGATAAACTTCACTCATCCTTCACGATTCAATTTTGCGGACATGGTGCATGGCTTTCCTTTGCCTTTCATCACCTCTCCAGATGGTCCCACACCCTGTACCCAGGTCAAGGTATTGACATGGGAAGTGATTACCGGCTGATGTACAGACGGCCCCAGGGGGATGGGGTATAGCTCTCTCCCAGTCCTTGGTTTCTCCTGGCATCGTGATGACGAGAACGTGTCAGACAACACGAGCGTTCAGTTCGTCAGCGACATCGTCGGCTTTCACCCAAGGCGGCGGGAGAAAAAAACAAACCGCATGTTCCCTCAAGTGCAGAAATCTAGTCTTTTCGTTTAAATCCCCAGTCCCTCCTTTCTTCACTTCATTCTTCTTTGCACCACAAAACTCATGTGTCTTCCTTTCCAGAACACCCCGATGGCTGCGCTAACTCATCCACTTTTCATCACGGTCTACTTCATTTCCATGGCTGCTTTTCTTCATCAAGTTGCTGGTCTGCACAGGAAGCCGGATTGCCAGGCATTCAGGAGTGGGCACACGGGGCATGTGCAGACCTGCGTCAGGAGGATCTAGCCCACTAGGTTACACTCCAGCTGTGTGCATGCCTTAGTTTATCTCTTTGTGGCTACGGGTCTGAACAGTCCACAAAAACGCCCTCTCCTTTTCCCCTTCTCTCTGTGAGGATCCAGGGGCCGAACACGTGCACCTGAATTCTTGACGTGACGCAATGCTTGTTCTACAAACTGGTCCCGAACTAAAAACAAACGGTGAAACCCTTGACAACATGGGCTATTTCAACATGTCTGCTATTTCTGAATCTTTTCACATCTATTTCAGAAAATAGGCTGCAAAATGTTTGGTCAGTGTGATGCAGAAAGGATTAGCATTTACCTACATTCTTGGGTCTCTATCTTAGATACTTAACTGCACTCAGTTTTTTGGCATCTCACCATTTCACTTAAAAGTTATGATTTTCACAATGAAATTCGAAACCATCTCTATTAGAGAAAAGACTGAAGATGAGTAAAAATATATAACTGAACATCACCAAACAGGTATCAATGACTGAAACATCTTTTTGGACTTGATTTTCTAGCCATCTAGTTCTAGAAGTTTCTTTTTCTTAAAGATTTATTTACTCGTGAGAGAGAAAGTGAGAGCGCGTGTGCACTCACGGGTGGGGGTGGGGCAGAGGGAGAGCAAGAATCCACAAGCAGGTTCCCTGCTGAGCACAGAGACAGACGTGGGGCTGGAGCCCATAGTGGGGCTTGATCCCATGACCCTGAGCTCACCACCTGAGCTGAAACCAAGAATCCACGGCTTAACCGACTGAGCCATTCAGGCGCCCCACCCAGTTCTATAGTTTTTTAAATTGCATCAGGTATATCCTAATTTCCAAATGCGTCTAACTATAAGTGGAACCATTCACTGGACATTTATTAAGTCCATAGCAACTATTTTGCTTGGTCCAGAGACACACGACTCAGTAATCTGAAAAAGGGAGAGATATATTAACACATAAACTGTACGACCATAGAAAGCGTGTACAGGCATCAAACGTGCTAAAGACAAGCATGCCGGTGACTCAGCGGTTCCATTTGCAGGCACTGATAATAAAGAAGTAACTTAAGAAATGAACCAGCACTTGGCTGTACTAGTTTTGATAGACTTGATAGATTCTATTAGATAGAAATAGATTTGATTTGATTTGAAAAGATTTGGGATAAAACCTACTACATGGCTATCCATGCAAGATGATTCAGCCTCTAAAAATGATGTTGTATCCATACGTCTTGTTCGGGGGAGAAGTTATTTGTGTTCTTTCCCTGATGGTTGGCTGTATTCCCATGGCGGATTTTGAGTTACTAACATGTTTAAGAGTATGGACACAATACAAATATTTAAAAATCATTTTCTCTCTATATAATGGCATAACACATTTCAAGCATGATCAGCTGTCAAGCTTATTGTACTGTGTCCTTTCAACTGTCTACAATATAAAAATTTCCTCATCTTTAAATGTCACAGCGTGACCTCAAAAAGCAACGTTGCATGAATGTACAGTGACGGTTGCGCATGGAAGTTGGCATTTTAGGCATATGCACAGGAAATATTAAAACAAACCTCTAAAGTACCCATTTGCTTAGACGCTGACCTCCCTTCTGCATGAGTTGCAAAAGCACACACACGTTCCTCAAAAAGTCAAATGCAATGATATTTCTATGGAATTCATTCAAATACTTTTTGCATTGCAGCAATGAAAAGAATGTGTTCTAATGGTTGTGTCACATAATATGAACAGAAATCAATCAAATTTCCCTAAAAGCATGGCAAACAAACAAACAAAACCGTGCATCTCATTAATTCCCACTAATAAAACTAATTCCCTCATGAAAGGGGGCTGTTTCCCTGGACAGAAGCATCACGGTCATCACACCCTGGAAGTGTGTTTTCTCAGCATGGGGAATACTGCAGTGCTTTTCCTCAAATATTAGTCCATTTATTTTCCTTGTATAATAAAAGTGACACTGGAAGGTTAATGATGTGAAACCCGGCAGCCAAAATGAAGCTACTATCCTCTTTCTGCTGACAAGACAACAGTAATGCAATGTGAAAAATTTCTTAGAAAAGAGAGGACTAGAGTCTCGGATGGAAATTCAGCGTATGATGCATCTTAACCAGCAAGGGCTCCACACCACTAGGTAGTACACAGAAGTGTATGGAGTTATTTAGTTGATGGGTTAAGAAGTTTCAAGATGTTTATTATCAAGGGACAAACTAGGTTGAGTTATACTACATTTCTATGCCGTAACACACCTTGGATTTGCTTTTATCTTATAATCCTGGATGTAAAAGCAAAACAAAAATATGCAATTGCATAATTTTTCTAGCACTACAGAATATGTCTTCGTATGAACATGGCACCACACTGGGCTTTAAAATAACACGCTTGTGAATTTCAGCAGAAGTGCATGTGTTAATTACATGGGAAATCTAAATATTCAAAGGTAAAATTTTTAGTTAGAAGGCTGTAAAATACTTATAAAATCTATAATGAAATCTTTTAGTATAGTTTATCAAAAACTTACTAGTTTGGCTCAACTCAAAAATATTTATTTATGAAGTACAATAATTTCATTATTATTAAATAAAGTTAGCAAGAGTAACTGTATTTTCAGAGTCTTCACCAATATATATCTATATAAATAATCACATCTTAAATCATCCCTAAAATCAAGAAAAACACAAGGATGTCCACTGTTACTGCTTCTACTCAACATGGATGAAGAACATGCCCAGAGAAATTAGGCAAGAGAAAGAAACAAAAGGCATCTAGATGAGAAAGGAAGAAATAAGACTGTTGCTGTTCACAGATACTAGGATCTTGCATAAAGAAAATCCTAGGAATCTACAAAACAATGTCTAGAACCGAAAGTCCAGCAAGGTTGTAGAACACACGATCAACATACAAAAATCACTCGCATTTCTAAACAGTAGCAATGAATGATTTCAAAATGAAGTTAAGAACAAAATTCCACTTACAACAGCATCAAAAAATAGGAATAAGTATAACAAAAGAAAGGCAACACTGAAAATGAAAAAAATTCCTGAAGGAAATCAAAGAAGACAAAAATAAATGCAAAGACACTCCATGTTTACAGAATGGAAATTTTAATATTGTTAAGATGGCAATACTCCCAAAATTAATCAGTAGTTACAACACAATCTCAGCTCTTTTTTTTTCTCTCTTTTTTTGCAGAAATCCATAAGCCGATCCTAAAATTCACATGAAAAGAACAGGACAAGGAATAGTCAAACAGTCAAAAAAGAACAAATGTGGAGAATTTATGCTTACCAACTTACCAATTTCTATAAGGCTGCAGTATTCATAACAATGACATACTGACATAAGGGTAGATGTGTAAATAAATAGAAAAATAGGTCTTTGGACAAAAAGATAGCCACACTGAAAAGAATGAAGTTGGACTTCTTCCTTCACACTGAGTAAAAATTAACACACAATAGATCATAGACCTACGTGTAACAGCTAAAACTATATAACTTTTAGAAGAAAATGCAGGAGTAAATCTTCATGACTTTGGGTTGGGAAATGGTTTCTTAGATACTGCATCCAACATATGAGCAACAAAAGTTAAGCTAGATAATTGGACCTTACCCAAATTAAAAATATTTGTGCCTCAAAGGTCTCCATTAAGAATGTAAAATAACAAACCATAAAGTGGCAGGAAATGTGTGCAAATCAACAGTATGAAGACCACCCAATTGAAAAATGGATATAAGTGGCACCTGGGTGGCTCAGTGAGTTAAGCCTCTGCCTTCGGCTCCGGTCATGATCACAGAGTCCTGGGATCGAGCCCCACATCAGGCTCTCTGCTCAGCAAAGAGCCTGGTTCCCTCCCTCTCTCTCTCTTCCTGCCTCTCTGCCTCCATGTGCTCTCTCTCTCTCTGTCAAATAAATAAATAAAATCTTCAAAAAATTTTTTAAAGAAAAATGGACATAAAATCTAGGTAGACATTTCTACAGAAAAGATATACAAATGGCCAATAAGCCCATGAAGAGTTTCTCGACGCTATTAGTCATTTAGGAAACGCAAGTCAAAACCACCATGAGATACTACTTCGTATCTATTAAAATGGCTGAAATAAAATCAAAAGATACTAACAAGTGTTGGCAAGAATGTTGAGACATCTGAACCCTTCTTTGTTGCTTCTTGGAATGTAAAATGGTACTTTCACTTTGGAAAACTGTCTGACAGGTCCTCAAATTATTCAATATAAAGCGAGCATATGATCCAACGATTCCAGTCCTCAGGCTGTCCCATGATAAAGGAAAGCACAGCCCTACATAAAACTTGGAGGGATGTTCCTGTAGCGATGCTCAGAAGAGCCGAAGGTCGGAGACCAACCAAATGTCCATCACCTGATGAATGGGCAGCAACAAGGTGTGGTCCAGCCACCCAAGGGAGTCTTATTCAGAATAGCCATAAACAGGAACGCAGTACCCATATGTGTACAAAATAAACGAACTTTGAAAACATTACGCTAAGTTAAAGAAGTTGGTTCTAAAAGATCACACATTGTATAATTCTGTTGATATGAAAGGTTTGGAAGAGGCAAATACATAGAGACCCAGAGCAGCTCTGGGTGCCAAGGAGGGGGAGGAAAAGAGAAGGAGGAGTGATAGGTAATAGGTCCAACATTTCCTTGGGGGTTAATGAAGGTGTTCTAATATTCGTGATGATAATTACACAACTGTGGGAATATACTAAAACTCACTGAAACATCCATTTTTAAGCACCGATTTTATGGCACGTGAACTGAATCTCCACAAAGCTCTTATTAAAAAAATCATCTTCACAGCCACAGAACCACTTCCTCTTTGGCATGGAGGAACGGCTAGAGCTGAAATTCTCATTTTCTGCTCATTGAAAAACGGTGTAAATTGAGCCAGCGATGTTTTGGCTGCCATTAGGAAGCATTTAGAATGAAGACTAACTACTCGCACAATGTTGTGAGCTGTGTTTGACATTTTCCTGCTTGCACAGAATCAATCTAATTATGCAGATGCCTCACTAGAGACGGACGTACCACGCTGCTCGTCAGAGGGTCTTGCTTGCAATCATTTGTCCTGCTACCGAACGATCACGCCAAGGAACTTAACCTGGCCGCGGGAAAAGGGGGGATTTTCTTTTACCATTCCCACCTCGAAAAGGTGTTATGAATTTAAAATATGATCGACTTCGTGGCATGGCCCTCTTACATAAACACAGTAGCTACTGTTGATAATGGGAGGAGCTATCTCAGAGGGCCCCGTGCACATCGTCACTACCACCTAAAGTGAAGCTTTCATATGAAATATACATTTCTTGGGCAAGTATATTACCATAATTACTTTGGAATATCAAAAGGAATGACAACATTCCAAATACCAAGAAGTTCACGTTTCTGACTACGCAGCACACACACCGTGCTAAGTGCCATAGGAGATGTGGCAAGGCACACTGCTGAATTCCCAGCACAAACTGTGTTCAAATCATGTGATTATTCTGCTAGCCCATCTACTTTAACTACTCTAAGGTATATACTTCATTAATAAATCTAAGGAGAAATGTAAGTAAGTCAAGCCTTGACATCATCCTTACGGAGGGAAATTTCTTGCATATAAAATCAAGTTAAGGCAATTCTCAGTATGGCTAAAAAGTCTTCTCTCCAAGATAGACTAATGATACTTTTGTGTTACTTAAGTTAACTTTAAGATAATATAATGTCACTCCAAAACATCTACTGGTTTTTCTTCTAGCTTTTTTTTTTTCTTCCTGTGCCCCTTTCCTCTACCTCCAAACACACATGCAAATATAATTAAAAGAAAAAAAGAGGGGCGCCTGGGTGGCTTAGTGAGTTAAAGCCTCTGCCTTTGGCTCAGGTCATGATCTCGGGGTCCGGATCGAGCCCCACATCGGGCTCTCTGCTCAGCAAGGAGCCTGCTTCCCCCTCTGTCTCTGCCTGCCTCTCTGCCTACTTGTGATCTCTGTCTGTCAAATAAATAAAATCTTTAAAAAAAAAAAAAAGAAAGAAAAAAAGAAAGGGGCGCCTGGGTGGCTCACTCATTAAGCATCTGACTTTGGCTCGGGTCACGATCCCAGGGTCCTGGGATCAAGCCCCATAGCCCCGCTTTGGGGGAGCCTTCTTCTCCCTCTCCCACTCCCCCTGCTTGTGTTCTCTCTCTCACTGTATCTCTCTCTGTCAAATAAAGAAAATCTTAAAAAAAAAATCTTAAAAAAAAAAGAAAAAGAAAATATTTAGTTCCCTGCATCCTTCCTTAATAGGGCTTATTAAAATCATCATGTGGATGAAGTCACTGAGGCTGGGTCAGGCTAGGCAATTAGGCCATTGCAACAAGGTTCGTAAACAGTGTAGACAGAATTCAGCTCAGCATAATTTGATAGACCACACCTTTGATTTGTCCATTCTTTTTTTTTTAAAGATTTTATTCATTTATTTGACAGACAGAGATCACAAGTAGGCAGAGAGGCAGGCACAGAGAGAGGAAGGGAAGCAGGCTCCCCGCTGAGCGGATAGTCCCACGTGGGGCTCGATCCCAGGACCCCGGGATCATGATCTGAGCCGAAGGCAGAGGCTTTAACCCACTGAGCCACCCAGGCACCCCATGATTTGTCCATTCTTAATGGCAACCATTTCCTGCTTCTTCTTACAGCAAAACTTTTCAAAAAGGCGCTACTGCTTTAGGTGTTCCATTCTTGGACTTTCTCGTGCTCCCCATCTCCCTGAAATTGATCTTGACCAGGTCCTAATGATTTCCACGTTAGCATATCCAACAGTTAGCAGTCCTGATTTATCGTACATGTGTTTAAAGCAGTATTGAACATGCCTCACAGATCCGTCCTTGAATCTTCTCTTCTTGGCGGTTGTGACTTAAAGGCTCTAATGGTTTACTTTTCATTCCCTTTTGTGGGCTCCTTTCTTTGGCTTCCCTGTTAAATCTTAAGAGTGCTACAGTCCTAGACCACTGGGCATCTTGACTTCTGCATCTGTCCTTTCAGAGGTAGACACAAGACAGTGTTTGAAATTATCTGGATTTTATTTCCTTGCTTACTGGTTTATTGTCTCCCCACTCCAGTACCTAAGCACTGTGAGTCACAAGGGAACGATGTAGTAGGTGTTTTCCGGATCGAAGGGTGGGTGTATGAATGGATGCATGGAAGGCGGGAAGGAAGAGAGGAAGGAAGGGAGTTTACAGACATAAACTTTAATCCCCTCTTCCTGGGAAAACTGTGACCTGACAGGTAAGGAGGGGCCGTGGACTGAGAACCTTTTCTGAGAAAGCTTACGTGGCTGTCCTCACTTTGCCTCCCACTGCATTCCATTTTGTAGGCCAATCTACATCAGAATTGTTGACTCCAAGTATTATCGTGGCCCTGACCCTACTGAATCCCAGGGTCAGCTAAATTAAAGAGAAGGGCCAGGTGATGCTCGCTGTGAGTGTAAATCCTGCACAGGACAACTAAATCATGCTGGATTTCACCACCATCTCATCGAGCAGGGATCCCAAAATTCACAGAGGCAGAGTGAGATGAAAGTGATCAAGCTCACGGTAGCAGGATCCCTTTAACAGGTGTTTCTGAGAAGCCTACAGTTCTGCATCGGGCCTTGATTTCAGTCACAGCAGCTTGTCACACAGAGGACTCTCCGAGGCCTTACTTAGTTTCCTTTGAGTCCTGGCTGATGCCGGGTAGACTGACCTAAAATTGCGGCCCTTCTGGTTTTGACCGGCTTCCTCCAGGGCCAACTCATCAGCCACCGTGCCTCCCGCTTTCCCTAGTCATATGGGCAGCCCCGATCTCCAGCTGATCCTCAGCGCTCTGGTGGGGAAGCTGTGCTATTTCATCTGCCATATGCCGGAGCTCAGCACCTAGCAGTCTGCGATAAACAGACTTAATGTAGTCAGGATTTCTGTCTAGGAGAAATGCTAACGATGGTAACGATGTGCACTTCACCATGGAACGGTGTGATTATATCAACCCAAAGAAATAAAGGAAAAGGAATTATAATGTTGTGCGATTTGGTTTATAGTTTACTTAATGTAATTGTCATTGTTTTCCTATTTTCTGTATTTTCTATTTCAATTCATGGAGAAGGAGACGTATGCTACTTTGAATGCTCAAGCAGATGATGTACTTACTGCCACTTTGAAATACAATAAATATTTATATCAAAGGAAAATTGGGCATTCCAGAAAAACGAGACAAAGGCTTTTATTTCAAAATTAAAATGGCCATACATTTTTTAGTGTTATTTACTTTCCCACAGTATTTTTAATTTTGTCCTACACCCCCCCCCCACGAATCTCAATGCCAAATAAATCCTATCTTAACACCACGTTGCCTACCAGAAGACTCTTCTTTCTAACTGAGCCTTCCGTGATTATGCCTGAGCAATTTATTTAATCTACCTAAGCCTCTGTTTCTTCCCTATCATTCTTATAATGGAATAAGGGTTTTTCTGAAGATGAATGAAAGAATCCAGGTCAGGCATTCAGCACAGTGCTTAACTCATAGTAAATGCTCAATCCATGGCCATCATCATCCTCTGTCATCACCACTCGACACATACCTTCTTCTTCTTCTTCTTCTAAAGATTTATTTATTTATTTTAGAGAGAGTGGGAAGGACAGAGCATGAACAGGAGGGGCAGAGGGAAAGAGAATCTCAAGCAGACTCCCAACCGAGCGTGGAGCCAGACACGGGGCTCGACCTCACGACCCTGAGATCACGATCTGAGCTGAAACCAAGAATCAGATGCTTAACCGACTGCACCACCTTGGCGTCTCACCATTCAGCACATACTTAATCAACACTTACTATGAACTTCCTTAGCATTCTTCAAAATAGCCGGTCACATATTATCAGTAATCTGGTTGAGACAGTATAGGGAAGAAATTAGGTATACAGTAAATGTACTTTGCACATGAGTGTTGGTCATGATTCATCCGCTTTGTAGTTCCACTGAGGCAAATATCATGTTGCATCCCTTCTGAGGCAGGGCATAGTGTTGGGGACAGAAAATACAATGGATCTCACTGAATGAATGGTGCATAGCCAATGTGAAACATCCATTAGGGAATGACGAAGAAAGCGACATATTCCATTACAATGACAAGTGACATTGGATCCACTCCCAATAAGAATAATTTATAAAGTCTCCTTTTTTGCCCTTTACTGATAACTGATTACATGTATAAAGGATGCTGCTATAACCTGTAATCTTTCTAGTTGTATGAGTTTACATGGCAATGTTAAAGTGGGTGTACTGCTGGCTCATAATACTGGCATCAAGACTGTGAAAATTAAAAAAAATACATTAAATATTAAATGGATAGGTAAATGTTAAAGAAAGTCGTCTCTTTATCATTGTCATTCAAACAGAGTTTTGATTCTCTGTGTGTTGGAATAAAGATTATAAAATTTGCATGACAGACTGAGGGAGGTATAATTTATTACTCGATCTCCAAACTGTGTGGTTGGAGAGAAAGGGCTCTGGGTAGGAAGTTCTAGGAATTCATCTGTAGAGTCTTGACTTCATAATTTTGGATAAGTCACCTCATATCCAGGAATTCGTTTTCTTCTGAAACCTGTCAGTGACTTCCAATTATAAAACTCCCAGTTTCCAATAATAACCATCATTACAATCTGGTGTTTTGCTAGCATCACCCTCCGGAAGCACTTGCCACAGACTACAATCAACTCTCTTCTCCATCTTAGAATTCAACATTCTATCCAGGCTCTCTCTGCAGGGAGACAATATCAAATCAGCACTCACAACGAGGATTCCCTGCAGCCGGCCATGTCCTTCTCCATGGGAATGAGATTCTCATGCAGTCTAAAGATACCATTAACCAGTACTTCCCGATCATTCCCGTCACCACCTACTCGTGACAAGATGGCTGACAGAGGCAGAGCAGGTATCAGGTGGCATTATCCAGGACTAATTAAATCCTGTTCCTCCACAGACACAGGCACAGGCACAGGCACCACTCTTAGATGATTAAGTTGCAGGCAGAAATTTCTCAGCGTAAGAATGCAATATGGTAAATACTATCTCTGTAAGCTACTTAAACACATGTATTTTTGTAGAGAAATGCACATACATTTTAATTACTTTTAAAATCGAGTTTCTGTGGGAAAGCTAGGACATTTTCAAGGTACATGGTCCAACCTTTCTGATATGAGGAAGTTACAGTGGAGCTATCAGGATTGATGATACGCAGTGACCTGCATGGCACTTGCTATGAACGTGTAGCTTCAAAAAACTCCACAACTGGTACTAATTTCACACTTAATCCACAAATGCTGGTTCTGTTCAAAAGTAAACAGACAACTCAATTATGAAGGATGACACACGTTTTCCCCCAAATTTGGCCTAGCTCTAAAGCAAATCATTCTACAATATCTGAATGGTGTTAATTTCAAATCACGTAAGATTGTTTTTTTAGGGGGCTTATTTATGGTTTCTATTTGGAGTTGTTTCTATGCCTTTGAAAAATAATTTCCCAGTAGACATAAATATATAGAGTATATCTTGGAGATACAATTACATAACCATCAATCCCTCAACAATTAATGATCCTAAACCTTACTACCCAACACAGGACATTTCAGTCCTCTATTTCTATTTTAACACTCTGTTTCAAGGTAATTCCAAACCTACAAAAGGGCATTTCTCAGCTATTCACAGATTTTGTGGTTCGGGTGCCGAGAACCGCAGGCTTCAAGTCCACATATCTTGAGAGAGGAACCAGTGACAATCCCAGGCCATCTACCAAGTGGCTGTAATGAGAAGAACGGACTGGTCCATTCTCTGGTGTCTGAAAAGATCCAGTGTGTAGAAGGCTTCCCACATCGGTGTGCTACGCACTCTCTCCACCTCCACGGCCAACCCCCCCTGCTCTCTGTCTCTCTGTCTGCCTCTTTCTCTCCTCTCTCCCTCTCTTCTCCTTCTGTCTGTCTGTCGGTCTCCTCCCTCCTCCCCCAACCCCTTTTTCTCCACTATCCGGCTGGAATGTTTCCTCTTCACATATCCAAATCCTGCCCACCTTCCCATGGCTAGGTCCACTGACTCAGCTCTAGATCGGCTGTTCTTGGACAAGGTCAGCACACACTGCCTCCCCTTGTTGTGAATGGAGGGTACAGACTGCCTGCGCTGAGCATTTCCCTTTTCACCAGGCTCACTGGCTGAGCACAGGCCAGGCCTACACCCATGCCCCGGAGTCCGGGGGCTTTAATCTATGTTATCATCACAGTGATTCTCCAGCAAATTAATGCCCTGGTTATACACGGTCAGCCCTGTTTAAAAAGTGATCCTCATCAATCACGATGGGCAGAGACTTTAAATCGTTGGAGGGCCAGCTCCTTTGGTAACTGTCTCAGATAAAGCAAAGATGACAGACAGGAGGAGCTGAAAAGCCCCGTGAGAGATTCCGAACTCTACCCCCGTCCCTGCCCGGGCATCCCACCCTGCATGAACCCTGGTCAGGTCCTCACCTTCCCACAGTCCCTCTGCCTGACCCGCTACTAGTTCAGGAACTCAGTCACAATGCCTACCCTTTCACCTTCTAACAAAACCAAGTCATTTTAATGCTTTTTTTTTTTTACTTATTCCACCCAGATTTCCACCCAAACACACTAAGGCATTAAAGCAAAAAGTATTCTTGCTGTGAGTTGCGGAATGCAAAGCTTTTGTTCTCTGGCTCACAGAATTTCAAGCCTCAGCAAACAGAGGGTTTTTATTGTTGTTCTGGGTCTAGAAGGACCAGCGAAATGACCCTCCAGTCCTTGAGGCTTTAGTAGGGGAGGGGGAGCCAACAGTGCCGTGGCAGGTGTGGAGAACCCTGGGCACAAGTGTCTTTCTTCTACAAAGCCCTCTCCAGAGGATTTTAGGCAATTTTAGGCAGACTGGTGCTAGAGGTGAATTGGGGGTGGACGGCGGGGGGAGTATAGCTTCTGTCTGTTTTCTTTAGTTTCTCTCTCGGGAAAAAAAAAAAAAAAAAAAAAGCCTTTTTTTTTTTTTCTTTTTCTCAACAAAGCAGCTACACACTTGAGCAAAATTATTGCCCATAACATAATAAACACAGCACAGACATTCTCTGATGGCAATACACACTAGAACTTGTATCGTACGTCAAATTATGTGTGCAGAATCAATTCATTTTGCAAACCTATCTCTGTTTCCCGTCCTGTGAAGGGAGCAGAGGAACAAGCAAGCAAGACGGCCATGGTGTCTTTTTATCCACATTCTTTCTAGGCTGTGTTCCTTGATCCGTGGCTGACAATGCCCAGAACTCTCTGAATGATATTATTTGACACAGGGGTTTAAACAGGATATGTAACTGATTGTAATCTAGAAAAAAGCAGGATGTCTAACGAAGCTAAAAGTGGTTACCGTGCTTATCATAAGATGACCTTTGCCCAGGGAGACTGAGGAACCCATTGATGGTCCCAACTTCCTCGTGAGAGATACATTAGTGACAGTGACAGCCTTCGTGCTTTTTAGTTACAGTCAAATATCTACAATGATAGAATTGTGTATCAAAGAGATTTTTCAAACTCAGCCCAAGTTGTAGCACTTAGAGCACAATTACCAATATGAGTTGGTTATTGGATGATTAATTCTCAGTAACTGCTGAATTACCAACAGGAACCTGCCTCTCCAGACCTCCCCCTTCACGAGGCGGCTCCTGCCAACACATGCGATATTTCGGAGTGAAATCGACAGACGGCACAAACGGATACACTGTCTTTTTGAACTAGGGAGAACATTTTCAAATTAAAATCCTAGCGTCGTATTTGATTTTCCCCAAGAATTTAGGAAGAGGTTCAGTTTAAAAATTTTGATTTAAGATCCCAGGCTTTGTAGAAAAGGTCATCCCAAATTCCGTCACCTCGCTGTGAGGGACCAGAAAGATCAAGAGCTGGAGGAAGGACAGTGCGGTCACGAGCTGCGTGTGTCTCCAAAGACTTGTCCAGAGCTACCAGCAGCTGCCTGCTGCTTGGGTGGGAAAAGGCCTGATGGTCAGACGCCGCTCCAGGCGATCAGCGCACAGGCTGCAAGAGACTGTGCCTTCAGGTGAAATCAACCAGCCATACTTCCCTCTAGCTCGCCATATTCCACGCTCTCCGAACAGAGCTCCCCCTTCACATACGTTAGCATTGAATCCTCAAAAAACAGCCCTGCTCATCAGGAACTATGGTCATCCCTGTTTCATCTATAAGAAAACTAAGGTACAAAGGTAAACCCAGAAATACCATTCGAGAGGCGCTTGGGTGGCATAGCTGGTGGGGCGACTGACTCTTGGTTTTGGCTCAGGTTGTGATCTCCAGGTCGTGAGATCGTCCCTCTCCCTCTCCCCAGGCTCACTCTCTGTCCCTCTCAAAAAATGAATCTTTTTAGAAAAAGAAATACCATTTGAACTAGCAATTTCCACTTCAAGGTATACTAAAATAAAAAGAACAACAAAAAAAGGAGCGCAGAGACTCAAACCGATACTTGTACACCTATGTTCACGGAGACGTTATTCACAGTAGCCAATAGGTGGAAACAACCCAAACATTCATCAACAGGTGGCCAAATAAACAAAATGTAGTCTTTTCAGAGAATGGAATATTATTCAGCCTGAAAAAGGAATGCTATTCTGATATATTCTACAACCATGGGTGAACCTTGAAGATATCATGCTGAGTGAAATAAGTCAGTCACAGAAAGACAGATATATAATTCCATTTACATGAGGTACCTAAAATAGTCAAATTCATAGAGATTGAAGGTAGAATAGAGATTACTAAGGCTAGGGGAGAGCAGAATGGGAAATTGTTATGTAATGGGCACAGAGCTTCAGTTTTATAAGATGAGAATGTTCTAGAAATGGATAAGGGTGAGGGCTGCACAACACTGTGAGTGTACTTAATGAAACTGAATTGTACTCTCTAACATGTTTGCATGGCAAGTTTTAGTTATGTCTATCTTCCCACAACAGAATAAAAGAAAGAAGACAACTGGTGCACCCAGAGGTAGAACGTTATACTCCCGTCATTGGGTCTGTAGAGGGCAGAGCTTGGGCTGGAGCTCAGGCAGGCTGGTGCCAGAGGCCATGTTCTCAGACACGAACCTACAGGACTCCCCCAGCTGCCCCAGGTCTGTCATCAGCGCTGGCTATGGGATGGACCGAGACACACACACAAGGCACAGGTGGCCGGCTACCACTCACAATGGTACACCTGCCCAGCCTCGACTAAAATTTGAAAAGAACTCCAGCAAGTATGCCCTTGGTTCCTGTCCTTGGCTCTCGCCCTCCTTCCCACCCACCTCTAAGGTCTCTCTGAACTTGTCTTACTTCAGCTAATTCCCTAAATCTGCAGGTTCTTATTTATTGCATGTTTCTTATTTATTGCATGTTTCACTTAAGATCAGTAGGAGCTCTGAGGGAGTCAGTGACCATTCCACCAACACCTCCTTCTACCATATTCCACTATGCATCTGTGGGACATTCTAATGTGTTCCATTAGTTATAGTTTCTCATCAAGAACTCTGTCACTGGATGACACTCTTCTAAGCCACCACGTCCCCATATTTAACATTTCAAGTAATCTTGTCTTCTAAATTTCACTGTATTCTCTTAAAGAAGAGAGGATGACCTTATGTTTTGTATTTCCTGAGGAAGTTAGGGGAACAGTGGACACAGAAACACACAGTCAACATTTGCATTAGGAATGTCTTCCTAACAGGTGCCCTAGAGTGTCGTGTAGATAGCCACCATAGTTTATGACGTGGTTACCAACAGATTTCTCTAAAAAGTAAACAAACTAGGATAATATCATAACACAGTAATATTAATAGATTCGGTTAAAAAAAAAACACTCAGGGATGCCTGGGTGGCTCAGTCAGCTAAGCCACTGCCTTCAGCTCAGGTCATGATCCCAGGATCCTGGGATCAAGTTCCACGTTGGGCTCCCTGCTCAGCAGGAAGCCTGCTTCTCTCTCTGCCTCTGCCTGCCACTCTACCTGCTTGTGCTCTCTCTCTCTCTCTGACAAATAAATAAATAAAATCTTAAAAAAAAAAAAGAATTAAAAAAAAACCCCACTCACTGGGGGCATACATACAAAGAAAGGCACATGTAATAGCTCCCAGGGGACTTATCAATCACTATCATTTTCACAATTGGTCTCTAAACTCAGGCATCTCATGCACGGCTCAGGAAGAATGGATGTATTGTTACTCCTGCAATTGTACTCGGTGTCAAATGACAACATCATCCATCAAGGAGGCATCCCTGATAAATTCGAGCCAAGCCTGCCTTGGGCTGTATGCGCAAAGGCTTTCTGGAACACGCAGATTATTTTCCGAGTCTCAAAGCCACGCTCTTACAGAGTGATTCGCCAGCTTTCCATCTGTATACTTACTTTGGGTTCATCAGGGGAAACACAGCAACCCATGAAATGTGGAGTTGTTATTCCCAATAGTTCATTTGAAAAATGAAATTTCTGATTCAGTACATTCAGGAGTTAGTCCTCCAAGTTTGGAGATTTTACAAAGTCAAAGTAATTGACTCTGCTGACACTAGCAGCCACCCGAGGCCACCACCCTGCTGCTGATAAGAAGGGTCCTCATGTCCCCACAAGTCTTAGGGCAGATCAGGACTGATACAAAGCAATGCCTGCCGCACCTGAGTGTCATCTCCTATCCAGCAGGTTCGTCCATGCTCAGTTCCTGCTTGGTCCTGGTCGAGAAGGTGCCCCAGATTCCAGGTGGGAGTGGCCCTCTTACCCGAGGCAGGCTCAGGAGGAGTCGGCAGGGTTTGGCCCCGGTGGATAGCTGGACAGAGCTAGCAGAAGGCTAGCTGAGGACAAAGTACGCACTGACTCCCTGCGACCTCCCCATCCCCCAGCTCCTGGGTGGGATGTGTGCGACGTTCTTCCCGGGAACTTTCTTCACGTTAGTGTTTTGCTAGAGGGGAAAACAACCCTAGCTTGATATGAAAACAACCTCCAGGATCCCGAGGGTCCTCCTTACGAAAGTCCTCTTGGACACCTCCCTTTGTCCTTAACCTCCCCCACCATCGTATATACTCAATTGCTCCTCACAACCCCTTTGTAGCTCTTTCCGCCCACAGGTCCTGTCCCCGTGCTTTAATAAAACCACTGTTTAGCACCAAAGACGCCTCAAGACTCTGTTCTTGGCCATCGGCTCTGGGCCTCTGGACCTCACCCACCAAACCTCACCTACATTCCAAAACTACATCAAAACTCTATCACTAGGTAGTGTACGCCTTTGGCTTCTGGAGACACAACTGGGTTTCTGATCCTCGGACAAGAGGGAGGCAGCAGACCTGTGCTGACATCAACATCAGAGAAGTGATGAAAATATTTGAGAAGAGAAACCCCCCGGGCTCGCCCTGTGCTAATCTGGGCAGAGAGGTGCTTACAGTAAATGGCGATGCAGAAAAGGAAGGAAGGATGCCTGGCCATATCTGCAGTCACCGGCTGGGAGATCTGGAGAAGGAAGAGTTGCCTCGCCCTGTCCCAAAGCAGATGGAAATCAAGGCTTGACTTGTTTCCATTCATTTCCATTCTAGGGCCTTTCCAAGTGAAAGTGGGAATGTTAATTATGAACACATCATCAAAGGAGGGAATGATGCTTAGCCTGAATATTCTATCAGGTGTGTAAAAACAGATTTTTTTTTTAAAAGGAGATATCGTTACGTTTGAGAATGCTAGCAAACTATCTCATTTCTGTTAAAAAAATCAAATGCTCTATAAAGGCCAAAGCCTTCTTTCAATGAAGTGCATTTCATTTGTAGATATTAAAAAAAAAAGGAGATAAAAAAGAAGAGAAATTCTTCTATAGTTCATAAATAAAAAATATACACTATGGTTCTACATAATTCCAGCCAACTCTGATCTATTTTTAACTCTGCCTTGGTGCTCAAGAGAAACTTACAGAGAAAAAATGCTTCAATAAAAAGCAATATCCTCACGGGAGCATAATCAAATAAAGCTTAGTTTGGAAGCCGGTTTTGTAGTCTCCTAAATACTAAGCATGCAATGGATTTACTAGATCTTTAGCAAAACCATGAATATGAATGGGGACTTCTGAGTTAACCCAAGATTATGCAGATAGCTCCAGCTTTATTCAGAGCAAAATTTCAAATAGATTTAGAAATATTTTCATAAAAAAACGTGGTAAAGAGATTAATGGTATTTTCAAACAATCTAAAATTGCAGATTTGAAAGATCTGCTTTGGTTTATTGTCTTTAAAATTGCCCAGAACAATATGCACTTAGGTATCTAGAACATAATTATCAAAATCCTTTTGTACTGATAACTCCATCATTCCTATATTATTGAGAAATAGTAATTTATCTTGAAAATTACACACTATCTGCTATAATTCTCCTTTTTAAAGTTATACTCTAAGCTACACTGCACCTTGGGGTCCGCTTAGTTTTAGATACCAAAATGTTTCTACTAAATGGGCATCCTAGATTCTCCTAGACTACAATAGTTCTTTTAGTTTTAACTTCCTGAGTGCCCACCACAAAGTTTTCTTTATCAAAGCAGTGGGCACGATTCCAGCTTGGAAGGATACGTGAGATGGGAATTCCAGAATGGCTCATAATATCCAAAGACATGCTGAATATACCAGTTGAAAGACCGAAAGATTCTTTTGATCAATATCAGTATCAGGTGTTTAGAAATGGGTGCGAGATAAATAATCCTGTTGCCACGCATATCACGTGGTTTGAGGTAATCCAGTTTTAGACCCAACTTGGCCTCATATTCAAGCATCCATTGCCCAGGAGACACAGAAGTCACACAGCCTGTGTCTGTGGCTTGGGGGAGTATCCCCTTCTTTGCTTTCAGGTCTGGGGGTCACCACTTCCCAGGAGAGAGAGATTCTCTGCAAGACAGACACAGCAGCGTTCCCGTGGCAGAGATGGCCACTGTCCAAATGAGCCCAAGAGACCGAATCCTCAGAAGCTGGGGAGGTGTGGGACCCACAGGGCTTCGGACCTCAAGCCCTGAGCCCTGCATTCCAAGGTCTACAGTGAACAGTTTTCCAGAATCTGACACCCCCGGCACAAAGGGGTATTTTGACTTTGCTCATTTCATCCATGACTACCTGTCTCCAGCACCCCGTTTCTATCAGCAAAATCCATTAGTATGGTACCCATATTTGGTACCCATATTTGGAGGGCCCGGTGACCATTCCTAGATTAGGCACGCCTGATTGGGGTTCTTAACTGCTAATTACCCAAACCTAGGGTGAAAAATTAAGTTAACTTGCAAACACACACAATCGGCACCCTGCTTACGCTGAAGTAACTTTAAGATAAATTAGTCTACAGACAATATAATGCATGGCTTTCTCTCCTGCAAACAACGAAAATAATATCCTGCAGACATAACCATCATTACTGGCTTACTCCAGCGGGAGGAGGAGAAGGGATGGAAAACATTGGTACCTTGTTGGAACGGTATGTTCTACTTTTACAAAAAGGGACCAATCCAGGGGGGCTCAGGCTAGGGTGGATGACAGAACTGTCTCTAAAGGAGCAAGGCTGGCCACGGAAAATGGGAATAGGGCCCTGGCAGCAGTGTAGGAACAAAGGCAACAAGAGGGGGACTAAATAAACTCGCCAAATCTAGGTAGGCAGGGATGAGGAAGTGGGGGACAACAGGGTGAACTCAAACAGTCCGGGTGAGCCACGGTTATGGTGGATTCTTCTTAACCATCAAGTAGTAAATATTAATTATTAAACTGGGATAACTCAGAAAAAAATAAAGAATAAAATAAAAACCAAACGAAGACAACAGTCATCAGGTTAGCCATGTTTTAAAAGTAATTTCTACACCCAACACGGAGCTCGAACATGACCTCGAGACCAAGAGTTGCACGCCCTCCTAACTGGGCCGGCCACGTGCCCCGACATTTATCATTTTGAGATGTGCCTTTCCAGTCTTTTTTTCCTATGAATATTTTACATAGTTGACTTATTGCACATAGAAATCTATATTCTGTTGTTTTCACCGAAGATTACAACCAGTATCATTTGATGGTGATTGTGGTCACTGATTTGGCTTGTCTGCTAAATAAACCAGTGACATATTGTAAAACATAACTAACCGTAGTAGGTTCCCCAATGCTCCACCCAGATGCCTTTCAGGAAGGACCCGTTCTATTCTCCCAACTGCTGGGAATGTAGCTGCCAGATAGTTCTCCACTGTTGCCCCCACCCCCCCGCAGTGGGAGTTCAACTGCAGTCCAGCTCCCTTCCCGGAGCTTTCTGCATCCCCTGGCTGGTTGACCATGGGGATCTACCGTTCAGCCCTCTTGCCCCAAGTAAGCCCTACAGCTCCCCACTAGGCTGACTGGGGCCTCTGATGTGGCTGCACCACAGCCAACTTCTCCCTCTGCCCAGTTCTTTTTCCTTCCCTTCCCCACCTTTCCCCTCCCTCCTGCAGCGCTGACACCAGCAGCACCCCCAGTATGCCTCTTGCATGTTACTCTTCATACTGGAGTCAGCCTCCCAGGGAACCCAACCTGAAAGATATGCATTTATTAGAAAAACAAGATTTTTAATCTCCAACTGTTTTTGGGATAGCGTTCAACAAGACAATTCCAATTTTTAAATTTCAAAAGACTCTTTTAATCAAAAGGATTTAGAGACCTTTGATCTATACACCAAACTTTTATTAAGTTACTAAGCATCTACTATAGAGAATCCACCTTCCGAGGTACTGAAAATGTATGAATGAAACAGGCATAGTCCTTGCCCTGTAGAGTCTATGGAGATTACTGGTGCAGGGTGTGTGTGTGTGTATGTGTGTGCGTGGTGTGTGGCACATCATGCGTGTTCTATGTGCATATGTGAGTTGAGGTGCGTCGTCTATGAAGGACAGAACAATTTAAAAAATGGGATGAAATTGGTGAAATGAATGGGAAGAAAAGTAGTGTATAAAAATATTTCATTCTATCATTCCAAATAATTTCTAGAGTCTCACAATAACAGAAGAAAATCAAGAAGGGGCTTGAGGAAAATGAATATCTAGCTCAAGAAATAAAACTTCAAGTAATATTTCACAAAATAAATTTTTAGGTTATCAAGAAAGAGTCTGAGGCTGAAGCGAAAGATATCCTCCAGCCCCCCAAGGTTTGCTTTTTTCTCCACTGATAGGGGAAAAAAAGAAAAAAGAAAAAAAAAAAGAAGGGGGATGGAAAAGCATTTAAAGTAGTCATTTTGCATAAAAGGAGTATGCAATTCAGAGGAAAAGAGGAAATTATGTTAGCAATTAATGCCTCTTTATGAAATGATAAGGCAATTAGTAGAAACTTTAACACCAGCCACTAGTGTTTACAAGAAGTGGCAGCCCCAGGGGGCTGAGAAGAGGAAAGGCGGAAATCCAAGTTCACAAAGACACTTGGAGCTAAGAGGAGTCAAAAAGAGCTCACATTCACATGCATAATAGGTCACCGATCTTTTCTAAAATATTGAATGACATTAATTTTTGCATCAAATGGAAGACTTTTAATACCTGTATAGACAAGCATCTTTAATAGGAAACACATGATAGGGTGCGCTTATATTTCTGAGTCATCAGTTAATGGCCTATAAGATAAATCATGCTCAGGGTCGGTCCTAGTGGGACTTGGCTTCAGTGATTCCTTCCACCTGGGGTAGGACTCGGTGGCCCATAGCTACCCCAGGGAAAACACGTTTTCCCGGCAGATCCATCAGGAATCATGGGCAAAAGCCAGCGGCTCCTAAGGCGGTGAGCACTGTTTGGTCTTGACCGCATCTCAGAGGTCCAGCTGGAGCCAGGAGGCCGAGAAGCACATTTGCAGTTTAAGCCTGGACACCCAGCACAACTCTCCTCTCCCCAGTGGCCTTGAACTTCCTCTACTGAGCAAAGACCTCCCCTTCCAACCCTCACACCCTCTCCTAAGGCAGTTCCGCTACTTTGGCTTCATGGAGACATTAGTGTTACCAATGGCAACTTCTCTCGAACCCTGCTGTGTGTTCACATTACCCCAGATTTGAGACTCTCTGGGCCTAACAAGGTCCCAGGGGATGATATTCCTGGGCCTGGCACCTCCATTTGAGAAGCAAGGGTTTAGCAATCTGGACTGTGGGGAGAGGAGGTTTGCACATCATTACAGAGAAGTCCAGGAATTCATACTGGTACCAAGAACGAAAGCATTCACAACATGCTGCCTTCTGCACAATGGTGAATTTTACGGGATCATTTTTACCCGAACAGTCCTCTCCCTTACACCGTGCTCCAAATTAATGCCACCATTTTTTTGCAAATGCAGGAGTGCAAAAACAGCCTTTGCCTCCACTTTCCCATTGTTTCCAGTCTGCAAACCAGTTCATTTTCCTTAATTAATTCGATGAGTACTGATCATCTTTGGAAAAATTGAAAATCCCAAGGTTTTTGCATATAACCATGGACACCCACAGTTTCCCCAGTTTTTGGCAGGGTAACAGTGTATCTCATAGGATAGGAGGCAGAGATCCTCACGGGTTCTAACACCATCCATTTAAAATTCGAGTCTTAGGCTCCTTGTGCAAAAATGGAAGGGATACCTCCCTCTTTAGAAGGTCATTATCAGAATAAAATGAGTTGAAGTACAGGAACCTGTTCGTGAACTAAAGATTCTAAGCCTCTCATAAGCTAGCTTTTCCTCGAAGACTACTGTGACAACTGATTCTCTCTGTTCTCTTGTTCCTGAAGCTAATAATAGTAATACTAATAATGATAGTAAAACTACATTTCCTTCTAATGGAACATTAGTTAATTTATACTGATTTAAGATGCAAAAGGAATTCTAATAAAATGATTTGCTAAACTATACTACCTTGTCCAAGAACCGGCCTACAATATGGTATAAAATGTTTTTTGAAGTACCCCAAATACCCCCCGCTCTAGTGTGCATGTCAGCACTATGGTATGTTTTCTTCTCGAATTCGTTTGTTTCCTATACATACTTACCCCTACAGGTAGCATCATGTTGAGTGTGAAACTTGTTGCTCTCCTCTCTTCACTCTCCATTGTAACATGAGCATTTTCTACATGTATGATCTTGTGAGAAGCAGCTTTTTCCCTTGTTTATTCCTTGAATATTTATAGATATTTATAGATTGAAAGAAAACCAAAAGCATTACTGTGTCTGTAATCTCACAGAATATTATAAAATGGTATTTCCATGCTTGACACATCTCAGAAAAACGCAATTGGTGACATATGAAAAATGTGGAGTGGGTAAATTACACAATTAGTAAAATATATAGAAGGGTTGAACTACAAAGACATTTTTCTCCAGGTATTACAAGCATGAGCTCCGGACCTCTATTCCTGGGTTCAAATGCTAGGTCTGCTACTTACTGGTTGGGGAACTTAGAAAAGCATCCTGCACTCTATGACCTTCCAATTCCCCATTATTATATAAAATGGGGCAAAAACCAGAACCTTCCGGGTGATCTTGCTGTAAGAATGAAATGCAATTCTATATGTAAAATGCTTCAAGAGCCCTTGATCCATAGTAAGTACTCTTATAATAAATATCAGCCCTTATTATTTCAAAACACATTTAATAGTTTAAAGGAGTGGTTCTCAAACTGTGGCTCCCAGACCCACAGTACTGGCATCAGCTGGAAACTTAGAAATACGAATTCTTGGATCTGATCTGAGATCCACTGAATCAGAAATTGAAGGGTGAGCAGAGCAATCAGTCTTTAATCAGCTTTCCAGGTCATTCGGATACAGTGTCAAGATTGCAAACTGCTGGGATAAAGGCAGAAGAGATCACTGGCCCTTTTAATTGATATGAATTTCCAATGGTTTTCTGGCTTTGTTTTAGGCATTAATTAATTTGAGATGGAGGGAAAGGCTGGTTAACAGCTATAAAGCACTACTTTGGGATGACTCAATTATCTTTAATGTTAGTTCATGATCTTTATGATACCTAGGCATGGTAAAACAAAATCTGTCCTTAGATTAAGTATTATAAAAACAATGCTGAAATTATCCTTTTTGGTGTGACTCTGTACAAAATTAAGAGCAAATATTGGAACTAAAAATTTTATTTTAATCAAAAAACATGGGGTTGAATAGAACTTACATACACTGTACAACTCAGAGTGTTGAAAATCTATTCATTCTCGGACATTATATGATTCTTTTGCGTTGGGCATTAACATCCTACAGAGTAGTTACCCTAAAAATGTTATTTTCCTTTTATTCTGTTTTGACATAGAAAAGGAAAGTAATAACCAGGTGATAATACGTACATTTAGGTTGGGGGAATGGATACGGCCTTACAGGGTGAGATTCAGAAGGAGGCACACTTCCCAAGAGCAAGAACAATGATGAGAATATATACTTAAAGCATGGTATTAGCTTTAGTAAACAGGATTATGGAAAGCGTATCTTAACACCCTACATAAAAATAAAGAAAAAGCAAACTGTAAAATACAGACTCATAAGCTTTTAAAAACATTTCTTCATTACATTCTCCTGGAAAATAATATTATATAGAGTGTGGGATCAGAAGTGCTACCGTTGAGCTCATTAATCGCCAACTTAAGATTCTCTAAATTCATCCACAACGTTCCTAAGACATTCTAAAGCAACTCAAGAGCCCATCTACCATTTGGACTAAATCCAAAGAAACTCTACCTGCATGAGAACCATTTTGGAACAGATTACCCCTTTCTGCTCTGGTTTATTCCAAGTGGCAACGTGGCAGCGGGTCCAGACACCCATGCCTTCCCTGGGATGAGCCGACTGACCACAGCCTTGATTTCAACAAGCAGTAGAATTAGTCTCCAATTATATTAGAATCCTTTAGAAGTCAGGATTTTAATCTAACAGGCAAAGGAATAAAAGTGCACTGGGTTTCTGCAGGGCACTTGGCAAAGCATACAAATTATGCCTATTGTGTAATAATTTGCCATCGACAAGCAAGGCTCATCCAACTTAAACTCCTTCCAACACTTTCATCAACCTAATAGTTTGCTCATTTAACCAAAGGCCACTAGCCTTATTAGTATTCTTAGCATATCAAAGAAAGGAAGGCTGTATAAACAGGGCAAAGAGATTTATTATAATAATTTTTTTCCTTGATCTTAATTTCCAAGATTAATCGCTGCCATTAATGGTGCTGCTTCTGCTCTTTTCCTCACATGTTCTGGATGCAAAGAAAACCAGTCACGTGGCAGCTGAGCAACATTATTCTGTATATTCTATCTTTACTCTGACATTCTACTGGAGATATAGACGCTTAATGAAGAGAAATGCAAATAATCTATTTCCTGTTCCTTGTTCATTACTTTTTTTGTGAGAATTCTTTCCTAATCAGACTGGCTGGGAACACTTAGGCCTGTGCGTTCTGTTTTGTAGAGTTCTCCAGAAATTCACAGGATGTTCTCTTTAATGAGAAAGCTCTCAGAACAATCGTCAATAGTTTTGCAGGAGGCTAATCGGGTTTTCACCTGGCTGCCTATAATGTCAGCTAAATGGAATCCAAAAGTCACAGATAATTCTTATGGAAATGATGTGTAGCATGTACCCTCCGTTTTTTTAAGCCCCAAAGTCATTATTAAGATGGATTAAAATTACTGTCATTGACATTAATCGTTGCTTCCTAAGTGCGTTCTTCAGCGCGGATGCATACTTCAGGTCAAGTCAGCTCGCAGGAGTCCAGCGCCTCTTGGTGTCCTCTGTTCAGGTTGTGGGGGCGTTCGAAGATGGAAATGTTGGGGTCCCTGCTCTGCAGGTGCGCACCAGCGCAGAAATGAGACGCGAGCTTCGTCAAACACTGTGGACCCGGAAAGGCTGTTCTTTGACTTGGATGCTACTCCAGGTTGGAGGCTACAACAGTCACCTGTTGAGTGTCCCCAAGCTTGAGTCCTTACCCCTTCCTGGGGACCGCTGTCTCGGGAAAGAGGGCCCAGCCTGCATTCTGCCTTACCGGTTCGGTTCCCCAAGTCCTTCCCACACTCCTGGCAGCGGCAGGCAGGCACTCAGCCCCAAGGAAGCGCCGTCTCCATTGTCTCCTGGCCACCTCTTTTAACTTGCCCTTGACAAGCGGCTTCGAGATCTCTGAGTCCCTCTGTGCTGTTGCTGTTTCGGGGACCGTCAGTATAGCTTCCCGGTCTAGACAAGCAAGGCATTCAGTTGCAAGAATGGCCTCCCCGTAACGTTGAAAAAAATCAGCATGCCATGGGTGATGTCAATGGCCGGTGGAATTCACAGCACTTCTCCAGCCAATCCTATCACATCGATATCTGCGGGGACATTCCCGGCACTGGGACTTGCTAGTCTCTTGACCGAGATCGTTCTCACATAGACCGAACTGCGGGCAATTGTTATGGTTGTAGGTCAAGAGGCTGGTTAATAGCAATTTCATATGTTCGACCTAACACTGCTCCAAATCTCCTCCCTATGTAACGTGGCTCCAGTTCCCAACGAACGGCTTTCCAGTCTGCGGTGCCACTGCTCACTTCAGCTACCGGAAATTTCTCCCTCAGCCAAAGTCCCTCTTCAGAGCACTCTCAGGTCGCCAGCACAGCTCTTTGGGACCCGCACCTGTCATTAGGCTGTGGAGTGTAGGTCCTCCTTAGGGCTGCGCCCCTTCCGCTTCCGCTTTGTACCTTACAGACCCCCTTGCTCCTTGTAAGTAAGTGCTTTATAATTATTTGCCAGAGTCATGGAGAATCTCACTTATGACCCAACTTGCGGTCATAATGCCCATGTTCAAATCCCCAGTGTAACTCATTCCTACCGGTTTACCCTTGCCTGCAAATGGAGATAATAATACCTTATGCTTGCCTCATAGTTTCGGGTGAGAATGAAATAAGTTAACAGTACGTGCTCAGCACAGGCAAGGGTTGAATGGATATGAGTTGCTATCATTATTATTATTATTCCTGCTCTTATTTCAAAACGACCAACGCTGCAAAGAGTCTCTTGCAGACTCGGGGTCTAGCCCTTTCATGGGGATACTGAGAGCTCAATCACGAAACGAAGCTGCTGGCCGGATCCGAAGCACGGTGTGCCCAGCAGTGACGGCTTCAGCGAAGGGTCGGGGCTGCTTTCGATCAGGAGCAGGAGCCCATGTCGCTGGCTGCACGTGGATTGCACTGGGGCAACCCTAAAGCTGTGGGTCCCTAGCCTCCTCCCCAGACCAATGAAATCAGACTCCCTGAGGTTGGGGTCCTGGAATCAGGGTTTTTAAAAGCTTCCCGAGTGGTCCTAATAGCACAGCCAGGACCGAGAACCGTTGACATGAAACACTCCTGGGTTCACACTTGTGTTATCTGCAGTCATCTGGGATAACGGTAAGTAACTGTAAAGAAAAGTGATTCAATTAGAAGTTCTTTCTCAAGGTTGTCATGCCCAGTCAGGAAAGTATCACCATTCCTGTTTCTTTTATTTCCTCAAACCTCGGCCACCACCGTGGAAGGACATCAAGGAAGAGGACACATTTGCTAAATTAAACTTAGTGACTGAAACTTTGTGACGAGATTTGAGAGGTCAGGGAGAAAGTATAACTAAGCTTCGAGCTTTACAGAATTACAAACATGTTTATACTCTTCTAGAAAAAGCTAGAAATAAAGGGCAGGAAATTGTTCTCCCACGTTGGATGAGGGAGTACTTGGATATGCTGCCTACACCAAACCGATTCTATTTGACTACAGTAAACATTTCTCAGGGTACTTGAACCCAAGTGCGTATCAGGCCCCAACAGCTGAGTTTCATTTGAGACAAATTTCCAGATCCTCATGGACCGTATCTGTCCATTTTTGTCATTTATCAATACCCTTAGAAGTCTTTTTAGACCTTTCCACCAGCCATCCCTCCAACCCACCCACTGCAATTTTAAGACGTAAGAGATACTGTATAACTGGTTTTGTTTTTTTGGTCTTTGGAGGACAATAAGGCCCTATTATAACTACCCTTTTTTGGCCCTCCCCAACAGAAAACCCTTTTTGCCCCTCTGTGAAAGGACGCACGCTGTAGGTTCAATGGTTCCATCAGCTGAGAGCATGAGCTGCCCGAGGCTGCTTCAGAGGAAACCCGAGAGGATGCTCTCCTGTCTCAGAATCAGTAAATCCAACCACTAATGAACTGTGTCAGATTCTAAGTCCTCACCCCGTGTCATGCTGCAGGGACCCACTGTCTGGGGAAAGCCACCTCTGACTGAGGGGCAGGGACATGGATGGGAAATTGAGTCTACGTATTCATTGTTTCAAACGTCCTTTTAACTAACATTCCAGATTTTCTGCTTCTTTTCTGAGTAAACGCTCAGAAGGAGAATTTTGAGCATTAATTTGGTTTAGTTTTAAGATAAATGATTTGACTCTTACAGCTGCCAACCTAAGTTGGCAATATAGAGCCACTAAAAAGGCGAAATGCTTTATTGCTCTCCCTAACAACTTTTGTTTACGTTGTGCTTCACTATTTAAAAATGCTTTTGTGTGTATTAACTTCTTTAAACAATGGGAAGGTAGTGAAATGGTCAGGTATTTAATAATAAACTTAAGAAGGCATATAATCCAGTCAAGTTTTTATAATTATACTTGCAAAAGAAATGAAAAAGTCGCTGTACAACTCTTAACTGGGGTAACTTATCAATACACTTAGAAAAGACACGCCTTCCATTTTTACTCTTTAAATCTGCGAATCAAAACCCCACGCCACTTCCAGAATATCACAAAGCCTTATCTATAGGAATATAAGAAAACATCATCCTCCCTCCAACTTATGTGGGTCCTGCAAAACCTGATGCAATGAAAAGAGAGGCAAACATTTGGGGTGGGGCACGGAACGCCCCTGTGCTTCATTTCTGATTTCCTGCCCTCTCATTTATGAACATTGGATTTTCATATCAGAATTCGGGAGAAGCAAGATACGTGATTGTCGGGCACCTGCAGAACTCAGTAAGAACGTATACATCTCCTCTGGGCTCTGGGGCTACAAGCAGGTACGGCGAGTAAGTGGGATCAACTTTTGCAGACAAGACTGTACCGTCAACTTCTGTTGGAATCTCTGAGTTCCCTTCAGGTCTGACTTCGAAAACTATGCAGGGACAGTCCCTAAATGGGCAGGGTCCTCTTTTCATTTTCTATGTTGATTAAGTCTGTACAGATTCCAGCCTTGTAAAAATGCTTCTTTATGTTGAAATAGAAAGGATTGACGAGAAAGGTGATGGGATGTGCTTCCCCCCCAAGGTAAGTGTCCTCCACATATACAAGCGTTCCCTGATGTAAGGAAGACAAGGCAATCCAGTGGGGTTTAGGGCAGACGTACTTCTTTTAACTGAATACTTACAACTAAAATCCGGCCCTCTGTTACTTGTACAACTTGTGTTTGTAATCACTAAATAGTTTGAGGACCTGTTATCGTCCCATCTTGCTTTGCTTTATTTTGTTGTGTTTTGCTCATTCACTGATAAAATGATGGAAGATGTCAACAGCTGCCGTTTAAAGCCACGGGTGGGAATGAAGCCGTCAAAATAAGTATGGCTCACGTGCTTGATCAGCTCAGTCTCAGCACAAAGGAGAACCGTGAGCATTGCAAACCAGAAGCATCCTGTGCCTCGGTGTTTGATGCCATTTTTACCATGCGTGATGCTCTCTCCACACTTGGGCGATCATTTGGTTTGAGGTGGTCTTCAGTCAAAAAGGGTTCCCACCCTTGGCTAAAGAAATGACACACCTGCCTTGGAAGACCACACTTCAACCTCAGACTTTAAATAATTCCCACACAGGGGCTGCCAGGAACATAAATCCACAATCAGAAAGTCTCAAACACAAGAGAAAATAAGTCCCTGGGAGCCAGATTCACTGGAAACACTAAGCAGGATACAATTCAAGCAGAATGAAGATAATGGAATTGTCAGACTCAGAATAGAAAAACAAGCATGTTTAATATATTTAGAGATATAAAGGGGACTTTGAAATGAATGGTTAGAAAAGATCATCCGATATTCCAAGACAAATTTGAGTAAGGACACACTGAACTAGTAGAAGTGATAATATGGCTTAAAGAAGCATTTTAGACATAGACTAATAGGACTCTCATCATATTGCTGATAGGATCAGAAATGGTACAACTACTTTGGAAATAGTCTGGCATTCTCTTGAATAGTAAAATGTACACCTGCTACGGGACCCAGCCATTCCACATATATTTACCCAAATGAAGAGAACGTCTCTGTCATACAAAGACTCGTACATCAGAATTGTTTACAGCAGCTTCATTTGTAGATGGAAAAACTGCAAACAATCCAAGTGTCCAGCAAGAGATGAATGGATACACAAACGGCGACCTATTCAGACACAGGGATAATACTCAGCAACGAAAAAGAATGCAGTATTGGTAACCCCAACAGTTAAAATTTTATAGTTCTTTGCAATGAAATGCTTAGCAAATTAAGAGTTAATAGGAATGAACTTAGATAAAATGAGTCTATTAAGAAAAACTACATTAGACACAGAAGAACACAGCAACTTCATTCATAGCAATACCCCAGAGAGATTTAAAAAAAAACATATGTATGCATAAAAACTTTTTTTTAAAGATTTTATTTATGTATTTGACAGACAGAGATCACAAGTAGGCAGAGAGGCAGGCAGAGAGAGAGAGAAGGAAGCAGGCTCCTTGCTCAGCAGGGAGCCGATGTGGGGCTTGATCCCAGGACCCTGAGATCATGACCTGAGCCAAAGGCAGAGGCTTTAACCCACTGAGCCACCCAGGTGCCCCTGCATGAAAACTTTTATATGAATGTTCATAATGTCCCCAAATAGGAAGAATCTGAATGTCCAACTACTGATTAATGAACAAATAAGGCATGCTACAGCCATACAATGGGCTCTTCTTGGGCAATAAAAAAAAATGAAGGACTGATACACGGAACAGATGGGTGAACTGTGACTGTATTATGCTAACTCAAAGCGTCCATCATAAAAGATTTCATATTACATGATTCCATTTATAGGGCATGTTCAGAAAAGGTAAATATGTAAAGCTGGAGAACTTTTGAGGGGTGATGACAACATTCAAAAATTGATGTGGTAATGGTTGCAAGACTATAAATATCTGAAAGCCATGAAATCTTACACTTCAAAGGAATGAACTGAATGTTATGTGGTTTACATCTTAATAAAGTTGTTTCAAAATACCTCGCAGCAGTTCTTACAGTGAGAGAGATGAAAGGAATCCCATTAAATGGAAAAGGTCGCCTACTCTCCCCTACTTCTCATCAGTACAAAAAGAAAATAAAATGAAGTGAAAGTTAAAAGATTTTAAAAGGAGAGAACAGAGTAATCGTCAAAGACTGCTCATAAAAACCCTCAAGAAATCTACAAATTACAGAAGTAGTTAAAAGACTTTATCTAGTTTTCTTAGTATTCAGTCAATATATAAAAATCAATTGCACTGCCATATAAAAAAGAAACTTTTAGAAGATGCACCCTGTTAAAAAAAATGTTTCTACGTGGGACAAAAACTCTAAGGAGCTAAGAATAAATGAAACAAAGAACAGTGCGAGGACTTTAAGACACGTGCATAAACGTCATTGAAAGATGATGAATAAAATGGACTGACATCAAGTTCACAGACAGGAAGCCTCAAAATAATCAAGATGTAATTCTCCCTCCATCTTCCCACTTTCCAGAAGTAGACCATACATATGTGCAGATTTGACACATGATAGAGATGACACAGTAAGTTATGAGAAAAAGGACATTCTACTCCATATAGCTACTGAGACAGTCATTTACATGGAAAAAAAGAAAATCAAATTTCTACCTTCTGTCATGTCAATAAAAAACCAGCTACAAATGAATTAAAGGCTTTAATGTGAAATAATGAAACTTTATAATTCTTAAATTAAATAACAGGAAATTACCTTGATGCTATCTTAGGAGGTAAGATTCCTCAAACAAGATTCCAAAAAGCAGGAATCCTAAAACACAGTGATCAACCCTAACAACACCAAGGAAGCCCTCTGTGCACCCGAGGACACCAGAAGGAGTGAAGAAACACAATCCGGGAGAACTTGGTTGTAGCGCATTCAACTAACAAAGGATTAATTTCTGAATACACTGAGAAGTAAAGGAATTAAGAAAAAAGGAAAACACCATTAGAATAATGTGCAAAAGACACGGATATACGTTTAATGGAAGAATAAACATGAATAGCTAATAAATGTGTAAAAAACTCTATTAGCGCGGAAGTCAGGAAGATGCCAACTTCAAACGCACCCCATCTGCGACAACAGGACAAAGGAAAACTTGGGAAATAGCAAGTTTTGCTGCGTAAATGGAGAGCTGGACCATTCGTTGCTGATGGGAATGTACACTGGCACAGCCACTTCTCAAAGCTCTTTGGCATTATGGAGGAATTTAAAGATGTGCAAATCGTACAAGTCGCCCACGTTCTCTCTGTGCATGGCCAGGAGAAACACTTGCATCCCTACACGAGGAGTCCATATGATTTTGTCCATAGTATTCCATTGTGTATATATATACCACATCTTCTTTATTCATTCATCTGTGATGAACATACTATGCAGCCATCAAAAAAAAAAAAAATGGAACTAGAGGGTATTATGCTAAGTGAAATAAGTCAATCAGAGAAAGACAATTATCATATGATCTCCCTGATATGAGGAATTTGAGAAACAAGACAGAGGATCATAGGGGAAGGGAGGGAAAAATGAAACAAGATGAAGCCAGAGAGGGAGACAAACCATAAAAGACTCTTAATCTCAGGAAACAAACTGAGGATTGTTGGGGGTGGGGGGAAGGATAGGGTTGCTGGGTGATGGACATTGGGAGGAGGGTATGTGCTACGGTGAGCACTGCGAATTGTGTAAGACTTATGAATCACAGCCTTGTACCCTGGAAACAAAGAATATGTTGTATGTTAATAAAAAATACATAGTTAAATTAAAAAAAATAATTATTATGTTCCAAGCCATATGTTTCTGAAAGCAAAGCTTGCAAAGTGTACAAATGTTCTGCTCAAGACCAAGGAGAGATGAGTTACGGCACAGCCACGGGGTGAACTAGGAGGCCTCAGTGAAAACAGTGTATAAGTCCCAAGCGCCCATATCAACATGGATAAATCTGAACAAAAGTTAAAAAAAGCAAAGTTGAGCAAAAAAATATGTAATCTACTTGTGCAAGAATCAAAAACAAGCAAGCCAAATAATATTTTGCAGATTTGCATGCAGGCACATGGGGAGATACAAAGAAATCCAAGGGAATGAATAGACACAAAATGCAGGCCAGTGTTTCTGCCTGAGACAGCGCAAGAGGCAGTGAGAGAAAGGCAAGAAGAGTCTCCATCAACTATCGGTCAATTTCTACTTCCTCCGTAGAGAGTTGTGGCATTCTTTAAATCATGCACCAAAAAATACTCTAGATTCTCAAATTGTATATGTCATATATTTCATTATATCCATATATGCCACTTTCTTGAAATACAAGATTTGTTTCTGAAAATTTTATCTGTATTAACAATGTTAAAAAAACTTCATTTCATAACTAAAGTTCTGTTAATAGACCGGTAACTTTGGGGGCCCCTGGGTGGCTCAGGCAGTTAAGTGGCCGACTCTTGATTTCAGCTCAGGTCATGACCTCAGGGTCCTGGGATCGAGCCTCGTGTTAGGTTCCCCACTCCATGGGGAGTCTGCTCTAGAACTCCCCCCTTTCTCCTGCCTCTCACTCCGCTCACACAGGCGCACACTCTCTCTCTCAGATAAAAAAAAATCTTTAAAAAAATGATAACTTAAAAAAAATAGGCCATCAATCCATTTTAACAGAATACTTTCATTTGGAAGTATCTTATCATTGTGCTCAATTAGCATCTCAGAGTTTTATTTTATTTTTTTTTAACTTTTCTCACTGAAAATGAAAGAATTCTCCCTGGGAATAATAATGCAAGTTAAATCTTCTGTGAAAAATGGTGAATCCAATCCCTTGACAGAAACACTACCAGCTCCTTTATATCTTATTTCTTAAAATTCCCTTTTTTGAAGTTTTTAATATTTATTTAAAAACTTTCAAATATTCTACGGAGCATTACTTCTTCATTAGTTTATTATTCCTTTGTTCTGACTCCATGAGTTGCACATGAAACTAAGTTCTGATTAATTTTCTCCCGCTGGAATGCTAGTTCATTATCCAAATATAATAAGTGTTTGAAATGGTCAGGTTTAAGCCTAAAATACACCTCTGTATCCCCACCCCAATGAGTAACTTAAATAGAATCGAGCAAATTTAATTCTCTCTCTTGAATTTGGGACTTGCATTTGCTGTGTTATCTTAGTACTAAATGGTTGATCACGTACATAAAGGTGAGTTTGATACACGTTTTGTTTTAGAGGCTAAAGAGAGCAACAACTTTAACCAGGGAAAGATCTGGTTATCATCCCTACTACATAAAGTTACATCCTTTAGGCAGCATGAAGACTGGAGGCTATCTGACAACAGGCGATTTGCTTTCCTCATCCTGAGCTATACTCTCTGTGTCAATTACAATATATTACATATATTAAGTCCACGATTTATACGTAATGAATGAAGGATGGAAGGATGGACGGAATGAGATCGTGAGCTCCACCCTTTCATAACAGACAACTTCACAAATTCATGCCCCTAATATGGTTGTCCTTATGTTGTTGACTCTGACCACCTACCCGCATGGCCATGGGCAATTCATCTCTGAATTAGCAACCAGACACACAGACATCAGAACACCATTATTTTCCACAATCCCTTAAAGACCCTCGATGTTTTAATAAAAATGCTAACAATTCCAGTGTTCGGGTAATATCGAGGATTTTTTCTATTCTCACCTTCGTCTCATTTTGTACCAGGCTGCAAAGGCAATAAGCAAAGTTCATTAACAGTAGAACGTGGGTGCTCAAAATTATAGTGACCTTGAGCAACTATCCACCTAAGGGTCAATACAGTTTCCAGTGGTGATGAGACCGTGTCCTGAACACCGACTTTCAGTGTGTTATGCTCTTATTATCACATACATATCCCTCACACATTAATTTAAGAACATCATTTCTACTGTGGTGTTCTCCAGCAGAGACCGACAATAGTTGGAATATTGTTTTCAGTTAATTTGATACCATCATAATCGTTCCCTAAACAAGCAAAAAAGAAGAGAAGGTATAAATAACATTTCTCCGTGAAAATGAGGATATTTCCTATTTGTGTATATGACAAGTGAGTCATAACTGCAGTGCTTACATAAAGTAATAAATTAATAGGAAGAGAACGAGCTCTCACATATTGAATGCTTGGCTCAGTGGCAAACACTACACTAATTGCTTTAAACCTATTTTCATCTTTAATCTTCACTACAAACCTCTCCCCAATTTACATATAGATAAATGGAGCATCTAGAGGACATTTCCCAATGTCACACGGGTCACAATACGCAGAGCTGAGATCCAGATCCAAAACCTACTGGTTCCACACTCCACTGCGTGAACCACCACCCTACGCCACCTGCTTCAATTGAAGCTTCGATGTCTGTGGGGCATTTGTGATGTGACGGGAACACACGAGTTTCAAAAGACAGAATGAGACCCTTTACCTAAAATGAAGAGTGTCAAAATGACAGAGTCCCAACAGGTGGATCCCGTCACTCACACATTAGAGAGAAAAGGTTAATTGCTAAATTTTGGCATAGAGATGGCAGTCAATTCCTTAGACAGATCTTTTCCATAAAATCTTGCTGAGAGTTACATTTGCAAATGCGTGCGGAAGACTAAGCAACAATGTATGACAATTTTTAAACTTCCTCCGCTCTTGAGGTACTAAGTACACAGATGTTTGGGAAGACGCGGGCTTATGAATACAGCTTTACTGTCAACAAACAGGCAACATCTTTGCTGCCTGCTGCTAACACAGCAATCTCTTAAATTTAAAATTCTATGATACTTTCTCCTGGATAAAGGGGAATTAGAATATATTCATATTCCATGAAGTAAAAAAAGTCAAAGATTGCTTCTTGCCAATGGGCACTGCTTGCAACAGAAGTGAAGCCCAGTGTTGGTTTAGCCTTCCAAATGTTTACATTAAAAAAAAAAAAAAAGGAATAATTTCACAATTCTATTCTGCCTCCTTTGACATAAGTCCTACACTATAAAACTTCCCCCACGGCTACCTCCTGTTCTCTTCACACATCAATGTATCTTATCATGTTTCACCTGTTTATACATCACTCTTTGTGTTTGAGAGTAAGTCCCTGGAGGCCAGGAGCCTTGTCATACTTGTATTTGAAGCATAAAGAGGGCTTACTAACCTGTTAGGCCTTTAGAATGACCCTATAAGCACTTTTTCCCATGGGACCAATGATGATGGCTTAAAAGGACCACTCCCCATGACCTCTCAGTGTGGGACCCTCTGTTCTGGTTTCATAGCCTCACCGTAGTTTTTAGCCAAACTAGAAAACACCGAAAGCATCTGAGGCAGTTTATACATTATATACGGACAAATTTCTTTTAGACTGTGCTTTCCCAAATGTAAAATCCATGCCTTGGTCTAAGTGGAAATTCTTATAATGAAAAAACTACTTCCACGGATATACAGACATCTGTCTGCCTTCCTCTGAAGCACCAAATCTATCTGGTAACATCTTGCTATCCTCATTCCTTAATTAGATCTGTTATTCAAGTTCACATAATGTCACCATCTTAAAATAGTCCGATGTGACTCACTGCCCACAGTGGAAGGTACCAATGGGACGAAGAGCACAAAAGTGGAGAGGAGGAACAACTCAATGCTTCTGCTTTACAGGGGAGGAAACAGAGGCCCAGAGAACCCACATGACCTTCCCGAGGCAACTCTTGAATGTGGTGGTGCCAAGACCACAGATATCCTCAAATACACACCACAACGCTTTTCCTGCGCTCTCTCCACTGCCTTTCCATCCTAATAATTGGAACATACAATGTTCATGGTGGGCAGCGAGATGCTGCCATCCCATTGATGACCACAGAACGTCATTCTTCTTAAGTGAATCGAATGCTTGTTGTTATTTTGTCCCCTGAAATATCACTGGTTGCCCATCCCCTGAAAAGAGCATGAACAATTATAAACAGAAAAAAGTGGGTAAAAGCTCTTGAACACTCAGCATCTGAGCAAAGGCAGAAGGACACGTCAATGCCTTTGTCAACGGGCACTTCTACCTCTCATCGTATTTAACAGCCAGAGAAAGTACTGAGCGCGCATGTTCTGGTCAACGCCTTCATCTCTTGCTGCTCCTGGTCTGAAAAAATATCCATTCAAAGAGTCACTGGCTTCCAGATGGTAATTGATTGAGCACGTCCTGTCACCAGTGTTGTTAGTGCATTACTGCTCTTCACTTTCCAACCACACCATAGCCCAAGTCTCAGTTCCAGTTCCAGCTCCAGCAGGGGGCCCAGCGACCCAGTAAGTTGTGCTGTGAGAAAGGTGTCTTCCATTCTGACGTGTCAGTCTCTGGGACGCTGTCTAGTCTACAAAATGAAGGCGGCAAATGTGGTGCTACCTTGACATGTCGCTTTAGCCCATCGTGAGAGGAACCATTCTTTGGCTCATTGTGAGAGGAACCATTCTATTAGCTTTGGTAGAAAAATTAAGAAAGAGACTCAACAAAGAGATTATCTGTTTATTCATCAAGAAGGAAAAATATACAGGATTCGCTAGTAACAATGTGCGAGGTGACGTGTACCTCACTTACATTTCTCATTTAACCTCGGCAAAATTACAGAAAAGTGTTAGCTCCACTATTGTAGATTTTTTAAAAAGTGAAATTTGGGGCAATTAGCAAACCCAGGCAATATCTAAAAACACGGTGATGGGATACAGCTCTAAACTATGAAACTGCCATTTCTTTCTTTTTTTTTTTTTTTTAAAGATTTTATTTATTTATTTGTCAGAGAGAGAGAGGGAAAATGAGTGAGCACAGGCAGAGGCAGAGGGAGAAGCAGGCTCCCCGCCAAGCAAGGAGCCCGATGTGGGACTCGATCCCAGGACGCTGGGATCTGACCCGAGCCGAAGGCAGCTGCCTAACCAACTGAGCCACCCAGGCGTCCCGAAACTGCCATTTCATCTTTCAGATCCATGAGTTAAAGAAAATGATAAGGATGACAGAAAATACAAAGAATATTCTAGACTGAATTTATAAAAACTTTCAGTTCTATACCAATCAGAATTTTAAATTGTAAAATTGGTTAGTTTTCCCAAAATATCCTTTACAATACAAAACCTCTAAATAAAATTTAGTATATTGTTTTTGTTTTTGTTTTTTAAGATTTCTATTTATTTGAGAGAGAGAGAGAGAGAACATGAGTGGGGGAAGGGGAGAGCGAGAGGGAGAGGCAGAAGCTGAGTCCCCAGTGAGCAGGGAACACAATCACAGGACCCCAGGACCCCAGGACCCTGGGATCATGATCTAATCCAAAGCCAGACACTTAACCAACTGAATCATCCAGGCACTCTTGGTATATTGTTTTTAGGTGTAAAGTTAACATTAGTTTTTCAGTACGTCATTTTGGAAAGAAGTCAGGCTTCAAAATTGATTCAAAAGTGTTAAATACAGTAGTTGCTGTAAGAAAGATATTAAATAATTATAAATATTAGGTACTAACCCGTTTTTAGGACCTACATCAAATCCTCAGGATAGCTGAGGATCTGTTGTCCTACAAAAATCTAGCAAACCCGGTTTAACATGTACTATAGCCTGAATGTTTGTGCCTCTCCCAGTCTCCTATTTGATGTTGAAATCTAATCCTCTCTGTGATGGTATTTGGAGGTGGGACGTGATTAGGTTACGGGGTGGAGTTTTCATTAATGGAATTCCTGCCTTCATAAAGGAGGCCTCTGAGAGCTTCCCCACCCCTTGTGCCAAGTGAGGACACAGCACAAAGAAAGCTGTCTGTGAACCCAGAACCAGGTCCTCGTCAGATACCAAATTTGCTGTGCCCTTGACCTTGGATTTCCCAGCTCCAGAAGCAGGAGATATAAATTCATGTTGTTTATAAGCTACTCAGTCTATGGTACTCTGCTAGAGCAGCCTGAAAGACTAAGACAATACAACTAGCATTTTATAAACACAAATATTAGTATAATTTGTCCATTGGCAATTTGCAAGAGAATGCTGAACAGTCTGGATATAATTAAAAGCAATAATAACATATGCGATTAACACTCTTTACCTCATTTGTGTAAGAATGAATCTCAGAAATATATTCAGATGAAGGAATTCAAAATAGCTGCAATTGCTGGGGTCGGGGTGGGGGATAGAGAAAAAATAAGCACAAAATCAGTCCAAAATATTTGTATCTCTAGGAGGAGAATGGACTGGAGACATTTAGATAGTTATTTAGAACATACATAATTTACAAGGTAATTTAAGACTGAATAGCAACATAATTTACAACATAATTTAAGACTGAGTAGCAGTAAGGTGTGTTAACATGTGTACTTGGGGAGTAAAGACACCTGGGTTCAAAAATCAGTGCCTGGTCCTAGCTGTTGGATGATGGGAGAGTGAATTTCCCTCTCTGAATCTCAGTGTTGTTATCTACAGCTCGAAGTAAATTGCATGATCTATGTAAATCATTTCCACACCTGGTCTATAAAAAGTGCTAAAAAATACTACCATTATTGTTATTAAAGTTAGGGCACCTGGGTGGCTCAGTCGGTTAAGTGGCTGCCTTCAGCTCAGGTCATGATCCCAGAATCCTGGGATCGAGTCCCGCATCGGGCTCCCAGCTCAGCAGAGAGCCTGCTTCTCCCTCTCCTGCCTGCTCCTGCTCTCTCTGGCTGTCTCTGTCTCTCTCAACTAAATAAATGAGATCTTTAAAAAAAATTATTATTAAAGTTATCGCTGTTACTATCATCTTCCTGAGATGAGAGTAAAAAGACAAGACTAAGTCAACACCATGCATAGAGTACATCAAACCAATGGGGCCTGGAATAGGGAGTACTATTCTCATGTGAGAACTAACTAGAATGAACACTGAAATGTGATATTCTGTGATATTCTGATCTGGTAAGGTCAGGACAATATAAACCATTTGATACATAAGATACATATTATATATATATATATATCTGGAATATATAGAGATAGAAATCCTTATAGCTTAATAAGACTGGTGCTTTTTCCAAAGCAAGAGCATTGAAAACAACAACAGTAAGAGAAATCCTACACATCCACTCTTTCATTTCTACATTCATCGAGGGACCAGTTAGCACAAGCTGGCCAAGACTTCGGCATGTCCGCCTAGTCCTTGCTCTCCAGGAATTACTGAGAGGCTAGGACAGCATCTGCTTCTACTTCTAGTGGCTGAGAAAGCTCAGGAAATTCTCAGTACAGGTGAGCAGAAGGTGGCAGCTTCAAGCCACGTTGTACATTGTCTTACTGGATCAGGAATTCACAGGACACCAGGGTGCCATCTAGAAGTGGCTCAGCACAGTGGACTTGGACTCTAGGCGAGATGGGAAAGGCTGCTTCCCTTTTAAAGGAGCAACGACTGTAAGTGTCCCCAATCTTTCTGGAGTAGAGACCTGAGCAGAAGTGGGATGGTACTGCATGGCGATGATTCCGGAGGGCCCGGAAAGTGGTCTAGAATATTCTTCTTAATTTACGTAGGAAAAAAAAGAGACTATAATAGGAAATCCTAAAGGAATAATGTTAGCATTAAAAGGAAAGGCTAGGAAAATGGGGAAAAAATTGGTCAAGGGGAAAGATGGTAGTACAGGGATTAAGAAAAGAACAAGCATTCACAAAGGGACCTGAGAAAATTGGGAGCATTTTCAAGGTAGATTTCTGCTCTGGAATTTAGTTTGGAAGGAAACAGAGAAACACTTTTTTTTTTTTTTTTTAAAGAAATTAGCAATAGAAAGAAAAACCTCGAAAATATGTCTATAGTTTCTGTATTTTTTTCTGTTTTTATATGAAAAGGACATTCTAAAAAAATTAGAAAATACCACTGCAATGTTAATTTTGATTACCAACTCAATAAATTAAATGTCCTGTTCAAATAAATCGCTAGGCTTTATTTACTGGAGGAGTAGTATTTCAGCTGTGTGAGAAACGCTTACTTCCTAGTATGGAAACTAATAAAAATGATATTTAATAGAAAAATAAAATTCTAAAAAAAGCAATTAAAACTGATTCAATGTTATTATTTTTCCTCCTTCTAGAAAACATGTATTCACCAGCATAAGTATCTAGAATCCTGTGGCTTTGAGCAACTGTTACCTTTGGGCTAAATGACTTCATCTGGGAATGTGTGTATGTGTAGAAATATCTACATAATAAAAAAATTCATTTGAAAAACATTTTAAAGTAATTACTTAATTACTTAAGCTATGTGATTTCCAAAATGAAATACTTTGGCAAATTTATTCCTTCTTTATCTTAAAACAGTAAGTGTTACTATTTGTTTAAATATCATATCCTGCAGGATAATGAAAAAATGCACATGTTTTACTTATAATTATATTCACATATGATTTAATTCCTTAAGAAAGTTCAGTGATCATGCTTTTAAATAAATACATTTCATTCTGACAAAAAGTATGTGATTACTTGACTAATGTTTCTTCACCTCTCACTAATTTAACCAGAAATCAACATTTTCTCTGAAATAAGCCTTAATTCTTCGTAAGTGTGGACAAGATTTTTAGACTCCATTTATAGAACTGCTGGCACTTCAGCTCACAGAAGTTAGTTAATAAAAAGAATGACCTTTGGTAACATGTACAACATTAATTCCTTTTGCATCTACTCTCCCCAAAATGGCAGGCTTTTGTGAAAACTTGTTTGCAAGAAATTCAAAAGTTCATCTGTGGGGAAGAAAGAGCATCATCTTATATAGAGCAAGCAGTTTATATTACATATTGTGTTTTATCTTTTTAAGTATATTCAACTCCAATCAGAGTCTTGGGTATCTCTATTATAAAAATGGTAAGGCTAAAGATGATTGCTTTATTTGGTAGTCGTATCCCACAGTAAATAATGACTCTACTCCACAGTCAAACACCTCTATTTCATAGAATCAAAGCCACAGATGATTTTGACATGCCAATCCAAACACATACATACACGCATAAAAAAATAAAAAAGGGCCATACATATTAAACTTTTGAATGAAATATTGATGGTCATGGAATAAGGTTTATTTTTCTGAAAACATTTGTAATTCAGCTTATTGTAGTATATATCTAGCACAACCAGTTGAAAAGCATGGTACACATTTTTCTATTGCCATATCACTAATTATCCCCAACTGAGCAGCTTAAAGCAATGTCCATTTTTTTTTTAACTAACGGATTTGTAAGTTTTGCAAAATTCAGGTGTATAGCATGGTTGGGTTCTCTGTTGCCATCCGAGTTTCTGCTGGGCTACTTTTCTTTTTTGAGGTTCAAGGGAATAATCATTCAGGCTGTGAGATGAATTCAGTTCCTTTTGGTTATAGCATCAAGTTCCTCTTCCTCTTGCCGGCTGTCAGTCAGGGACATTCTTAGAAGCCATAGGAATTACCCACCACATAGCTCCTCCGTCTGTAAAGCTGGTAACGGAGAATTTCTTACATGGCAAATCTCTCTAGCTTTGAATTTTTGATTTCCTTTGTTTCTGAGCTTGAGACCCTTGTTATAAAACACCACCATCATCATCAGGGTTTCCGAGAGTCAGGCTTTTAAGGCCATAAGTCAGGCCATAAGATAGGTCTAATTGTGATTTGAGCTCAGGATCTCCACCATTGTGTTCTTGCTGTCCGTCAGAATCAGGAATATGATGGGTCATCTACTTTGATGTCCTTAAATTCTCAGCAGCACTCCAGAAAATCCCCTTACGTTCTTTGAGTGAAGGTTAAACATTCTGTGGCAGGGAACTCCTAGAAGGGTCAATACAGTCTCATCCCCAATGCTCTGATAAGTTCTAACGACCCCCAGGCAGGGGACACCTGGTCCAATTTGGACGGATCAAGAAGACATTCACGAAGATGTGAGCCCTTGCTGGGTAACTGGATCCATAGGAGGAGGTGACCGAGTGAAAGAAGGAAGACATTCTAGACAGAAGGGATCACATGGTTAGCGCCCTGAGACGGGAAAGAGCGGTGTGCCTATGGAAGTGGGAAAGAGTCCTTCAAGGACATGGTTTGGCTCTACGTAGTATGCAGCTCAATCACACCCCACATGGGGGACAGATCTGGGCAGACTGCAGGCAGAAGGATGAGCTAGAATGCTACTAGAGTCTGCGGCGAATATGGCCAAGGCATAGGCAAACGCAAGTCCTCGGACCATGGGACAGAGAAGAGCAGTGCATGGCCCCCAGCCTTACAGGGAAAGGACGGCTTCTGGGGCTGCCAGACCAAGAGTGTGCACAGGCCGAGACCTGAGGGATGGGCGTGAGCCACATACTCCCAGCTGGCCAGGGGGTGAGAGTGAGCTACTAGCAAGGGGATCTGATCATGACCGTAAATAAAGGGCAGCATCTGGATGAGTAATGTCCCTGACTCAGGTCTGGCCGGTTCTGGGGAATCAGGGAGAAAGGAGGGAACCAAGCTTTCTCATGGGAAGAGAGCAGGTTCCAACAGCATGGAAAGGATCGGGCTGGAAACGGTGAGGAAAGCCAAGCTAGGAAGGATATGAGGCACACGGTGGGTCTGCAGGTGCAGGAGGAAGCAGCAGTAATTCCTCTGTAGAACAGTAACACTTAACCCGCTCATTGATCTGAATTCTGGAAGCCTCAGTACCCACGTGGATGTTTAGCGAAGTCTGTGAAGAGTCAGAGAGGTCACCAGGTTCCTATTTGTGCTACGTGTGCCCTGGTTGCCTGGATGCAGGAGCTGATGAGCCGCGACGCGGGGAGCTCCCGCCTCCCCTCCTCCAACCGCCGTGTTCTCACGGGTCCACTCATTGACTCTTACACTGTGGACTGCTACAAATGCACACTAATCAAAGTTGTTCAAAGAGTTTCAAAAGTCAATGTGACGGCCAGGAAGAAGGTCTTAGGAATCGGATAGAGAATTTCCTATCATCAGTAAAAGGCAGGCAGACACTAAACTCTATTTACTAGTCATTTTTACCACTTACATTAAAAAGTCTGAAAGACACTTGGTTTTCTTTCATTTCCTCTAAAGCAGCTCTCTTTTCCCCTCCCTAGTATCCCTAAGAATTAGGAAACAACATCTAAAGTATCAAAGGTGTCTTTGCCTGTTCTCCTTTTTCAAAAAATTGTTTATATTCTATTTTTAAAATTTTTAAGAATATTCCTTTTGATGTGCTAACTAGGTTAGTCTATTGTGCTTAATAAAGACTGGAATTTCCAAAGGAGCATTTCTGAAGCCAAGCAAACAACTAGGTTATGATAAATAAAGGAACAGTGGAAGCTATGTATTAGACTTTCCTCCAGTGAATTATCAGTAAATTGCTTGTATTATTCAAGTGCAGATTCATACATTAGAGATTTCCAATATACAAAATAATCAGGCTTAATGAAAACTGACATCATATAGCTATCTGGCAAGGAGAAATAATTAGGTAGTGTCATCTGCACTTAACACTATCATTTAATACTTTTTTTTTTTTTTTTTTTTTTTTTTACCCAGGATTATTGTGTATCAGGGGCTGAGAGCCCGGGGTACAGGATGTAGAATAAAGAATCAAAAGTCAGGGCTAATTTTTCTGTCTACTTCTGTAGCTCAACATGGGTTCCATTCAAGACACCTTGGATGGAAAGAAGATACCTAAGGAAAGAAATCAATTCAATCCAATTAAATGAGGGAGGAGGAAAGTTCTTAAGAATTAAAAAGGTAGTCTCATAGAGGCAACCTCTGAAATGCAGCCAGGTCGAATGGTAAGTGAGCTGGCGTGTTTATCTTTCAGGAACAACATGGCCTCTCTGTTGGGCTACTATCTGTCACCACAGTCCCCTCCACTGGCTCATGACCCACCCAGCCACCATCTCCTACCGCCTGCCATCAGAGGTCACCCGTTTTAGGACACTTATTTCACCTTCTCAAGAGTAAGATCAATTTCTTACAAGTCCGTCACTGGATGAATCAGATTATTTGTTTCCGGCCGAATCAGACTTTGGAAATTGAAGCACAGGATGTAACATGGTCCCCTAGACCTGTGCCGAGCTGGGGCTAGGGAGGGGAGGGGGTGAAACGAAATAAAAGATGTACAGTGTGCAAAAATATCACACAGAAAGGTGGAAATAAGAATGGAAAAAGGTAATCTGACCAAGAGAGAAACAGTGGGTTTCAAAGCAAAACAGATGTCGATTCAGTGGTGTGTGTGGACCTAGGAACCTGACAGTCTTAGCTTCTCAGGAAATAGAAAAAAAACCCCACCTTTAACCAAAAGCTCTTAAAATTAAAAAAAAAAAAAGAATCAGACTGGGGCGGGGTGGGGGGGGGGAGGTATATAATCTGTGCCTTGGATTACAGAAGAATTCAAGACCCAATTTGCACACTGGTTTTATTCCAAAATTTGGTTACCATTTGGCTATTACAAATTCTTAATACTTTTTCTTCAAAAAAATGATGTTCAGTTAGCCAACGTGTAGTAAGGAAGGGCACTTGTGATGAGCACTGGGTGTTATATGTATGTGACGAATCACTAAATTCTACTCCTGAAACCAGTATTCCACTATATGTTAACTAGAATTGAAATAAAAATTTGAAGAAGGAAAAAAAAAAGCTCTTCAAATATGTCCAACCACATGGAATGAATCAAATACACATTTACAAACATTATTTTTCTCCTTGCCTCAGTCTTACCATCTTCGACCAGTCAACCTTCTGAAAACAATTTTGAGTAAACACAATGCACTTTTTTGTTTTGTTTTTGGTCCATTCTCCTTTGGTTAATTTGGGTGTTTGGCCAGTCTGTTTGAGGAATCACAGCTACTTATGACCTAGGTACTTGGATGCAGAGGTAGATATGCTCCCACGGGTCCAAAATAATGTTTTACAATAGAAAATGATATTCTGTCCAAGCAGGCTAGTCTAACAAGAGTACAATGATATCTGTGTAGATTCACCATTGTTAAAGAAAATAAAAGAACAATGTTTAAAAGACTGATGGCAAGTGACTCGAATAGGAAACATTCTGACTACAATTGCACTCTTACAATGATAAAATATGTTAGAGCAAAAGATACAAGGACGTTTTAATTCTTTTGTCACAGCAGGTGGCTAAGAGATCACCAGACTCACGCTCCTCTCTGAGTACAGTGGCCGTGGCCCAACCTCCATCTATGAGAGGCCACGTGACTGGTTTGCACCAATGGATTGTACGTGCAGTGATGCAATGGACAAAACAATTGACAGTGAGGTCATAGGGGATGGCAGAGCCCTCAAGAGAGAAGCTAGTCCTTAATAACTGTGGGAGGGAAAGCAGAGAAGCAGCCCCCTGACTACCATCCACTACCTCTACCTGTTGCATGAATGAGACACAGCTATTAAGTGTGTCACATTCATGCAAGTGTGCCACAGCAAGTGTCCTTCAAGAAGACACCTCCCTTAAAATGTGAACCTCAAAAACACGACATAGAACAAGGTAACAGGAAAGTACAATGCATGACTGAAAAATGACAGTTGTGTAACTTTGTTTCTTTCACACACACACACACACACACACACACACACACACACACACATTTTTAACATGAAAACATGGTCCTAGAGTCGATAATTTACTTTGTGGTCCAGTGACTATGCTTTGTTTTTAAACATTTTCAGACCTCAAACCAACCCCTCATTGAATAATTATTCTGTCTATGAATTCAAAATATTTTTATCCAGGAGAATTGCATGCGTGGCTGATATTTGAGGTACAATTTTGCAACTTAGTATCACCCAGTAGCAAACGAGACGGGTGACATGGAAATGTTCTCTTTCATTTCAGGAACCTGCACCTCTGGCTCATTTAGGAAAAAAAAAGAATGGAACTGAGAGACTGCGATATGGCATCTCCTGATTTTCCAGAAAGCTGACTCAATGCAAAGCCTTCCTTTGTGCAAAATTACATGTAATTTGCATTCAGGGCAGGTGTTAATTTTATTAAAAAGAGTTTCAAGTACAAATCAGGCCATTTCGGACACCTTTTGAACATCTTAAATCAGATTGGTTATAATTCCCTTCCAACGTCTCACGGAATGTTCCAAATCCACTGCCAGGTTTGTAAGAAGATAAACACCACAATTTCCTTTCCCTGGCAGCTCCCAGCCCAGAAGTGTAAGGAGGCAGGGTGCCCAGTACCTGATGCTGCTCATGCTGCCCGTCTCTGATCCAAGCTTGCATCGCTCCAGTTGGCTGGCGACGATCTGGCGTTCTGCCTCCAGCTCTCGGGTCAGTCTCTCAAACTGTAATTCCTGAAATAAAGCCACCAAAAAGATTAATTCTATCATCCACTTGCAAAGTGGAATTCACATCAAAATGACGTGGCGGTCAAGGGGGAAAAATGACATTTGCCAAGATGTTGCATTTGAGAAGCCGGGGATGTCACTGTGAAATCCAAGAGGGATTTGCACTTCAGACGGATCTGAGTATGTATCAGAGTCCTGGGGTCTGCTGGCTGCAGGGCCTGTGGTAAGTGATTTAATCTTTGTAAGTATCAACTTCATCATCTGTGAAATGGGTTGACGATACTTATTTCCTAACGTCGGGGTAAGGATTTAATGAGGCACCGACCATGAAAAATTATCCTGGGCTATTTGGCGGATGGCCAGCACCTGACAGATATTAATTCTCCTCCATTAAAATTGTAACATTCAGTAAAATGTTAAAAGAAATAGCCTTTCTATCATTTGGAATACTGTGTTTATTCCCCATTGGCCTTCTAGCTGCCTCTCTCTACTAATTCAACCCTAACATTACTTATTACATATTGTAGACTTTAGAGAAATCACGCTTAAACTTCTGCTTCCGTAGGCTTTAAATTTCAGCAGAATGGGAATGATACTGATCCTTGATAGCCTAATTACTAAGTGAATATCCTTTGAGATATTTGCTGTATCACCTTAAAACAACCCAATTAAGCCAATGAAGAATGCTTCTACAAATCTGCCTGAAATCCACTGTTAAAGGATCAACGTTAATGAAGAATAATTCAATCAGTATGTCAAGTATCTTAGCTGTTCCAATTATAGGACCTTTGTACCACATTTTAATCTTTGTCTTATTTTCCCATGCACTTAAGTTTTTTAATAAACATAATTATAGCAGAGCAAGTATTTTTTTACAAAAATATTTTGTTAATTTATTTGAGAGAGAGAGAGAATGAGAGAGAGAGGGAGCATGAGAGGAGAGAGGCCAGAGTGAGACTGACCCGGGACTGACCTAGGCTGAAGGCAGTTGCTTAAACAACTGAGCCAGGTCATGATCCCAGCGTCCTGGGATCGAGTCCCACATCGGGCTCCTTGCTCTGCAGGGAGCCTGCTTCTCCCTCTGCCACTCTGTCTGCCTGTGCTCACTCACTCTCTCTCTCTGACAAATAAATAAATAAATAAAATCTTTAAAAAAAAAAAAAAAAATTCTTCTTGTAAACAACTGAGCCACCCACGCACCCCCAAAGCATGTATTTTAACTAAAAAAATTCAGAAGTTTTTACAACATAATCAAATTACATTTGATTTCTTTAAAAAACAAATTACTGGGGCGCCTGGGTGGGTCAGTGGGTTAAAACCTCTGCCTTCGGCTCAGGTCATGATCTCGGGGTCCTGGGATCGAGACCCGCATCAGGCTCTCTGCTCAGTGGGGAGCCTGCTTCCCCTTCTTTCTCTGCCTGCCTCTCTGCCTACTTGTGATCTCTGTCTGTCAAATAAGTAAATAAAATTTAAAAAAATAAAAAACAAATTACCTGCACAGTTTTGTTTGGGGTATGGGAAAACAAAAATGCTGGAAAATACTGACAATACAGGTCCGTGTGGGAGAATGAAAACTCCGAACATTGCAAAGATTTGTCTTCCCAGGAAATAGGAGTTTATTGTTTTTGCTATCCTGAGACACTCTTGGGTGATAACCTTTAAAAAGTAGGATATGGTGTGTCCTCCACATATATTAAAAATTCCCTTGTTCTTTTCCACAAGAGCAGATTTCTTTTCTGTTAACATTATTGTGGGGAACTAAGTAAGAAACACTTTAAAAGGGGACCCGGGATGGCTCAGTCAGTTAAGCATCTGCCTTCAGCTCAGGTCATGATCTGGAGTCCCAGGGTGGAGCCCCACATCAGGCTTCCTGCTGGGGTGACGAGGGGGGGGTGGGGGGTGGGGGGGTTGGGGGGGTGGGAGGGTGGGGGGGGAGGGAATCTGGTTCTCCCTCTCCCTCTGCTTCTCCCCCTACTCATGCACTCTCTCTCTCTCGTTTGCACATTCTCTCTTTCAAATAAATAAAATATTAAAAAAAGAAACATGTTACCCATGAGAGCTCAACTTTTCCCTTTCAAGTTCTAAAACTAAGGAAGCATGTTGTCATGGGAGCTCACGTCTTTATCCTTACATTCTCTGAAGGACAGCAAAGATTCTTTATAAGGAAGAAATACCAACACCTCTGTTAGAATGCATGTTGTGCCCCTAATCTCTGCCTCTTCTCCCAGCAAGTTCTACAGATTTTTTTTTTTTTTTTTTGGGCAGTTCCTTTCCACAAAAATATGTAGGTTCTAAAAGATTTTCATTTCCAGGCTTTATAATATATTTTATCTAGAATCTGTCCTAACAGAAAACCAAGCTATCCCTTTAGAATAGTATCACCTTAAAAACATAGTATTTAAAGATCATATAGAATTCCTCACAGGTAGATGGAAATTCATTACGCATGTGGGTGTGGGTCTCACTGCGCGTTTCCTCCACCTCAGGGTTACGGAGGGAGGCGACGAGACACCCTCACGCAAGCTGCCCTCCAAACACCGAGTCACAATTTTCAATTGTCACTTTGGGTAGATCTGCATTTCCATCTGGCATCATGCCTCTGTCTGAGAGACTTCCTTTCGTGTTTCCTGGAATGTGGTTCTTTCAGCGATGAATTCTCTCAGCTTTACGTGCCTAACAACACTACTTTGCCCTCATTTTTGAAAGACGTTTTGTCCTCTTGTTTATTGTTTCTGACAAAAAAAAAAAAAAAAAAAAAAAAAACCCTATGGTATTCATGTATTTGTTTCTTTGTCTATACAATGTCTTTTTTTCCCTGCCTCCATTTAAGATGTTCTCTTTATCACTGGTGAACAACCTGATGACAACGTCCCCTACTATAGTTTTCCACACGTTTCTTACGCTTGGGGTTCACTGGGTTTCCTGCATCTGTGAATTTAGTTTCCATTAGATCTGGAAAGCGTTTAGTCATTGATTCCTCAGACTCTTTCCCCTTTCCCCACTAACACCCCTCCTTCAGTGACTACAATTACATACATATTAGGTCACTTGGAATAGCCCCACAGCTCAGGGATTCTTTGCCCATTTTTAAGATTCTTTTTTCCCCCTCAACCTGTGTTTCATTTTGGATAACGTCCATTGGTGCCGAGTTAATCACTCTTCCCCCCTGCAGTACCTGACCCACTATTAATCTTGTCGAGTATATTTTTATCTCAGACATTGATGAATCAAACACCTCTAGAAGTTTCACCTGGGTCTCTTTTATATCTTCCCTGTCCCCAACTTTATGAACACAGGGAACATACACACAGAAACTGTTTTAACGTCCCGACCAGCTAACGTTAGCATCTGGGTCAGTTTCAGCCGACTGATTTTTCCCCTCAGGACGGGCCCCGTTTCTGCTTCTCCTCACGTACGGTGATGTTTGGTTGAACATAAAACATTTTGAATTTTACCTTATTGTGCTCTGGGAATCTTCATATTCCTACAGATATTTTAAGTTCTGTTCTGGGGCACAGTTTCTTAGATGCAATTTGGTACACTTGGGTCTTGCATTTCAGATTTGTTTTGGGGAGAGAGAGCAGCATTTTGTCCTCGGCAAATTCCTCTACTTCACCTAGGGGGATCCTTCTAAGCACTCAGTGTCCAACGGATTATGGGTTTTCCAGTTAGGCTGGTAGGTGTGGGCACGTATTTCTGGCTCTTGGTTGGTAGTGTTTCCTCTCATCCTTTCAAATGGTTCTTTCCCTGTCCCCGGTGGCCTCCTTACAGAATCAGGATGCTCAGGTCTCAAATGAAAGTAGAAGTGGATCCTCTGCAGATTTCGAGGGCTCTCCTTCTGAGCAGCGACCACCCTTCTTGTATTTTACCCCAAACATTCTAGTCCCTTTTCCTCCCTGGCTGTCAGGTGCTGTCTCCCCAGCGCAGGGAGCCCCCTGGACTCTGAGGGTCTGCTTTTCTACACTGTTGTAGCTGGGGAAGTGGCAGGCTCCCCTTATTTGCTTTGTGTCTCTTGGAAACCACCTTCTTCACTCCTTAAAGTTCAGAGTCTTGAAAGCTGTCGTTTCATATTGTCTGTATGTGTTGTTGGTCCAGATGGGAAGGTACTGGCAGGCTCCCGTTATTCTATCTGAGCTGAAAGCTGGAAGGTTTTTAGGAATTCACAATTTTCCTTTCTGTTGGATGTATAAAAGGATATTTTCTGCCATATTTAAAAACTCATATTAGATGAACTACTAACCAGGCAAATACTTAAGCTTTTACATGTTCTCTTCAATGTTATTCACTAGTATAGGATTAAAAACGGCTACTTTTGAGTGACTTGTTTGTTTTATGTATTATGATGAGTTTTTAACTGAACTGACATTTTTTTTTATTATTAAGGAAATGGGTATCAGTATGTTGCCTTTTTAAAATAGCCACTCAATAAATGTTTACTTTGTCATCCTGTATATGAACCAAGAAAGTAATTAAGTGAATTTTCCCCTGTGCTTCACTAAGGAATACATAGTAAATGTCAAGGTCCTCAAGGAGAAAGAAAGTTTCTCCTCTTCATCTAAAATCTTGTATTTTATTCATGTAACAACACAAAACATAAAAATAAAATGGGAAATAATTTTTTATTGAGTACTCACTATTGAGTGCCTAGGTTCTAGGACCATATATAAGGAAGAAATTTTCCCTGCTGTGTTGCCGATGTATCTAGTGTCTAGAGCAGTCCTGGTACATAGTAGCTGCTCAATCAATACCTGTTAACTATATACGTCTTCATGGACCCAAGTGTTCTACATGTATTACTTTGTGTATTCATTATAACACTGCTATTTCCTAGCTTTTTTTTTTTCTTACTTTAGAAAAATGTTAAGGTGAAAGGCTTAGCCTTGGCCAAGAAAGAAATTCTTCCTTCAAAAGAGCAAAGAGAATGAGATAAAGGATGTTGTTTAGGAGGTCTGGACATACAGAAGGGGTAACATTAAAGAAGTTAATGAATATTGGTTGGACTAAATCTTCCCTGTATTTTCAGTTCTTTTGTTTTAGAGGCCATAGCAGTCCATTAACATAGAGGGCATGTGATGCCAATATAAACTATCAATTTCATTCATACTCAGATTAAGACCTGTTATTTAAAGAATTTTTATTTCTTTGAACTGTAGAGACCAGGATCTAAAATGCCTTCTGCTTTTTGCTCACATTACAGTCATTTCCTACTTTACCCCAACTCAAGGGTCTAAAGGCTTATGGGGAGGGCTGTCCTCACCCTAATATATCACAGGTTGGAAACTCTCAGAACCTATTATGCTTGGAATTGGAAACTGACCTTAGAATTGGGCACTAGAAGAGCTGCAACTGTTCTCAAACTCAGAGATGCGTGTGGCCAGCACCCACAAAATCACCTAGGGCATCATCACAACAATGAACGAGCTTCCGCTCCACTGTGGCTACGTAAGCTGTGGTGTAGGCAGAAAGACGACATTGTCTAGTTCTGACTCAGTTTGACGTCTGGAGGGATGACCGACCTCTCAGAATTGAATAATTCCCTGGGTTTCTTAGACACTTTGAGGTAGAACATTCAAGAGACAAATGTTGCTAATAAGGCCAGTGGGTACCCAAGAAATCAACTGGAAAAATAAAAGTATGTGGATAAATTTCATGACATTTGTAATACCAGTTACAAGTGAATACGTGTTACTAAATTAAGTCAGTGAAGGGGAGATCTTAAGGAAAGATAAGAAGAGTGAAGAAAGGGGCAACTGGGCGGCATAGTTGGTTGGGTGTCCGGCATGGTTTTTAGCTCAGGTCGTGATCTTGGGGTCATGAGATTAAGCCCACCTCAATGCACGTTCAGTGGAGTTTGCTTGAGACGTCCTATCCCTCTTCAGCGAACCCTCCCCCACTTCATGTGTGTTCTCTTTCTCTCTCTCAAATAATAAATAAATCTTAAAAAAAAAAAAGAGTAAAGAAATGTCTTTGGAGTTTTTGGATATGGAGTGTAGAAGGAACAAAAGAAGCATAAATAAATAAATAAATAAATAAATAAATAGGAGAATCATGGCCAGGCAATGACCACTAGCATGGTCTTCTCCTGGGAAGTTTCAGCACAGAAGTGGTGGTGTAAATAGGGCTCTAAAAAGTGAAGACACCAAAACCACAGGAAACAAAAGCAAAAGTAGATAAGCAGGACTACATGAAACTGAAAATCTTCTTTTCCTTCTAGCAGAGGAAACAGCCAACAGAGTGGAAAGGCAACCTATAGAATACAAAAGGAGCTCATACAACTCAGTACAAAAAAAAAAAAAAAAAAAAATGGACAAAGTACTTGAATTGACATTTCTCCTAACAAGACATACAAGTGGCCAACACGTATATAAAAAGATGCTCAATATCACTAACCAAGGAAATACAAATCAAAACCATAATGAGATATCCCTTTACACCTATCAGAGTGGCTGTTCTCAAAGAAAACAAAAGATAACAAGTACTGGCAAGGATGTGGAGAAATCAAATGCCTACATGTTGTTGGTATGAATGTAAACTGGTGCGATCACTATGTAAAATAGTGAGGAGGTTCCTTAAAATATTAACAAAAGAATTACCGTATGATCCAGGAATCCCACTCCTGGGTGTACGCCCGCAAGAACTAAAACCGGGATCTAGAAGAGATATCTGCACTCGTGTTCACTGCAGCACTGGTTTCCTTTTGTTTTAAAGAGGAAGAGGGAGGGGAGGGTGAGGCAGAGGGAGAGGAGGGAGAGGGAGAGGACGGTGAGGGAGAGGGAGCGAGAATGCCAAGCAGGTGCCACAACCAGTGCAGAGCCCAACATGGGACTCGATCTCACAACCCTGAGATTATGACCTGAACTGAAATGAAGAGTCTGACACTTACCCGACTGAGCCACCCAGGCACAGCAGTATTCACGATAGCCAACACGTGCCAACCGCTCAAATGTACAACAGACGGCTACATAATGAAAACACGGTAGATCCTTACAATGGAATATTATTTACCCTCAGAAAGAAGGAATTTGCACCATCCACTTCAACATGGATAGACCTGGAAAAACATTTTACCGACTCAAAGATGTCAGGTGCAGAGGAGAAAAAGCACTAGACTCCATTTATATGAAGTGTGTGAAAGAGTCCAGCAGAAAACAGAACGGTGGTTGCCAGGGGCTTGGGAGTGGGGGAAATAGGGAGTTGTTCAATGGGTATAAAGTTTCAGTTATACAAGACAAACAAGTTCTAGCGATCGGCCAGGCAACATGGTGCCTACAATTAACAATACAGTGCTGTGTGCTTAAAAATTTGTTAAGATGGTATAACTCACATTAAATGTTCTTATCACCAAAGAATGAGTAAATAAATAAAAGGGTCCTAAACTTTTGGAGGGGGTGGATATGTTTATTACCTTCATTGTGGTGATTATATCATGGGTGCACGCATATGTTCAAACTCATCAAATTGTGCCTATTAAAAACAGGCAGTTTATTTTATATCAATTATGCATAAATAAAATTGTGCCCAAAAATGTGATGCAGAAACTGTTCAGAGAAATTGGGACTTCATGGGAATTAACAATAGGGTGTGGATTAAGAAGACATCCTTTGGTAAGGGAAGTTGGAAGAAAAAGCAAAGCAGTGATAGAGAAAATAAATCTCCCCACTATGTGGAAATTATCTTGTTTAAGAGAAAAAGTTTTATAAAAGTAACAGATATATGATACCAAAGTTCATTAAAATTTACTGACAGCCAAATCTAAAGGATATTCACTCCTAGAATAGCACATCGTTGAGTCACATAATACACAAGGATTATAAGAAAAATTATCATATAGTTTCATAACTTTTTCCTAAAGAGCCTAAATTAACAATTAATAATTAATTTAGCTTAATTAAATGTAGTTTATTAAATGTTTTTAAAAGGATAAAAGCATATAAAGACTCTTGAGGGGGCTTAGCTAACTCAGTGTGAAAACCGATATCAGAAAACATACAGTTTTATTAATTCCACCAATAAATAATTTACTTAACATTGTGAAATAGCATCCGTGGGGACTATACAAGCTGGATTTGAGAAAGTGGGAAAGTTTTAGACTGAATAATGAATTCAGTAAGTATGGATTTGCCACAATTTTACTAATATGAGAAGATGGAAAAGAGACTGGACAGATGTGGAGAATGGGGAAGATGGATGAGCTTCTAGGCGAAGACATTTTCTACAGAGTAGATCTGATTGCTAGAATCCAGTGACTTAAGATTCAAACTGACTATACCAACCCCATGTAATGGGAATGTGGACTCAGAACACGTCCTGAGACACAGTCTCGGGCATCAAAACTTTTGTCAACCTCATCTCCTGTAGAGGTTAAAAACTAGGGGACCGGCACCCACTGAGACACAAAATGGCGGTCCTGTGCAGTCTTGTGTGTGCAACAGAATGGTGGCAGGCGAGGAGAAGAAATGCGATGGCATTTGAAAGGTTTGACCATGTTAGGGAAGGCCCCAGGGTTCTCTCTCTCTTGCTCTCCTTTTTTTAAGATTTTATTTATTTATTTGACAGAGAGAGAGAGAGAGATCACAAGTAGGCAGAGAGGCAGGCAGAAAGAGAGGGGGAAGCAGGCCCTGCACTGAGCAGAGAGCATTATGGTGGGGCTCAATCCCAGGACCCTGAGATCATGACCTGAGCCAAAGGCAGAGGCTTAACCCAGTGAGCCACTCAGGTGCCCCTCCGGGGTTCTCTTAAATGAGGTCCCAAAGAAGACCTGTTAGGTTAACCTAGATGAGAATAGAAAACCTATAAATGAGCAACAGGTCTACCTTCCTTTAATGGCCAGCTGCTGTCATCTCTACTTCTCAAGAATGACTAATGCTATTACCTGTGATCCAGTGATAATCAGTTTACATTTTTGTTCTTGTACTTTTTGTATTCCATTACAATGTTCTCTTCAAGGGTCTGTGTCCTTCCTAGACTGTGAATTTCTTAAGCAAGAGACTAGGTCCGATGTCATCATTTTATCTGTGAGCAAAATGCCTGATATACAGTTGGAACTAGGTAAATGATGAACAAATGACCCAAGATCTTGGTATCAAGCTTCCTGGAATGAAATAGCCAAACTGTTTGTCACAAAATAATTTTTCTCAAAGTAGGTATTTCATGATCATAAATGTATCTGAGAAAACTTCCATAGGACTTAAAAAAAAATCAGCAGTTCTATAAAATGTCTCTATCATTTGTTATTCTTAGAATTCAGTAGGCTCATTAATTGTAATTAAAAAGTACAATCCTTACTTGAAAGAGCTGTTAAAGGTTTATCTAGGTGATGTTTCTTTTGTTTAAACTTTGTTTTGCTTTTTTTTTTCTTTCCAATCAGTGCTTCTCTCATTTTATACATATAAAAAATATATAATTTATATATTATATATAATTATGTTTTATACATAATTATATATATACATATCACATACATTATATAATACATAAATGAATATATGATATAAAAATATAAAAATTATATACAGAAAGAGAATCTAATGGCCCCTGTATTTCTATCTGTATAAGGAAAATAATTGTCATTGCTGTTTTCAAATCAATCTGTACATATACAAATTGAAATGGGTAAAATATTTGTCAAGTTTCTTCTTCAGAGGCAAGCACTTTTAACTCCTTTTTCTGATTTGTATATCCATATCTCCATTAACTTTCCAATATTATTATTTCTTAAGCTTTCAGTTGTAGACATCATCAATTAATTTCCCATAGTGGAAGATGAGGATTTCACTTCATTTCCCCATCCGCCATCGTGCGTAGACACTTCTTCCATCTTCCCCTGTGTTCCCCATCCAGCTAAACTTCGATGTTTGGTAGAACAGTACCACAATGTGCATGGTTCATACTATGAATTTTTTTAACATAAATATACAACATTTTGTTTTCTCTAAATGAGTGGCTTGTCTTTTTTGTTACTGTTGTTTGTTCTGCTGCCTATGTACTTATGAATCTAACCCCAAACTTCCCTTGATTGGTATAAACTTCTCTCAATAAATCAAACACAGGAAATAATGTATCAGTTCCATCCATTGAAGAAACCTCTTCTGGTATCTTCCAATCTGCTCTAGTCTGGCCTCTTTACCCAGCTATCGTCGTGGACCCTCCCTTCATCTCCATCCTGGGGATTTCCTTCATCCTTCTCTTACGTGGGTTTCCTCTTTCTAGATCTGCTGCTTTCTTCGTTTTCCTACTTTATTTCCTTTTTTGGTAGAAAATGCCTTTCTAGAGAGACGGAGAGTGGGAGGCTGTTTTTTGAGATCTTGCATATCTGATAAGTTTTTATTCTACTCTCAAACTTGGTTCTAAGGCTGGTTACAGAAGAAGAGAATTCTAGGTTGGAAATAATTTTCCGTTCGAGTTTTGAGCTAGTGTTTCATTATCTCCTGCCTTCCAGGTGTTGCTGTTGAAAAGTGTGAAACATTCTGAATTCTTATTATCCTTTTGTGTGAAATCTGCTTTCACTTCTCCCCAGAAAAAAGTGTATCTTTTCTTAGTCCCCAGTGTTCTAAAATTTTATTGTGATATGTCTTGATATAAATCTATTTTTAGACATCTTCAGAACCATTAGTGGGAACTTTCAATCCAGAAACTCACATTATTCAGTTCTAGGCTATTCTATACTACTACTGAAAACTTTTTCATGTTTTTATCCCTTCTTAAAAATTTTTCTTGTTTTTTTTTTTTTTTAAACTCTTCAGATGTAAGATCTGTATCAGTCGCCTAGGCTTCTTATTTAAAAGTATTTCTCTTCCAGCTGCCCATTTCTTTTATGTTTCGCTTTTACTTTCTGAAAAGGTTCCTCAATTTAATCATGTAAGTCTCTAACAAGTGGTTGGTTCGTTCATGTTATTATACTTTAAATTTCTAAGACCGACTTTTTTGTTCTCTGAATAGTCCTTTTAATTATCATCCAGTATTTATTTTATGTGGAATCAACTTTTTTTCTCTCTCTGTGATGTTAATGTTGTGTTTTCTTCTCTTTGCATAGTTCCTGTTTTATGAGGATTTTCAGTTTATTTTAGACTCTTTCATGTTATAGGCTTTCGAACCTATCAAGGTCTCTAGCAGGCTTCTTCTATTTGAGTGGGAATTCAGAGAGCTGATCAGACTCTTGGGGAGTAGAGCTGGTAAGCTGTGCTCTTCTAGGAGAGGCGCTGCATGATTCTTCCATGCAGAACTCCCAGAGGAGGCTCTCTCAAGCTCCAGTTTTGAGTTTGAACATGTGTTTGCCCCTGTTCTGAAAACGTGTAGGGGTAGAAGCTGGGGGCAGGGTGAAAGGGAGAGGCTCAAAATTTAGTAAGTAAAATTTCACTTACTCCCCCTACCAACTTCCAATACCCACTTTAATGCTCTTCCTTGTACCCCTGAGTTAAGAGACTCTAATTTCTTCATCTTCAGATAATTCACCTCTAGTCTTTGCCAGTGTTGGGGGGAGCAGTCTATCTAGCTGTGTATGATAGGGTCAGGAATTTGGGGGTTGACTGATATTTAAGCAGATTTGCAAACAATCTCCTGTTTGCAAGCTAGACTTCACGCCCCATATCCCCCCTCCCACAAACATCTGCAAGACTTTCCTTATAAATTGGCCTATGCTTTTTTCTTCTCTACTGCTTAGGACTTATTTTCTTAGATATGATAAGTTATTTACCACCTTGTCTATGTACCCTATTTTAGCAGTTCTAAGACTGCTCAGTTCCAAGATTTTTCACGCTTTAATACCTCTGGGTTTACTCTCTCTTAAATTGATATGCCTTACACTGGATAGTATGTTACAGTTTAATTAGAAGTACTTGTTGCTTTCTCCAATGGTACATAAAGTAATTCTGAGTTGATGGCCATGCAAACATGGTGACATATCACTCTTTATTTATCCGTTCTCTAAGTTGGTGGTGTTATCCCTTTTAAAAACTCTCATTGCCATTTTGGCGAGGGAGCAAATATTAAGCAAGAGTTCAATTTACCTTCTCTCCTTGGAGGTCAGTTCATTTTTCTTTAAAAGAAATTAGAACCCTCAGAGCAAAGGAGTAAGAGTGAACCTAAAATGCCCTTGGCCTTTGTACCTAACCATTTGCTGAAAGCCCTGAGCAAGAGTGTTTTACATTGTACCAGGTGGTCTTCCTACTTCCCCCAAGCATGACCATGTCCCAAACCAGGTGCTAATACCTGGTTCTCAGAAGCACCAATGCCAACACAATCGTTCTAGCTCTCTATAAAATGAGAGAAGGGAAGATCACTGCTATCTCTCTTCAGGCTCTAGGATGCAATAATTTCCGGGGCTGTATTTCTCTGTCTTCTGGCTGGAGCCCTTTTTCAAAAAGGATGAGAGACCAGTTTTCCACTATGGAGATGACTTTTTGCTTCCTAGTGTCCCGCACCTCTGCATCCATCAAGAATGTGTGCCATCAGATAATCCTAGGTGACCTTTTATCCCACACCACCTTTAAATCCCATTTCACATGAGTGAGTTGACTTCATAGCCACACACTCCTGGCAATGTTAATTTTATCCCCTTGAGACACGTTCTGAAGCCAAATTGAAGGGAAGGTGGCACAAATGACAGGGTAATGATAGGAAGCTTACAGCAAAGTGTCCAACAAATCTGGAAAGAACAAAGCCATGATGTCAGGATGGAATGGAACAAATCAATGTCAACTGTAAGGCTGTGTAGACCTCACTGATGAGTCAAAAACTATGGCAAAGAGCTGTCTGCAAAGTTTACAGAACTGACAGATTAATGTTTTAAACAACCACAGTGTCATTCTGGGTCATCTAGCAAGACAGCAGATGACAGGAATCAGCACCCTGAAGCAGAATCATAGGCACCTTTCCAGAACGGTTTCAATAAAATAAAAATATAAAGAAACACCTCTTTCTGACCAACTCCTTCAGTCTGTAGGATTCTATTGGCTTTGTTCTAACATGTTATTTTACCAAATGCTTTGTTATCCAAATAAAGCATGTTTACCACAGTTTACTTAATTCATCTACATAACAGGATTCCATGAAATAAAGGCCATAGTTCTTGGTAGTTTAAAATGATGTAACTGGGTTTCATTAAAAAATTAGTGATACTATAATATTGGTGACTCTTAACTATATCCTGATAATCTCTAGATTTTTTTTTTTTTTTTTTGAGAGAGAGAGAGAGCATGCTCCTATGAGCAGGGGTAGGGAAGGGGAGAGAGAGGGGGAGAGAGAGAATCTTAAGTAGGCTCCACACTCAGCATGGAGCTCAACGTGGGGCTCCATCTCATGACCCTGAGATCATGATCTGAACCGAAATTAAGAGTTGCAAACTCAATCAACCAAGAGAGCCACCCAGGCACCTTTAGCACTTTTTAAATGCCCACTACAGAACCCAGAACTACAGAATAAAAATTTATAGGTAATGAGGTCCTGACCCATACATCTTAAAAAGTTTCTACTAGTGATTGTAATGCCCATATCTGCTTGGGAATGACCATTCTATTTATGATAGTAGCACATAAAAACAACACCCAATATTTTAAGTATTTACTTACCATGTATCATATTCTCTTAAGTGCTTTACATGCATTAATTTTTCATTCCTCACACTGATCCAATAAAGTACTTCATTGTCTGAGACATCTCAACCTTAAAGATATTAAGTAGCTTCCCCAAAGATTAGATGGGAGTAGACCTCAAAGGCTAGCTCTAACTGTTCAGAACTCCATTGCCTCAAAAATCTAGCATTATTCAGCCTCACTGCTTTATTGGAGGCTATAGAATCAGGAACAACAGAAACTTCTTTAATGAGGAATGACTGTAGCTTACCATTTTATGCTCTCTCTTTTTAGTTTTCCTTGCCTTTGTAGAAATAAAACATTGGAATTATGTCCAACCACTGGAAGAATTATGCTCATTGTACTGTTCATGTTCACACTACAATTGAAATATTTCCTTCTAATAATGATCCTTAACTTTAAGAGAGCCACTGTGAAACTCAGACATACCCAGTGAAGGCAATGAGGATGGTGGAAATTTATGCTGTAACTGTCCTTGCCTATGTTTGCAACACAGTGACAAAAGCAGCCTTCTAGTATTTAAAGGGTGAAAGAGAAGTACCAAAACTCCAGGCTCTGCCAAGATCATTGACGTGCATTTCCTCCAATGGATTTTTGCATGTGCTCGCTCTGGGCCCACTGCTCCAAATATCCATTTCCTCCTCTCCACTCTTCCCCTGTTCTTAAGTTTAGGAAAAATGCTTCTGCCTTTCAGTTTTATGGTGTTGCATCTCAACGTTTACTTAATTACCATCTGTTCTGTATGAGTACATTCCTGGCCTCAAGCTCACTCCTGACATACAACAAGAAACGACCACCACTCTCATAGCACAACAATGCTTTACTGAATTCACTTAATTACCTGTTTGAGTTCTCTCTTGGAACATAAATGTCTTGATGGCAGGGGTCATGCCTTTATAGGATCACCCTCCTCTCACCTAATATATAGTACGTTCAATAAATGATGAATGGATTGATGGATGGATGATGTAATGTATGACCTCAAAAAATACAGTTTGGGCAATATAAGAAAGTGTAAAGACATAGAGCCAACTCACTCAGGTGTCTGAAAAAAATGTTAAAGATGAGTTTAAGTGATTTTGTGGTACTTCCAATGCTAAATTTCTATATTTTTCCATGAGTTGTGCTTGTACGTTTGCGCGCGCTCTCTCTCTCTCCCTCATATTATATGTCTTTTGTATAACTAACTTGAATTATAGAATAAGATTTATTGCAATAATTCTATTTAGGACAGAAATGTTTGATTGACAAAGGGCCAGTATTTATTCTTTCTCAACCAATGCTTTTGTGGAAATTTAAATAGCTAGACATTCATTCTAGTGGAATAATTCTTTATGAGCTCATCACCATATACCAACAGTATTTTAACTGACCTACTGTTAGTATTTTACTTTGTTGGCTTCTCCTCTCTTCCTGAAACGAATTCTTCTTATGGTTTTCAATACACTCTTCTCCCGCCTTCCTCCCCACCTCTCTGGCTGCCCTTTTTCTCTATGGATGTCTCCTATTCTCTTAAGCTACTCTTCTCACCGGGATTTTGAAAGATTTCTACTTTCTTAGACTTTTTCTAAATAATATCATCAATCCCCACAGCTTCAATAACCAATAATAGTGTACATACAAATGGCCACTGACATCCACTCTGGAAAACCCAGAGATTCATGTCCCAAACCGACATCACAGATAATGTGCAAACCTGTTCTCACCCTGTTGTTTTCCTATCTCAGTCAACAGTACTCTCATTTACCCAAGTTACCTAACCCCCAAATGATTCTGCACTTTGTCCTCTCCAGCCATACACAATAAATCATTAAATACCACTGTGATATTATAATTTATAATAAGAAATACATACATTTGTTTTTCAACCCCATTTCTGTGAAAGTGAAAACCCACTTTCACAGAGTTCCTAAAAATCTTGACATGTCCTAAGTGTTAAGAACGATATGGTGTCTTTTTTTTATGTTAATGAAATTTCAACTTTTGAACCACACCAGGAGATGGGAGTTGGTTGCCAGGAGAACCAACAACGTAATCAGAGGGTAGGAACTTTCAGCCTCATACTCTGGAGCCTCTAGAAAGGGAAGAGGAGCTGGAGATCGTGTTTAATCATCAATGGTCAATGAGCTGATCAATTGTGCCTAGGTAATGAAGTCTCCATAAAAACCCAAATGATGGGGTTCAAAGAGCTTCCAGGTTGGTGAACATGTGGAAATTTCGGGAGAGTGATGCACTCAAAGAGAACACAAAGCTCTGACCACTTCGCCCTGCACTGTTCGCTACCATGTCCTTTTAATAATTAAGCAGTAATAGAGGAAGTAAAATGCTTCTCTGAGTTCTGTAAGCATCTGTAGGAAAATAACTGAACCCAATCTGTAGTTGGTCAATTCGTTAGAAGCACAGGTGACAACCGGGACTTGCCCTTGGCGTCTGAAATGGGTGAGGCAGGGGGAGGGGCAATCTTGGAGGACTGAGTAGTTAACCTGTGGGATATGCTGCTATCTCTGGGTAGAAAGTGTCAGAATTTAAAGACAATCAGGTGGTGTTAGATGATTGCTTAGTGTGGGAGGAAAACCCATACTGGAATTGAGAGTGGAGTTGTAACCACCAATTCTATTCTCCAGTCTGTCCATTACCTCCACGGTTACCACTCCCAATTCTAACTTCCAGTATCTCTTGCCTGGAGACCTGAACACATTTTCCTAATTAGAGTGTCTGCCCCTATTCATAACTGCTTTCAGTCTGTTCTCCATAATGTAGCCAAAAGTCATCCTTAAAAAAATTAACACATGTGATTCTGTTATTAATGTACTTAGAAACTTTCAGTGACTATTTCCTAAGAATAAAAATTAGTGGTTATTAACATTTAACCTTTCAATGGCTCAACAGTCTATAACAGTAAAGGAAATATTTATTGCCACAAGCATCATAATATCTCTATTAAGCTTTGATATTAAATTGAATGCGTTGAAATAATCTGATTGGTGGTCATATTTTTTTGGTTTATAGAGACAAAGGCTTTTGCAAGTTAATACAGTATTATTAATCTGAAATTACAGACATGACCTAAAATAATGAACAAAAACTGAATCCTCTCACCAGATTTTCTCCCAAACTTTAACTAGTGTTTAGTTACAATTAAACCATATGTATGCTAATTACCACCTAGTTACTTACATGTTCAAAGATATTATTACTTTGGCTTGGCCACCAAGAAAAGAATGTAGCACTTTTCAGAGCAGGAGAGAACACTCTCTGATTTTGCGAAAAGCTTCAGTAGATATTTGCTTTCTATTGGCTTAGCCCTTAAAAGCTCTCTTGCCAAACTAAAAAATTTACATTAAAAAACCCTCAGTTATAAAACTGCCATTTTCATATACTGTTATGCTATAACATTTCCCTAGTAGAATAATAAGTTTCCCCATGATTTACAATCTTCCTAACATAAAATTCTCTAGTGAATTTTAGTGGTAGCTCTTTGAGTTGAGTGTCTATCAGTATTTCAGGACAAGGAGATGTCTTAAGTCTCTTCAGTGGCACCAATGTTCCAGCAAGTTCTCTCATTAGATCCCAGAAATACAAGTTGTTCCCAAATAGTATGGTGACACTGCTGCTTAATATCTCTTCGGCACCACAATATCAGATTTCTATGGTACATAAATGAAATGCGAAAGGAATACCACCTTCTCACTAACACCAACCATGGATGGGGACGGAGCCATCAATACTTGCTTGTCTGCCAGCAAACCACAAGTCTCAATTATTTTGGAGTTACTATTTTTATGATGTTAAATTCCAACGCAAAAACAGTGCTACCATTTTTCAACCAGATTTCTAATACCACCCGCAGAGTGGGTGCCAAATAAATATTTACGGAATGAATGAATAAAGTAACAGTAGGGCAGCTGATATTAATGGGCAAAGTGTTCTACAAGGAGCTGGATGACAAAGAGAGGAAAAGACATGGGTACAAAACTGGTTCAGGTATGGATCCTATGACAGTTAACTTTATGTGTCAACCAGACTGGGCTAAGGGATGCCCAGGTCACTGGTAAACATCATCTTGGGATGTCTGTAAAAGTATTTCTGGAGGACTTTGGCATTTGAACGTTAGTAGATTAAGAGGATCACTCTTATCAATGCTGTGGGCATCATCCAATCAATTGAGAGCTTGAATAGAACAAAAGGTGGAGGAAGGGCAAGTTTCTCTTACATCCATCTTCTCTTGCCCTCAGTCACTGGCACTCTTGATTTTCTAGACCTTTGCACGTGGACCAGAGCTTACACCATGGACTCCCCTCATTCTCAGATATTTGAGTTTGGACTGCAATTACACCATCGGCTCTCGCGGAGCACAAAACTTGCAGGTTGTAGGACTTCCAAGATCCATATTCTGACCCCATAATGAATCTCTTTCTAAATAGCTCTATATACCCTATTGCTTTTGTCACTCTGGAGACCCCTAATAGAGATCTTGTTGATAGGTTTAAGTCTAGTAAAGGAGTTGACATCTGTGCAGCACTAACTAGAATACAAAGTAAAATGCTAAATTGTGATGAGACGGATATGAATGAATTTCAAGGGCAACATCCAATTAGGGAAGATGGGAGAGAGTGGGGAGAAGGAATTCAAGGATAATGATCCATGCATAAGGTGGCACCTGGGGTGGGAAATGAGAGCTTACTATTTGACCATGTGAAAAGGTAGAGGAAAAGCATTACAAATGGAAGAAACAGCATGATTTAAAGCACAGAATTAGACAAATATTGACTGTATGAGTAAGTGCTTCAGGGAGTAATTAGAGCACAGTTTGATTGGAATGTAGGACCAGATAGAATACTAAGCAAATTACATTGGAAGTTTTGACTTCAGTAACAGGTTGATACTCAACAATGATCCTGATTTTCCTCATTCATTAAATGTGATGCACCACTTCATCTCTTTCCATACTGCAACTTAGAAACCCTCTGAAAAGTTACTGAATTCTTTTGATAAGAAAATAATTAATACCTTCTAAGTGGGTGGTTTTTTCGTTTTGTTTTGTTTTGTTTTTTTAACATCTGAAGGTCTTTAGTTAACATGGATCCTATGCTACATCACAAGGACATAGCCCTACTAGCATGATAGTTTGCCTGTCCCTAAATTCCCCTGTCTACTGCAGACCTTCTTCATAATCAGGTGGACACAGGAAAGTCCTCTGGCACTGTGGACACACACAGCTACTGGCTCCTACAACCAAAGAAACAGTCTCATTTCTCTTCTGCTTCATTTATACCACTGACCTCTCTTTCCGGTGATTTTGTGTGTGTGTGTGTGTGTGTGTGTGTGTGTACCTTTCAGAGCTCCTGTTCCTCATTGCCTCCAGAGTGGTTTTTAATTGCTAATGCCACATGCTAATGCCTTCGAGGGGCCTGAGGTTACCAGAGGGCTGGTATCAGGTAAGAGGGAGTTATTATTACAATTGTACTCTAATAGTGTAACAATTTTACTCTTTGTATAATAACAGCTGTATTGTTACTGTAATTATTTTATCTTCAAATGGCCCAGGGAAGAATATAGGATATGAAATATAATCCTTTTGTGCAAAGAAGAGGGAACGAGCAATCAGAGAGGTTAAGTGAATAATTCAAGACTACTCAGGTAGTACTAAAGCAGAGATAATAACAACAGTGACAACTAGCCCAGTGGTCTGCCCTGTTCTTGGTAAGTTACATAATATGCATCTGTAGGTCAACTCTTTTGTTTCACATTTCTTCACTGCAAAGGTAGTGACATATTCAAAACATTCTTTTTTTTTAAGAAATTTTTTAAAAGATTTTTCATTTATTTATTTGACAGACAGAGATCACAAGTAGGCAGAGAGGCAGGCAGAGAGAGAAGAGGAAGCAGGCTCCCTGTCGAGCAGAGAGCCCGATTCGGGACTCGATCCCAGGACCCTGGGATCATGACCTGAGTCGAAAGCAGAGGCTTTAACCTACTGAGTCACCCAGGTTCCCTCAAAACATTCTTATATTAACTTCTTGCAATCCAAATGGCACACAACAGGATCTGAATCTACTTCTCATTTCTTACAATACCATGCCTTCAATTAAAAAAATACCCTCTTTACTAAAGTAGCTTTATGTCTTGAACATTTCAGTGTGGTCCATTTCCAGATCAACTTCAAAAGATTGAATTCAAACCTATCTTCAAGCTGTGGAAATTCAGTTTCTTCTCCTTTTATTTCTTTTTTGAAATTCCTCTGCTGGGAATAAATTAAGTTCAGTCTAACCAGGAATATATCCATATTTGCATCCTGATAATCAAGCAAGAACTTGCAGGAACATAGCATTGATGAATGTACCACTGTTGAGATAGTTCTTATACAATGAAGCAAAATGAACTGTCGCCAATAAATCCCTTCCATGGTCATCACCCTTCCATATCTCTCCAATATGGGGAAGTGTCTTAATGGATGTGTATGACCAAGTTTGCAGGCTTATTTTCAGTCATAAAGAATAGTGTACCAGATGCTCCTGGTACACTGAATTTGTCACACTGTAGACAAGCTAATATCATTATGTGAGACCACAGGGGAAAAAATAAAAGATTCACATTTAATCCATATTAACTACCAGGAGACCCATCAAGGCAGTTGGGCTAGCTCATGATACAGCAGCTTCTAGCAAATTAGCAGCCCATAACAACTTAGTTATAATGAGCTGCAAGATCTTACACCATAAGCTCAACTCCATTAAAGTGAATTCAAGTACATGAATTCATGTACAGAGTATAACCTTAACATCTGTCTGTGCTTAGCCAATATTTTGTTTATGCCTTTTTAGGAACAGCCAAATTATCTTTGTGTCCCCTGAAACTGGGGACTGTAATTTCCATCAGGTGCAGTTTTTACCTGATGGAGAGGGCAGAACTAATGAATACCAGCGTCCCTGGCTGCTGAACCAGGCAGCAAGCCGCTAGGATTCCAGCAGCTGTTGGGCACGTATTAGGCCCATTTTCTCCCAAACACTTTTCCCTGGCTATTCAAGTGGGAAAAGCAGTAGTCCAGACAGAAATCAAATAGTCAACAAGACATGCCTATTGGATAAATACTGTAGAACTTGTATTTCGTTAAGAAAAATGAATTATATCCTACTAAAGGCAGCATGGAGAACCTTCCCATTTTGACAAACTTAGGCCATTATTTTCCTAGAAAAGCAATGTTCTGCTTCTCTTCCCACAGTAGAATGAATACCCTTTAGGGATCTAGGAACTACTACTCTTAATAATACTAACAATATCATTATTATAAGGACTATTATTTCTGTTCTACAGATGAGGAAAGAGAAGAATAGATTGCCTGTAGTTGCTAAGTTAAGGGAACAGACATTCAAAGTATACTTAGGTTATTGTCTATTGAGTTTATGACCGGATGAATACATACTTAAGGAAAGAATCTAACGTCCCTACTCCCATTCTGTCTTATGTGTTTATTTACAAATTACAGTGATTGTCCATTAATATAACCTAAGATTACATTAGCTTTCATGACTTTGCCAAATAGTTTCCTTATTTGAAATTTGAATTCAACTAAACCTTTAGTGCTTTTGTCCTAAACTGCTACAAAACCAGACTTCGATACATGTTAGATCTCTGCGTTTGATACCTTTGAGTCCACAGACAAGGGTAGACATGTCTTCAAATTTTCAACTTTTTGTTCTATCTCATATTTTTTCAGGATTTTAGACTTTTCTTGAAATCTAATTCTGTACAAAGTGTATGCATATTTTATTAGCCTTGAAAACCTGCAAATTCTATAAGCTTGCTCTGAAGACATCAGCCCAGCCCAATTCTTTGATTATAGCTTTGAAAAGAAAGTACATAGCTCAGTGCTTTTCCACCAGTCTCCCTTCCTGTTGATAACCATCGACTAAACAGTGAATCCAAGGGATATATAAGCACATGCATGCCTGGTACAAGTCGCTGGCATACAAAGACCAACATAAGCTTTGGATTGTCTTCTAGTACCTAGATGCAACACACTGTGATCTCGACATTGTCTCATTGGCCCCCTAGGTGCAGAATGCCTGGAGATAATTATGTGCTCATTTACAAATTAGGAACAATCATTCATGACTGCATGATCATCTTTATCAATGATCTCAAATCTGGTTATAATCAAGACAGGAGGGTCCTACAAGGACAGATGGCGGAGCTAGAACAAACATCCCCATTTCTCATATCTCAGCTTCTGAGTCTGAATGATTGTTAACTTCCTGACACGGTTGAGCTGTGCAGCTCAGTCATGGCAACACTGCTCTGAAGCAGGGCGCACAAGGCAATTCCCTGCAGTAGGAGAAGTACAGGTGTGAACTTATATTTTAAACTCTTGTTCTCACCTCTCTCATCTCTATGAGATTTTTATAATATTTTCTAACATGTGAATTTTGGTACAGTCGTACCATTAACATCATGTACAAATAAATGGACAATCGATGGATGTTCTTGCTCAAAAGTCTAACTGATTAGAGGAGGGAAATTAGCAAAGGCTGGAGGTCCCTGGGTGAGAGACACACACAGGCTCATCCAGGGACCCGGATGAGAGCCCACCTTAGCTAATCTCTGCTCCCCAGCTAAAAGTTGTACCCCTACCTCGGCACCAGGAAGCCCCTACAGGAGAGATAATAAAATCCTATTCATTTGGAAGGGATCACAGAGTTGAAGACTTTAATTTTGCAGGTAAGGAAACTCAGGTGCAGAGGGATTAAGTAAGTAGAGATAGCAGCTTCACAGCCCTTCCAGGACACACCAGGGAAAGGAAAGAAAATGAAATAAAATTAATACCAGAGTTGGAGCTGATTCCACTCAATTGCTCTTTCTCAAAATATATCCCAGTAAAGAAGTAAACACACAAACAAACCAAAAACCAAAAGCAACAACAGAAAAAGAAAAGAAAAAGAAGAACTGGGAGATGGCCTCACCTACCACCATCTTTGGCAGCGCACTCAGGCTAACCGACGATCCGTGACCCCACCATGCACAGCGCAGCAGCGCCAGGCCTGGACTTTCTGACCATCAGCTGCATGGCTTAGGGTAACACAGTCACCTCCTCACTTGAAACCCCTTTAGAATTCTGCTTTCAAAAGCCGGGAACATCCACATTGTTCTAAGATGAATAACGCGTTACCAAAAATAACTAAACACTTACAGCCCAGGAGTAGCCACTGATCATCCTGAGCCAGTGAAATGGTGTTCCATGGATGGAGGAGGAAGTTACCATATGAAGTTATGCTTCGTGAATGACATCGTGTGCCAAGGTGATGAGGGTCACTCTTGTGATGGAGAGAAAGTTATTCACCAAGTATGCCCACATTTTCTCAGAGTCCTACGAATGGAGCACACTAGGGCTGGCATATAAATCTCAGCCTCTGGCCCCCAGGCCCATATTTTTTCCTGCTACCCCATTGCTAAAAGAGTTGTTTCACACCTGGTTAGATACACTATGAATTCTGTCTCCACTGAAAGCACATATTCTCAAAGTCACCCCAAGACATCAACATCCCCTATAGACAAGGATGGTAATAAAGTTGTTGACCTGGCTTCCTTTTAAGAATGAGAGTAAAGAGAAAGTTCTCACGGAGCACTGCCCAGGACAAACTTGTCAGGTCTCATCGGGTTGGGCAGAGCCTCTAGGTCACCATAAGGAACTCTACTCCCACCCTGGAGTTCTTTTGAAGGGAGGGGCAGCGAGAGTAACAGCAGTCAGTCATTTGTCCTCTGGCTCCAACTAGAAGGGCAGCTCCACAGAGGCAGTGGTCTTGCGGTTCCTCATTCCTAGACGTGAGGACAGCGACTGGCGAGTAGGAGAGGCTCAGTCAATAGCGCTATATAGTAACTATGTTATGCCATTTAATTTAAAACAGTCTTAGGAGATGCTCTAGACATATCAGCATCCGCTGACTTAGCGCATGGGGTCCCAAGGCTGTACAATCCAACACGCCACACAATGGTTGCAAATGAGAGCAGTGAGGGGAGAAGGAAACTGAGGAAAGGAGAGGACATCACCAGATCAGGCTAAGAGTCCTTTCCCCTCCGTCTGCCTCCCTCTCTTTGTCTCAGTCTCTCTCTCTCCTGAGCATGAACAAATACAGCATGGCAGAGAGTAGGACTGGAAAAATACGAGATTGAGATCAACCAGATACCACTGACCCCTTCAATCTCTTATCACTTTGAACCCACAAATTTCCGCTGTGGCAGCTGGGACTCCCCCAATCTCTATCCTGCCCCCCAATTCTGGGCAGGGAATGCTCGGCTCCACCTCGAACTTGTCTTCCCACCCTCCTCACTCACAGCCAGATTTTGCATCTGTAAGATCAGACAGGGGGTTCTCAAATGCCCCTGGGTCCAGCAGTCTTCTAGGGGCCTTCTTAGAATTGCAGATGTGCAGCCCAGCCTCTGAGACTCTGAGCCAGGAAGCTGCCTTTACAACCCGTGCTCGAGCTGATTCGGAGAGAGGTACTCCTCGCACACCGTTACCAATCCCTGAGCTCCGGGCCCCGCAGGATCCTGAATAAGCGCGCTGATTAGCAGGTCCATCTGTTTACAGTAATAGGGAGAACAGCCTGGAGCACCTGGCGAGAGGTGAACGGTAAAGAAACACAAGGAGAGAGACGCAACGCGGGGACGGGGTCTCTACAAAAAGGCAAAAATCAACACAGAATCTAAGTGAGATGTTTAAACTCAACAATGCCATTGGACGACGGCTAAAGGGGAGGGAGCTACAGAGTTAAGCAGATATGGATTCAAAGTCTTGCACAGTTTTCTTCTGTGACCTCAGACATACCACACGATGAAATAATTACTCCTCTTACTGTTTCTCATCTACAGTCCAGGGACAATATCTACCACATAGGGGCTTTGTGAGGATTGAATGAGATGTTGTAAGCAGATACTAGCTGCGTTCAGTAAATCTACCAGTGATTACCTCAGAGCAATAACAAATTAAAGGCCCAGGTGTAAAATCTTTATTTTTTATTTTTCAAGATTTATTTATTTATTTGAGAGAGAGAGAGAGAAAGTGAGCATGAGTTAGGGGAGGGGCAGAGGAAGAGGGAGAGAATCCTCAAGCAGACTTCCCACCAAGTGTGGAGCCCGACATGGCCTTGATCTTAGGACCCTGAGGGCATGATCTGAACCGAAACTAGGAGTCAGATGCTCAACCAACTGAGCCACCCGGTGTCCTAGGTTTATACATTTTCACTTTCATTTTAAAAAATATTTATTTATTTGAGAGAGAGAGCTCGTGAGCAGGGGGAGGGGAAGAGAGACAAAGAGAGAGAATCTCAAGCAGACTCCCTAGTGAGCGTGAAGTCCTATGTAGGGCTAGATGCCCCAACCCTGAGATTATGACCTAAGCTGAAATCAAGAGTGGGATGTTTAACTGACTGAGCTACCCAGGTGCCCCAGGTTTACACATTTTTAAGCAAAAGAATTCAAAGTTCTTATTTAATGTCATATGCCTAGAGATTAGGTAAGTCCCTACAAGGGAAATGTATGACATTTGGCAGTATTTGTGCACTACATTTGCCAAGTAGAAGCCAGAATATGCCAGAGTCCACAAACTAATGTCCAGTCCACAGCAGCATGGGGGCCAACAACCAAACGGCCCAACAACCCCGGGGCCTATGTATGCAGCCACAGCCCCACAGCTCACTCAAAGTGTCCCCCTATAAACCTTTGTCATCTTCCCCTCCATATTTATGGTTTCTGTTTTCTGGCGGAAGTTCTGTGTGATCATGCGGGTGCAGCTGAGCCCCAACCTTAACACCCACATTTAACTGCTCTTCCGTTTCAACACTGAATATAGTCTCTCTCACAGAAACTCTATTTAAACGTTGGCGGAAATTACCAGAAGCTGGTTCAGAAGAGCATGCGGGCATGAAATGAGCTGAAGCTGAAATTCACAAAGAAGGAATGTGTGAATGATGTGGAAACCATGCAACAAAAAATCCTATTTGGAATTACCCTCTTTGGAGGCCTAGGGAGCCAAATATTACCCTTACATGCTACCAGCAGCTGAGAGCTATGGAAACACAAAGGTTCCAACAACCATCACTTTGCTTCATACAGAAATAAGGAGACAACTGACCAATGCTTATGATTAGTTTTTCATCTTTAAAAATGAGCCGGGGGGGGGGGGGGGATGAGCCAGTAGTATTGGAAGCCACAGATGAACTCAACACTTTCATTCCTCAAGGAAGTAACTCTCACATTTAAAAAAAAAAATATTTGCACGCCGGAGAAGGTTACTGTATAATTAGCCACACTGTAGTGTTTATTAAATTCTTAGAGCTTGCGAAGTTTATTTTTAAAACTATAAGTGCTAAGTTTAATTAAACTTGTCAAAGGTAAGAACAACTTGACGGGATAGAGCCGGGTGCCTAGCGGCACAAGAGGCAAACCTGTACTCACCGTTGTGATGCTCTCCAGGTGAGCCAACATCACGTATGGCCACAGTATGAGACACCGCCATGGACGTAATTTATATGGATTGGTAATTCTCAGGATCCTCAAAATGCATTCTGACTTTTGAGCAGAACTTTATTTAACAGAACTGCTGACTGAATTTGATCACATAAATAATCCAGGTGACAGCGTCTCTTTTCTCATCTTGATGAACATTACGAGCCCAAAGAAATAGATGATACCGTATTTTAGAGATTGTGTATAATTCTTTGCGTGTTCCTTACAAAATGCTTTGGAGAAACTGCAGATAAATCACAGAACCTCAGAGACAGTGGAGTACTATAGTAGGAGCCACACAGTTTACAGAGGAAGCAAGAGATGGTTACTGAAGCGGAAGGTACCGGTCAAGTTTCCACAGCTAGAGGCGGGGAGGCTGGGAGAACAGCCCGGGCTTTCCCACTAAGAATCCAACCGATGCCACTGACCACGGATTAGAAGGGAAATTCGCAACCCCTCTTCTGTGATACTTGGCTGAGTGTTGGTACACAATCAATTATGAGCACAACTCTTGTATTTGACCACTTTCTCTCACACTTATGTTAGAATATTGGCTTGCCAGTGACAAATTCGAGTATTTTCTACTTTGTTTTTACAATCTGCGAAAACAACAACACAGTAGAACACTGTCTGTTTGGCGCCGGAAATCTATACTTAGTTCTTCATTTTTCCCTTCCATAAATAAGGCAAGCATGTGTGTAGGGGCTGGGAATCCATCAGTAAAAAATAAAACAGACAAAAATCCCTGCCCTCGTAAAGTTTGCATTCTGGCAGAGAAAATGGAGATTGAACGAGATGGACCAGGGCATTACTTAGAGCACTGCCTGTCGTAAAGGCGCTGGAGAAAAACAATGCAGCTGGGGGCGCCTGGGTGGCTCAGCGAGTTAAGCCCCTGCCTTCGGCTCAGGTCATGATCCCAGGGTCCTGGGATGGAGCCCCACGGTGGGCTCTCTGCTCAGCGGGGAGCCTGCTTCCCCCTCTCTCTCTGCCTGCCTCTCTGCCTACTTGTAATCTCTATCTGTCGAATAAATAAATAAAATATAAAAAACAAAAAACAAACAAACAAACAAACAAAAAAACAATGTGGGGGGAAAAATATGGGGAGGTCATTTCAATACGGTGATCCAGACTGGACTCATTGACAAGGTGACCTCTGCGGGAGGGACACAGTGGGGAGGGGGCGTGTGCATATCTAGGCTGGATTAGGGCTGGGGGGCTGCTGCACTGTTTTCAGCAGAGAAAAATGCCAAATGAAAGGCCACATGCTGGGAGCATGTTCTACGAAAAGCAGTGTCTGCTACACTGAGCAAAGGGCACAAGAGGGAAGACTTAGGAAATGTGGAGGAGACAGGGTGGTGGGGGCACTTCATCAGGGGGCTTCTGAGACTGCGTGGCTTTGACTTGGACTCTATATGATGGCATTTATGTTTTCAAAGACATTCTCTGGCTACTTTTTAGAAATTATCCTTACAGTCACTGTTTAGCAGTTACATTGTGCACGTCCCTTAACCTTTCTGCATCTCAGGCTGGCAGGATGAATGACCGTACTTTAAGGCCCCCGTATAGTGCACAGCGGGGCCGCACGCTGTCCTTGGCCATGACTCCATTAAAACAGGTGTTTCACTGCATCATAGTTAGGAGTTCTCGCATCTGTATCCAGACCAGGCTTTTCAGTTCATGGACTCCAGGGAATACCTCTTTCCATTCTGGTGCATGGCATACAGTATTTAGTACATGGCAGGGCCTCAACAAGGATTTGCTGAAGGTAAGGTAAGGCAAGACAGAAGAATTACAAAAGAGCTCTAACTCGGAATTCACATGTAAACAAGCTTCTTGTAGAAACACAAACGCAAAGCCTTGTTCCTAAACCATTTGAATTGGAACTTTTGGTCAAACCTATTAGCTGTAATTTTGTGACCTATTGATGTAATCCTCAATTGGGCCAATCCTGGAATTGTCTGGGAATGTGTATATATATGTATATATTTTTTCACAATTAAAACTATTCTTCTTAATTGTGTGCATAAAACTTATGAGTAAATAGTCCTGGAGAGATGTTGCAAGTTGGCCTTTGAATAGCCTCAAAATGCATATTTCTTTGAAATCACATTTTGTTTGATCTCTGCTTATGGCTTAGGATGGCCCCTGACGGATCTGATTTACTAAGTTGTCAGATGCATTCACATCATATAAATACCAGGATTAAAAAACAAATTTAAAAATAGTTAAAATTTTCTTCCCATATAAAATATTTCTATTTAACCAATGTGAAGTAATGGCAATCACACCACAGAGTTAGGTAACTTGTTATTTGTTTAAAAACTATTTGGGTCACATGCATATACTGTGCCCTCTAGTTTGACGACCTGATGTCTCTTGAATCCATGACATCAGTGTTCCACAAAGTGTGAGTGCCTAGACACTGTATTCTCCAAGTGAAGCTTTGTGGCCATTTAGCTTTACATGGAGGCAGTGTTATTAAGTAATGATCAAAGCATGGGAAACACTTTCAAAGGTCAAAGTTTTCTTTAGTATCTCTTCTCAGTGGATACCCTTGAGTTTTGCCTCCATCACTTAAAAATGAAAAGATTTCTTAGCTTTAATATGATCAAAATAAAATTTTAACTTTAATTGAAATGAAATAATTACTAAGAGGTGCTCCTAGAGTATTTTCAAGTCTTCAAGTCTTTGTCGGGTTCTCTAAAATAAATCATACCTATGCAAGTCAATTAAAATATTAAAACACATGCCAGAACATGCACCTGATAAAAATAAAAAATTTCTTCATGTCAACTTAGTCATTATTTGCCCTCAGCATCTGAGCTACAAACTCATTCAAATTTCAAATAACATTAATCAAATAGAAATTCTATCTTGTGATTGTCACAGTTAAGTTGGAAATCCTTCTGCCGTTCTTACCATCCATTTGAAAACATTAAAAATAAAAACCTAAAGACTTCGAGTCCTCATTCCATTTTACTTACAATGCTACAGAGGATGCCTATCTCATAAATATATAGCAATCTAACAGACAATTCCCAGAGACTGCCACCTGTTATATCCCCCAGCTTTCTGAAATCACTTTGTTTTTTCAACCTGTTGAGTACACAAATATTTTCCAAACTCTAGCGGCGAAAGAGGTGAAATCTATGAAGTCACTGTAAATTTGGGTCAATGATTCTCTCAATGAGTTGCGTGAATAAAAGCAATCTGGAAACGCTTGTATGGTAAAGGTTTTCTGTAATTACGGGATTTGTGCATCTCATTTACACCATTTAGAATGATCAAAACATGCAATTACTGCATTCCAATTCTAATACAACGCTCATCACTGGGAACCAAATACTCTGTTAAGACAGGGAATGCAATGCAACAAGTTAGCTGTCCAATACACTGAATTTTTAGTTACTTTACAGAGTGACACTGGCTGGATGATATTTATGCCTTTACTACTCTCAACAACTCATTTCTTCCTGAGCGAGGTTCTTCATTTAATTGTGTGCAGATGGGCGGGGGGGGGGGCGGGAAGCAGCCCACAATTTCCAAGTCAACTTTTAATCACTCAATTCTCAATTACAAATGGATATTGACATGGCTAACCGTAACTTTCATGAAATCTAAAGGATACATCTACGACACACCAAGTTTTACTACAGGATTATCAAGCAGTTATAATGCTTGGCTAAGAGAGAAACGGCACATAGATCCTTACCACGGCGTCCTGTCGAATTCGGTCATTGGACTTTTACGATTTCAACATTAATACACTGAATAAACTGACTGGCAACCGGGAGACCGGAAACCAAGTCCCCCCGGGGTTTTCCACCCATAACTCCCAACCTATAGCTTTAAAACTTTCGCTACAAATCATCACACAAACAACATCAAGAGTGAAAGCATCGAAAAGACAAATGCGTCCCGTTTTCACTTTGTTTCTCTTTTACCTGGGGTGACCGGTGGTCCTTAAATACTGGAGGCTGCGGTCCAGGTCAACAAGTGGACTAGTTGCAAAGATGAAGGGTGACTTTTCCCTCCTTCCCGGCCGCGGTTCCAGACGCTCCCCCACCTGCTCCTCCCTCCCCAAACCGGGGCTGAAAGGAACCCCAGAGGAGCTAAAAAATCACGAAGGGAGTGGAAGACCGGTCTCGAAAAAGTCAGGATGCCAAATTATCATAGTTTAATTTCTTCTTTCACTCGCCAAACAGTTGCAGAGAAGGCAAAGCAAGACACATCAGAGACACCACAAGCCTAGTGGTAGCAGTCTTAGAAGAGAAAAGAATTGAGTTCAGCCAGGCACAAAGGTCTCCATGGCAACGGTGAATTTAGACCCCCATTGGCATTATTTATGCAACATTTCATCACAAAAGGACCCTCCCACTAGCCTGCTTAGCAAATTCTAGTTTTCTGATTTTCCATTCCTTTGCCCTAAATCTGTATCTGGATCCTTAGCTATCCATACCACAACGTTAAAGGGGAAAAAAAAAGGGAAAAGAGGAAAGAAAAAACCACAGAATCATAAAATTAGTCTCAGACTGAATCTAGACTTTGTTTCCTTGGTGAATTCAAAGGCAAAGAGATAGATTCGAGATTGCTTAGAGTTCATACTCAAAGCTGGTCTAGTTTTTATTTCAAAAGGGACAGTTTGAAAAACGTAAGTTTATTCAAATTATTTTATTTTTGAAAGGAGGTTGCAACTCGAAAGAAGTATAAAATATGGCAAACTCTAGCATACCTGAAGGCTTACAGGAAAGAGAACTTGTCCAGATGCTGACTTTAAAGCTAAATTTTATATGCTAATATCCACCCCTACCTACTCCCAGCCATTGCACTACCTCAAAAAACTCCTTTGAGCCTTTCACTTGATTCTACTCTAGCCACGATTTCCATGTATTTTAAAGACATTTTTATCAGCGGTGTGTCCAATGGACCACAGGTCCACATTTTATAATTAGATGATCTAGGGTAACTTATTTAAAACAGACCTAGCACCCCAATGTAATGACGTACTATATTAACAAGATGTTATCCACTAAAGAAGTACTTTCTTTAATTCTAAAACAATATACAACTATAATTGTTAGGATAATACTTGATGATGTTGAAAGGAAATGCTGGGAGTCCTCGTTTGAAAAGAATCATCTTTGGTGTTAGCTCAAATAAGAGCTAAAGAAGGTGACTTTTAAAAACTAGGTTTTGATTATTTTTAAAACAGCATAAGCTTCTTATTAAAAATTCAAACTTCCTACTTTCATAAGGGCAGCTCTGATCCCACACCCTCCCCACACCAATCTCTCTTAATACAGTTGTATGTCTAGACCTAAATCATGCACCTTGATCTAAGTCTTGATTGACTCAATGTTGTCTTTAACACAGTTTGCAAGGACGGCTCACGGATGCCGGTATTTTCTGTCAGTACACATTTGGTAAGATTTTCTGTTGGGTGCAACATAGGCAAATATCCTCCTAGAGGCATTGTTCTCCCAAAACTGGGTGTTCCTGGTGCCTCTGGAAACATTATTGACCTTCATTGACCTTCATGAGGATGCACCCTGACTTGCACAACACATGTAGATGGTTATACAATTTTTGTGAATACATCATTCAGATACCTTCTGACACTGAAAACTGAAGAAGAGAATTAAAAAGCAGGCTAACATGACTCTCTTTTAAGAAAAGAGTTCTCCAGGCAAGAACCACCACCACCCACACGTTGGTTCCCAGTTTTCTCTCTTCCACATCGATCATCTTTTTTGTTGCTTTTGTTGTCTTTTTACCCCTCTCTTCTGTTCTATCTCCTCATGCCAGTCCTCTTTATTTCTGCAATATTGATGCTTCTCCATGACTTGGATGTGGTTTCATTGAAGCGGTAACTTTACTTTTCCCTATTTTTCCATCAGTGTGGCCTACTCTTATTATTTCTTTCCTGACGTCTTTGTCTTATCATTTCTTTGATTTCATTTTTTTCCATGATTCTAACTTTCGTCAGGCTATAAAAACATTACGGCTAATGTTCTCTTATATTACTTGGGGGTAATATAATTTTCCTGGAGCTACACTTTCTCTGCATTTTGTATATGACGGTATGTTTTCTCCTCTTTCTGATTTCTTTGTTTCCTACTTCTTTGTGATCGTTGTCAGTCTACTGTCTTATATTTAAACTCTTCCGTTTATTACTTCCTTGGGAATTATGACAATGCACCTTGGCTTGGATTTTGCTTAATCACAGATTGAGGAGAAGAGGGGTGTGGAGTGTGAGTGAAGTGAAGGCTAAAGATGCCATGCTTGTAACATCTCCCATTTCAACATGATTCTCTCTAGTTGGAGCTTGTCCTCCACAGGACTTCCTGTTTCTCTGTGTCCCCTCATGTCTTCAGAGCTCAGTGTGTCAGGGAGGGTCTCTGAGTCATGGCTGTTGCTTCTTCCCTCCTTCTCTTCTTCCCTCCCATCCTTCCATATTTCCCTCCTTCCTTCATCTTTTTTAAAAATTAAATTTGTACAATGTACGATATCTGAAAAGTGATAGCTACATTCTGTGTCCCTTCTTTATATGAATTTGTGGCCAGTTCTGTTCCTACTATAATTGTAAATGGAACTATATTACTAATGTATTGCATTTTTGTTGATTTTGCTTTTTCCAGAAAAGTTATAGAATAAACTAAACGTTGTGGAATAGCCATAATTAACAGTTTAAATTAAATTCTAAAAAGGCCTAAATATGTGTCTTTCACAAAATTCAACAGTATTCATAATTGAAAAAACCATCTCTGCAAACTAGGCATAGGGAGGAATCCCTTCAATTTGAAATGAAAAAAAACCTTCCAAAAAATTACAATCATAGTTAAATATTGAAAACTTTTTTTAGAGATGTTATTCACTGCTATCATCACTCTATTTAACATTGCACTGGAGGTCTTCAACAATAAAGTCAAAACAAAAAGCCAATGTATAAACACATCAATTTTCTTTCTGGTATCAGCAATAAAGACATTAAACAACAATAACATTTATAAATAGCAGAGAAAAATATCCAATATCTAGGAATAAATCCACGTGAAGGTAATATAAGACCTCCTGTCTAAGCACTACACAACACTATTGAAATTAAAGCAGACCCAAATGATGGTATTGCAGAAATATACCATGCTATTGTTGGCAGATTAAGTATTGTAAAGATTTCAACTTCCTTGGGTTAACTGAAAAGTTTAATAATACTCTAATCCAAACCTGGGCATGTTGGTTTTTTTTCTGGGTGGGGAGAGGCTGAGATAGTAGATAGTGGATTCTGAAATTTACATGAGGGCGTCTGGGGGACAGTTGGTAAAGAGACTGCCTTCAGCTCAGGTCATGGTCCTGGAGTCCCACAATCGAGTCCCATATTGGACTCTCTGCTCAGCAGAGGTCTGCTTAGCATCTGTTTCTATGACCACCATTAAGAGAGGCACAGCTTACAGATTGTATTTAGGACAAATAATACAAATAATAAAGAGGTTGGTAAAGTTGTATTTTAAGAAAGCAATCAGAAAATACAATCTTCACGTGCATGCTCTGTGTCTCAGAAATTCTGTTTCTAAATAGAGCTACCCTACGACCCAGCAATTGCACTACTGGGTATTTACCCTAAAGATACAAGCGTTGTGATCTGAATGGGCTTGTGCACCTGAATGTTTATAGCAGCAATGTCCACAATAGCCAAACTATTGAAAGAACCTCGATGTCCATCAACAGATGAATGGATAAAGAAGATGTAGTATGTATGTATGTGTGTACACACACACACACACACACACACACACACACACACACACACAAAATGGAATACTATGCAGCCATCAAAAGAAATGAAATCTTGTCATTTGCGACGATGTGGATGGAACTAGAGGGTATTATGCTCAGTGAAATAAGTCAATCAGAGAAAGACAACTATCATATGATCTCCCTGATATGAAGAAGTGGAGATGCAACGTGGAGGGTTTGGGGGGTAGGAAAAGAATAAATGAAACAAGATGGGATCGGGAGGGAGACAAACCATAAGAGACTCTCAATCTCACAAAACAAACTGTGGGTTGCTGGGGGGAGGCGGGGAGAGAGAGGGTGGTGGGGGTTATGGACACTGGGGAGGGTATGTGCTATGGTGAGTGCTGTGAAGTGTGTAAACCTGTCAATTCACAGACCTGTACCCCTGGGGCTAATAATACATTATATGTTAATTAAAAAAATAAAAAAGAAAGAAATTCTATTTCTGGGTATACACTCAACCAAAAGGTGCCCATAAGCACACCAGAGACATCTGCTCTGATGCTCATACCAGCAATATTCAGATCAGCCCCAAATGGACACTACTAACACACCCCAGAACAAGAATAAATGTATGGCCTCTGTGCACAATGAAATACTAATCAGCAAAAAAATGAACCAATAACCAAATACAGTATACAGCTGAGTCTTACACACATGAACTTGAGCAAGCTGTACTTCATGATGCATGCACTTTTCTGAATGTATATTAATCTTAAGAAACAAAGTCTTAAATTATTTTCAGTCCTAGATATCAGACATGAATGAAAACTGGGACATTATTTACCTATTAACATTCTTGAGTCTAAAAAAAATACCATTTCAAACTCAGAGGTTTCCAGCCATATTCTTACCAATTTATTTTAAAGATTTTATTTATTTATTTATTTGGCAGAGAGAGAGAGAGAGAGAGAGAGTGGGAACACAGCAAGGGCAGTGGGAGAGGGAGAAGCAGGCCTCCCACAAAGCAGGGAGCCTGATGCGGGGCTCGATCCCAGGACCCTGGGATCATGACCCGAGCAGAAAGCGGAGACTTAACCACTGAGCCACCCAGGCGCCCCCTTACCAATTTATTTTAAAATGAAAATATAAGCTTTTTAAGTCTTACAAAATAAAAGTAGAACTAAAGAATAAAGAAGGAAGCACTATTTGTTGCAGCCTCATCAGTTTTAAAATAATTCACTATGTTGTGCCTTTCTACACAAATGATCTAATTTCTTGGGCCAAAAAGAAAGAAACCGCATTATAATACTCCAAAAATTTTGATATTCTGGCCACTTATGTTTACTAACACTGACAGCAAAATAAAAGAATAAGTAGCACTAATTAATATAGGAAAGCTTTAACATTATAAACAGTGACAGATTTTGTAGTGATTTCCAAGTAAGTATAATACAAATAGTTTTATGCTTTCCATAAAACTATCTTTAGAAGGGTTTTTTTTTTTTTTTTTTAAGACTTGACTCCTGAAATTTTGGCTTTTCACTTTCTCGGAATCGGCATTCCAGTACAAAACGCTGTAATTCTATTTATTATCCCTCCGGACTCTCAGGTATAAAATTACAAATGATTGACAGCCAAATTACCAAGTCTGCCTTTCAAGGGGCATGGTGAGGCTTCAGCACAAAGATCCTTCTGCAATTAAATAGTTGCCAGGAGTAATATTTTTAGGGCCAGCTCAGCTTTTTTTCATTTGTAGTCTGCAGTTATCTCAGCTGCCCATGGCCAGAATGGATGGCAGGACATATTAGGGGAAAGAGGAGAAAAGAAAGAGGAAGCAACTCAAACGAACAATGCTGGCCTTTTGCCTAGGGCCCTGGTAGTGACAGCTACTTGGATAAACTTGAAACTCCGGGCTTCCTGCTGTTTCTCAACCATCGCTACCTGGTGTCACACACACTCATAAGTAGGACACTGGGGACTGGAGGCTGGAAACGCATGACATCATACACAAGCGCATGGTCGCGAATCAGTGTAAATTTGACCTCTGTAACTAGGAATGTAGGCTATATATACTAAATCCCTTAATAAAATATATCGTGTTCATTATTTGTCCTACTGGGATATAACCCTCGAGTTACTTGGGACCTTTCACACTGGGCAAATCACATGCCTTCCTGCACTCTGTGCCTTAAGTTAGAGCTCATGCAATGAGGGATTAAGAAGACCAGAGGATTTTCAGGGGCAGTGCTCTATCCTGGCATGAAATTAATTTCACTATATTCAAAGCACTCCTGGTTTCTCAAATAGGACGCACAGTTGACCATCCGGGAAAGGTTCAGCAAGCCCCTTGGCATTCCTAATGTTGTCCAACTATCAATCCATGAAATCCGTCTAAATTTATATTTCTGGCATAAACAAAGCTTGGAGAGAGGAATCCCCAGCTACTGAATGCACAACTGCAAAGACTCCAAAAGAATGAATTTAGACCACGATTTTTAATGCATTAATTAATTAGAGGCAGAAACACATCTGTTCTATAGAACAGTCCTAAAATGCCACAATGTGCCAGTTTTACTATGAATATATGCACTTTCCAAGTAATATTAATGATAACAAACCCAGAATTCTCATTTTTAAATGCCGAGTTCCCATTTTTAAAGCGGTCTCTTACCTTCTCTCTCTCTCTCTCTCTCTCTCTCTCTCTCACACACACACACACACACACACACACCCCTTGGAAGAATGCAACATTTTAAATTACAAAGAAGAGTCTTTTTACGGCAGAATGGACAATGTCTATCATGTTTGACCCTTTACCATATCTCAAGCGCATATTTAAGACATTCTCTTCTAAGAAATAACTCAATTTATCTGACTACTGAGACCACTCTATCTTAATCTCCCAGTATTAAGAGTAGCATTTGTTGCGATTTTTTTGCATAATTAGCTTCCGTCTTTAGTCGATATTCTCCAACATTTATGTAAAGTGGTGATCATGAATAATACTGTGTCAAAACAGAGTGGGCCCTGTTTCTTGGGCGGACTTGGGTATTACATCATTGCCCTAGGCTGAGGTGCCCCAGGAATACCAACAAGAAAACGCGCATGACTAAGCATTTTAAGTTCTTCCCACAATGTGTTTGGCTAAGACGCTACCCAAAGAGAATACTTTAAAAATATTTCTTTGCAATAAATAAATAAATAATAAATAAATAAAATAAGGTTCAAAGAAATTGGAGGGGTACCTTTAAAACAAAGGAATAAATTCTTGTAATTATGCATTTCAATATATCAAATCAGAATTTTATAGACATTTTGGTGTAATTTTTCCCCGTAGGACACATTCTCCCTGGGTATTAGCACACGTTCTTACGTTTAGCCTGGAACATTCTGGGTCCTCTAACTTAAGATTTAAGTTTTATCTTGGAAAGTTAAGATATAAAGGCCAACGGGCTCTGTCACAGGGCTGGGGATTAGACATGGGAGAACTGGCTCAATATTCTCAGTATTTCCATAATTCCAGGAGGCTAGTGTCCTCTGTGCTCTTTGTTTGCTTGTCAGCGTTTGTTGTTGTTGTTGTTGTTGTTTTATTTTATTTTAACTGAAACATTTAAATTTTGGTCAGCAAGCTTTCATGAGTTGTAGTATATTTTATGTTCCATTTCTTCATTACTACCTAAGAACAACCTCTGAAGTCATTGTTTGTCCTATGGTGGGGTTGGATGCGTGTGGAGCAGGGGAGGAAGCTGGCTTAAATGAGTCCAGGCTGACCTTTGCCAAAAGGACCTTGCTTGTGGAGATTATAACATTTCATATTAAACTGATGAGAATCACAATAGAATCAGTGCCTTGTCATTTGTTGAAATAATACACTGTCTTTTGAGAATTTTGAAGACTCTTCTACAAGATGTTTTGAATACGTCGCTATTTCTGAGTGTTGCCTAAATACTAGGATCAAAAAATGGAGGCCTTGGGGCGCCTGGGTGGCTCAGTGGGTTAAGCCTCTGCCTTTGGCTCGGGTCATGATCCCAGGGTCCTGGGATCGAGCCCCACGTCAGGCTCTCTGCTCAGCGGGGAGCCTGCTTCCTCCTCCCTCTCTCTCTGCCTGCCTCTCTGCCTACTTGTGATCTCTGTCTGTTAAATAAATAAATAAAATCTTTAAAAAGAAAATGGAGGCCTTGACTGTATTCTACAACTTCAGCTGCTTCTAGAACGGATATGGTGTTTTTTGAAGTAAGTGTTTGTCAGGATGCCTATAAGCTTTGCTTATACTTCTTTCAAGTTCCTAAATTCCAAGGTTTCTCTCTTCATAACAGCAACCAACCTGGCATGAAATGGTTCCCTGACACTGAAAAACTGAGGCTCACCTCGCTCTGTTGATAAATGTTACGTTCTCTCATTCTTGCTTAAAGTTCAAAATTTGGTCTCCAAAAATATGTTTCCCTCAATCCACAACTGGACTGTGGAATATTAAAAAATAATAATAATGCGGAAGAGACGAGCTGGCATTTTATTGGGTAGGTAACTCACCACTGAATAACAAGAACTGACTTTCAGCACCCGTGAACCTGCCTTTGTCCATATACTCGTGTGAGGAGGCCAGCTGGTGCTCTTGTTGTACCAAAATGGCAGCTGAAGCATAGAGTGGGATCTTGCAATTGCTTCTGCACACAGTCAAATGGAGCAAGTTGCGATCTCATTTTAAAGACGAGAAGAGATATTTGGAATTAAGTGATCCCATTAAGATTAAGTAATGTGCCCCAAATCACACAGATTTTAAGTATTAGAACCCGCATTTGAATGTAAGCAGTTTAACTTCAGAACTCGTGTTCTTGGGGCACCTGGGTGGCTCAGTTGGTTAAGGGTCCAACTCTTGATTTCAGCTCAGGTCATGATCTCCAGGTCCTGGGATCCAGCCCTGCACTGGGCTCCATGCTCAGGGGGAGTCTGCTTCTTGCTCTCTCTCTCCCTCTGCCTCTCTTCCTGCTCACACGCTCTCTCTCAAATGAATAAATAAACCTTTAAAAAAAAAAAAAAGAACTTGTGTTCTTAACCACTAGAGATCCCTATAATTCTTTGCAAGGTTTTAAGTTTGTCTTCTGGAGTCATATGGAAAAGCCATAGCACCACCATGTTCTGATGGGGTTTGCATAGCTATGAAGAATCAGATCATCAGCCAGCATCCCGGGGCTGCCCCCAGTCTACTTGACCTACTAAGTAATCCCTTACCAACTATGGTTTTGCCTATCATTTTCAAGGTCATTAAGGTTGATATTGTATATAGACATTTAAAAATTTCTTTTATCTGCTTGGGGAGCCTGTGTGGCTCAGTCAGCTAAGCATCTTACTCTTGATTTCAGCTCAGGTGATGATCTCAGAGTTGTGAGATCAAGCCCCACATTGGGCTCTGCACTCACCATAGGGTCTGCCTGGGATTCTCTCTCTCCCTCTGCCCCTCCTCCAAGGTTTCTCTCTAACAATAAATAAATAAATATTTTTAAAAATTCTTTATCTGCTTACATTTGAATGAATTAGTTGTGCTTCCTCAAATAAAAGGAGACAGATATCACTTCCCCCTTTAATAAGACTCCTATATGAAGGTTTATAAGTCGATGGGAGGGAGGAATCTTCTATTACTTAGACTTTTAACATAAGAATTGAAGATCAAGAGCTGAAGAAATCTATTTTTTGTCACTATGACAATTGTACAGGACTTACTCAGAACATTTTACCAATGCCAGTTAATACTCATTAAGGACTGGCTTATACACATCAAAAGTAAGTACAGTGCTTACAACAGCAACAAAAATGTATGGAAAAATGTGCTTTAGTAGATCTTGAGGACACAGTGATATTTACTAGAAAATGGATAGAAACAAAGGTTAAAAAAGAGAGGTTGACTTTCATAGCAAGTTCTTCCTCAAGCAGACATTTTATTTCTAGTAGATCTTGGGGGGAGTTTGTGCCTTCTAGAACTTTTTTTAGGTGTCAACATGTTTACATATACTAATTTAATGACATTTTTTATTGTTCATTATCCCTGATAAATGAAATCTTGAACTCGCCAACAGTAGTTATTACCAAATACAGCTTTCCCCCTACAAAGGTGATATGGATGGCTGGCAAAGGATTTTTTTTTTTTTTTTTGCCTTTTTTTGGTTTGTTTTATTTCCACTAGTTCCTAAAATCCAAAATGGTTAGAAATTCTACTTATCTATGAGGACAATGTGTACCAAAGTTGAGATATATGCCTGGGAGTGCAATTCAGTGATGAATCTGGGCAATGGAAAAGGGATTAATGAAATATAATTGAGGGGCACCTGGGTGGCTCAGTTGGTTAAGTGTCTGCCTTCGGCTCAGGTCATGATCTCAGGGCCCTGGGATCGAGTCCTGCTTCAGGCTACCTGCTCAGTGGGGAGCCTATTTCTCCCTCTCCCTTTGCCCCTCTCCCCTCTTGTGCTCTCTCTCCTCTCTCTCTCTAAAATAAATAAATAAAATCTTTTTTTTTTTTTTTTCAAGAACTATAATTTAGACTTTCCACTAGGGTTCATAGGGCACAGGGTTTATTATTTTCGTGATGAGAAATGACACTTGGATATGGCGATCTAATTTATTAAACTTACTGTATAGCAGGGGACCTGATAGGTACAAACTTCTTCTGATATTCTGATGACATTCTATTACCATTAAATTGATCCTTTAAGTACATGCTACCAAATTCCAAAGTTAAGAGGTAGCTCAAAAATGCATCATTATACCTACTTTCAGGAAATCTCAAATACTGGGACCATAAATGTTTGTTATCCAATTCTGAAGCACAGATGTAAATATGAATCTGAAGGGGAAAAAAAAAGACTTGTGACTGAAATATGTGACTCAAACTTCCAGTTTTCTATCTCCCACCTCTGTTTTCCTCACTGGCATTGCTGGATGCCCAAGACAATCACTGCAGTATCTATCGACTTAGAGGATTGCTATTACATTAGAATATCAGTATGTGGGTATAGTATTGGGGTGTGTGTGTGTGTGTGTTTGTGTGTGTGTATGTGTGTGAGAGATTTAAATCAGCATGTGAAAAGCATTTGTTGCCACCTAAGTTTTAAGCAACTATAAAAAAAAATCCATGTATAAAAGTACTGAATATTTTCTACAGTTATATTAAGTACACTGTACATTTTATTTTTCTAACTTGAGAAAATATGTTGACAATGGACCCAATACGTGTGCATATCTTTTAAAAGGAAGATGAGCACAGCAAATTGTATTTCAAAATTACTGGGCAGAACATTTCCAGACAATGATGTTGGTAATGACAGGTTTGATCTGGAAGGAAATGCCAGCAATTAATTCAGCGGTAACAGCACAGAAGTCGAAGGTAATGACAGTATTGGTGATAAGGATGCACTAAGGAACAACACTGTGAAGGCATCCGTGAGCTCCTGTCTCCCGGGGAGACTGAGCGCTGCCAGACAAACAGTGAAGTAAATGGAAAGAATGTAAAGAATTCCAAACCCCAATCGCTTCTCGGCCTTTTGGCTAAAATCAAGTGAAGAATTCCAAACCCCACAAATCCTACAACTCAGCTTGTGTAAGGCAGCGAGGACATTTCTCCAGGGTCATACAGGATATAGAAATAGCGTTGATTATCTCATCCCTGACATGAAAGAATGACTGAGGAACACGGAACTTCGTATCTACATGGATGGACAGGCGAATGAGAACATGCATACATACATTCCACATGCATGTAGTGTTGAGCAACACACTACCTGAGACAGTAGGAAAACCCTATTTTACACATATTTTGCTCTTTAGGGCACCTGGGTGGCTCAGTGGGTTAAGCCTTTGCCTTCGGCTCAGTTCATGGTCTCAGGGTCCTGGGATGGAGCCCCGCATTGGGCTCTCTGCTCAGCAGGGAGCCTGCTCCCCACCCCCAGCCTGCCTCTCTGCCTGCTTGTGATCTCTTTCTCAAATAAGTAAAATCTTAAGAAAAAAAAAATTTATAGCAGTAATTTTCTTTTCTTTTTTTGTTTTGACCTACTTGGCATTATCAGATTCCGCTCCTCAACTTTTTGCACAGAATCTTTCTTACAATACTATGGAGAATGGTATATTCCTAGAGATGAATTTTATTTTCTTCTGCAGAAAATGTCTCTGAAAGGAAGAGCCATCATAATAAGCCATAAATAATTGGAACAGATTTAATTCAGTTCATTAAAAAATAAAATGTAGATCTCCAAATTCTAATTTGATCTGTTTGAAAACCCTTAGTCATTGTAAGGCTATTGAAATTATTTTATTAGATTCAATTGTTAATATTTGTTTGTTCACTTCTCACAACTCATTAAGATTTTAATAACTCATACTTCCTAAATGAGAAAATATATCCTAATGATAACCACATAAACATCTATTGCCTTATATTCTACAAAATGGTTTTACATAAATTATCACTTTTGATCTTAATAATCTTTCAACTAGATATTAATATCTAAAACCAGAAAGATATTGTGAATTTAATAACAGAAAGCTAATTTATATCAAAGTTCTTATTTGGGAAGTTAACTTGGCAAACTAATTACAAAAAAGTGCTCAGGCACATATTAAAATATACTTAGGTAAAGAAAGCACTTAGTGCTATGTTTCAAAACATTCACCTGAACCCCTTCACCTCCCTTCTCCCCTAATCCCCAACTCTCTAGCTGGTTCTTCCAATGGCAAACAGTGACCTACCCCTGCCAAGCTATCCGCTGTTCCTAAGGCTTCGGCAGGCAGGAACTTTCCTGAAATCGTGTAATCAAAGCACTGTGAGATTCCATTTCTCTCCCTCTGGAAATGAATGACAGAATTCCTTTTTTGATTTATTTTATTATTACAAAATATGCCATCATAATTTAATTTTAACAATGAAAATGGCTCATAAGACCCTATATCACCACTTCGATATTAATATTCTCATAATTAGGAAAGTATGGGTAGTGATATATTAGACATTTTTCTTGTCACTGTTGACATTACGAATAACTCCACGATTTCTGTCATTTGGGAAGATGTGAGAATCCGAAGCAACATGAATGAGGATTTCTTTTCTGGCAAGTTCCCCGTGGACGTGTGTCAGTATGCATAATAAACACAATAACATTAGATAGCATGATTCAAACACCTCCTTGGCAGTCACAGCAAGAAACAAGGGCACTGCCCTCTGGCCATGGAGACCAGAACATCTCATCCAGTGTCTGTCCAGATGGACACGCTGAGCCGGGGGGGCCACTAATGGAGTCACCTTACAACGTTCAGGTTTGAAAGAGACAGAAACCAAGAGACAGCTTCTCTTTAAATACTAACACCACCACCAAAATCAACAATCTAGCATACTGCTTTTCATTTTTCAAGCTAATAATATTAATGTGTAGTGTTAGATTGAAGCCATCCTTCTAGAATTCTCCTGTGCTGGTGGCAGCCTAAAATCAATGAGGGGATAAATTCAGTTCATTACAACACAGTGAGATGACTTATTAAACTGTTTTGGTAAATACAATATAAGTTACTCATTTAAAAGTAGAGATGCCTCTTGGGTCATTCTCTACTCTATTTCAGAGTAAAGAAGAATTTCAAAGAGGGTCTTTCACAATGGGTATCTTAATAACTACCCAACAAACTGTTGACCCTATATGCCTTTACCCCCAAAACATAACACGAACTTCAGCATCAGCATATAAGCCTAAATGTCATAGTTTCATAAACCTACTGAACATACTGTCACCCGCATTTAACATATTAATAAAGTGGCTGCCTACTTTTGCAATTTACTATCCCTTCTTGATGTTACTGTCAGGACTTCGTGTGCAGCACTAGAACTCCTGAGAAACCCAGAGTGGTCTTAAGTAACCAAGATTATTCTGCCACACACTGTTGGGAAGGACTGGAGGCCCCAGAGGAGCCCAGAGCAAATGGCTAATTACAGAGGTAATGCATTTGTCTTGATTATCATGCTCCTGCAACATACAATGTAAAACCCAGGAAGATGATTTTCCCTAAAAGCAAAAGGCGATGTAGATGGACAGAGGTTGAATATTGCAGCAAAGTCTACTCCATTCATGTCAAGGCAAATGGTGGGTATTTATCCTTTCTGATGGCTGAGTAATGTTTCATTGTAGCCCCAGTTTTGCAAGCTTACTCCCCTCTTTGGCAAACAGTATTTATTGTCCTGCCCCTTGCTCTGACATTCTCTAGATTTCCAAATCTTAGCTCCTCCTTTCTGTCCTAAAAAACCTGGGGCCAACCTTCTCTAGATGGGTACAATGCTCTAATGTTACCTGGACCCCAATTAAACATTCATTTCCCCAATCCGAGAAAGTCCCTGATTAAAATAGTCACTTAGTTTTATCACATCAAGCAGGAAATGAAATGAGGCATTTATAACCCTACGTACACCAGTGGAGGGATGACAGGGAGATTTTCATGTGCATTTTTGGTTAGGTTTTTAGCTTGGAGTCCTACATTCATTCCTCCAAAGATTAGGAAAAGTATAATGGCAAGTATAGAAGCCACAGTTGGGTTTGGGTCCCAAGAAGAAAGAATTGAATCCCTGCCTCCTCTTAGGATCCTGGTGAAGTAGAGAGAGGAACAAGGAACCTTAGAAGCTGACCCCAAACCCTTCAGCACATCATCTTCTCTTTCCAACCTCCCTTCCTTATTGCCCTGGGAAAGTTTTCTGTCACCTGGCCTCACATTATCAGCTGTATAATTTAATGTCTGTTGGTGATAAACGTGGCAGAGAGAAACATTAAACCGGAACACCAAAAGGATATATACTCACTTTTAGAAAAAAAACAGTTGAATAATTAATTTATTTACCTGTGCTTCAAGGAAGTTGGGATAAATCCCAATGCTGCTATGATTTAGAAAGGAATTTGGGTCAATGGCTCAGAGTTCTAGTTAAGCACCAGGTGTCCTTGGGTTACTCGATTTGTCTTAAATGACAGTCCTTTATTTATAAAACTAGAATAAGATTTGTTCACCATAGTTCAGTGAAAGGTTATAGAAATACAATGAAACTAAAGCTACAAGTTTTGGGGGGTTGCGGGCTTGTCTCATATATTCCTCATGGTGTCTAGAGGAAGATCTCATCAGGGGGAAGTTCTTTTCACAGTTCAGAGGAGAAGGTACCAAGCAGAGTGACACTGTCTGAACAGACAGGAATGTGCTATGGAATAAATGTATACATAAGAAAGTAATTTAAATTGTACAGGGACAGAAACATTTAGAATGATCACAATGTCAATGTATTCTAGGAGCTGAAGATTCAATGCTCAAGAGAACAGACTGGATATTACAAGAATCACAGACTATTAACATCCATAATGAATGAAAAAAATGGCTTCTCACGGTGATAAGTGATATGAAGAAAATAAAACTGTCCGATGAAGCGATCAGGCCTTCATAGGCATAAACAGAGACTTGTAAGACCATTTTAAGGTTTTCACTTGATTCTGAAGAAAGCCATTGGAGGGATGTAAGTGACCTTATCTGACAGGTATTTTTTCAAAAGGATTTAATACAATATGCTAAAAAGATTTATCATATTATGCTAATATATGTGTTAAATTTAAGGTGAAACTATCTTGAAAAACACAAGTTATAAAGAAATAATCCTGCTTGGATCTGATAAAACATACAAGTCATGTGGGGTATCGAGTGAGGGCAATATGGTAACAATCCAGGAACAGTAATGGTGGCTGGGAATATAGTGATAGTGGTGGAGGAAGAAAAGCAAACAAATGTCCTAAGTGGAGCTAAAAGGACATGTGGCAGTAACAGGTAGGGACATGGTAGTGACAGGGATTAGAGGCCCCTCCCCCCTGCTTCCAGTTCCTGTGCCCTGATTATTCAATCAAACCTTCAACCAAGTTCTATTTTGGAGAAACTTTGAAGAAGAATTAAGGTTATATAGGAGTTGACCTAAAAATACACAGACTATTCTGGATTATCCAGGTTGGCTCAACTTAATCACATGAGCCCTTAAAAGCCCAGAATTTTCTCTGGATTGAGTCTGAGAGATAAGGCAGAAGAGGCAAGAGATGAGGCAGAAAAGGAGGTCAGGGAGTTTCAAAGGCACCATTGCTGGCTTTGAGGATGGAAGAAGAGACCCTGGGCCAAGGAATTCTAGCGGATGGACGCTGGATGCTAGAATGACGGGTGACCACCAACCAGCAAAGAAATGGAAACCTCAACCCTACAAACCATGCAGAACTGAATTTATCCAAAAACCACAAAGAAAGTGGGAAGCAGACTCTTCCTCAGGACCTCCAGAAAGGAATGCAGCCCTGCTGACACATTGATTTTAGCCCAGTGAAATCTACGTCAGACTTCTGAGACAGTGACATAAATAAATTGCCTCATTTTAAGCTCTTCAGTTGTGACAATTTGTTACAGCAACAATATGAAATGAACACAGTAATGGAACAGATATTGGATGGGAAGAAAGAAAAGGGACACGTGAGGGTGACTCAGCTCTTTGGACGGAGAAGGGGAATGGAGGGATCATTCACCGAATTGGAGAAGAATGATGTAGAGCATTTGAGGAAGTGGACAGAAAACAAAAATTTTGTTTTGAACGTCTTACGTTTGAGGTAGCTATCATTCACCCAGTTGGAGGTGACAAGAAGGCAGGCAGAAATACAAATTTGGAGCTCAGAGAAGTGGTCAGGGCCGGAGATGTAAACTGGCTTCATGAATGTGTCATAAACCTATACATGGGGCTACATATGCACCCTAGGGATATACATAGATAGAGACAGAATATCTTCAGGATTTGTTCATTAACAATGTCTAAGCAAAAACAGGAATGTTACGAAGGAAAGAAGGTTACATACTTTTGTGGGTTGAATTATATCCCACTCCCCCCCCTCAAGAAAGATACACTGGCATCCTAATCCCCAGAACATGTGGATGTGACCATAATTGGAGATGGGATCTTCAGAGATAAAATGAAGTTAAAATGAAGCCAGAATGGTGGCTGGTCCCTAATCCAAAATGACTGCAGTCATTATAAAAAGGGGAAATTTGGACAGAGACATGCAGCGCAGGGGAACATCACTAAAGATCAAAGGCAGAGATCAGGATGATGCTTGCACAAGCCAGGGAACACCGAAGATGTCTGGTAGAGCACCAGGAGCCAGGGGACAGAGCACAGAACAGGTCCTCTCTCACAGCCTCGGAAGGAAACAATACCTTGATTGTCAACTTTTAGCCTCCAGAAGAGAGAGACAATACATTTCTATTGTGTAAGCCACGGGTTTATGGTCCTTTGTTAAAGCAGCCTTAACGAAGTCACATACATAATATTGCGAAGTTGACTCCAGGCAACTATACAGATTCATTTTGAGGACTATGGTTTCCATATTTGGCACATATAATATTACCACCCCTTTTAAAATAAAAGATGAAAATATATCAAGGAAAAATGGCCTATTATAATAATTGCAACAGCAATCACACAATTTTAATTATTCAGTTTTTTAAAAACCAACGAACACATATAAATTCACTTAGAAGCTAACATTTCTTTTATTAGATATTAAAATTGATTGCAATTCGATTGTCACAACTTATGAGTATCTGAATATTAATCCACCGTGAAAAATTATGGAAAGAAAAGTGCGCAAAAGTCTTAGTTGTGAACCCACTTCTCCATGATATTTTTTTGTATTTATTCAAATACAGTTTTATTTAACTTAGACCTGTTAAAAATGTCAAACTGTCAACGTCCCAAGTGGAAGAAATGAAAACTTGGGCTGAATGTCTATGAACACAGCAGGTATCAAACCCCCTCCAACTTTAAAAGAAGCATGCCTTCTGTTATAAGCAGAAATTTATACATAATGAGGTCCCATGCAAGGAATATGCTTAAAGTTGACACTCTGCATTATGAGAAATGCTCAAGCTCATTAACAACCATAAAAAAAGAACCCAAGGAAAACTACTCATAAAATATAGCACTTGTGAATTTTATCAACAATTTGCAACAAACCTAGAAATAGAAACTGCCAGTTTAATGTATTATGCTAAATAAAATGTGAACCTATCCAGAGGAATGGAAGCTATGAAGAGTCCCGGGTAAATTCTGAAAAACTATGATTCATAAAAACCCAGAAAACAACATGACTGGAAAGAGCAAATTAATACAGTGTTATCGCACCCAGGCCCAAGGCATTAAACATCATCTATATGCTGATGATTCCCAATGCTTTCATCTCCAGCTCTGCCCTCCCCACTGAGCTCTAGACAGATCTAGTCAGCCGCCTACTTTCCATTTCCACTGGGTATTCATTCACCAGATTTCTCTAAGTTCACACGACCAGAAGAGAACTTTCTTTATTTCTCCTATTATCCCCATCCCATCACACTCCCAAACTTTCCTTATCTCTGTAAATGGGACTCTCATCGATCTAGTCCCTGGGGAGAAAAACATAGAAGAGATTCTGGGCCAGTCTCTTTACCCTAAACCCCATGAAAATACACTGGTGAGTTTCTGTGGGTTGTGTTCTCCTATAATCTACATCCTGAACTCCTCCACCTCACATCACCCCTACTGATGCCACCCAGTCCATCATCCCTAGTGTGCATTTTTGCAAGAGTATCTCTCTCAGTTTTCCTCCTTCTCTTCTTGCCCCATCCCCCTCTGCCTTCAGAATCTTACTTTCCAGAGCATCCACGTTTTTTCCAATTTTTAATCACATTTCATTCTTTTGCTCAAAATTTTCAAATGGTCTTCCCATGAAATCATCATCACCATCATCATCATCACAACCACCATCATCCTCATCATTATCATCATCACCATCACCACCATCATCATCACCGTCATCACCATCACCATCTCATTCACAGAGAACCTGGATTTGATTTCTGTCTACTTTCCTGACTTATCTGCTTCCACTGTTTCCCCTTTTTACTAAGCTCCAAACATGTGGCATTGGTCTTCCTCAGACCCCTGAAGCTGGTCCACTAGTCTGGACCATTCTTTCCCCAGGCCCTCACCTGGCTACTCCCTGCTCTTCTCCAAGCAACACAGACATTGCTTATCCAGAGAAGGCTCTCCTCAGCTAATCTTGACTAGCTGTTCCCTGCACACTCTTCATTTCATTGCCCCATGTGCTTGATTTTCTTCATACCACGGACCAGGACCTGAAATCATATATATTACTTAATATTTTTTATCTTTGGTGGTTGTTTTTTGCCTTCATGTTTATTGTCTGTCTCCCCCAGTAAATCGCCGTAGTTTAGTTTTTGTTTACTTTCCACAAAATAGGAAGGGGTTTTCCTTTTTGATGAATATTCTGAGAATTTTGAACAGATGACCTAAGCTTATAGCTATTTTTGTTATCCATTTTGTGCTCTTTAAGAGATTAATTTCTTTCCAAATCAGTGGATCTCAGTTGACCCTCTGTCACTATGACAGTCTTAACCTGAGTGAGAATTATTACTCCTTCACTGACATCCTAATGGGAGAATGACCTCTCTCGAACTTCTGGGAGAACGACAGTCTATTTTACAATACCAATAATTTCAAAACTTTTTTTTTTTTTTAAAGATTTTATTTATTTATTTGACAGACAGATCACAAGTAGGCAGAGAGGCAGGCAGAGAGAGAAGGGAGGAAGCAGGCTCCCCGCTGAACACAGAGCCCGATGTGGGGCTCGATCCCAGGACGCTGGGATCATGACCTGAGCCGAAGGCAGCAGCCTTAACCCACTGAGCCACCCAGGCGCCCCTCAAAACTTATTTTTTGATCCAGCAGGGATAGACAATGCCTCATATTGACCAATGAAATGAGAGGAAAGAATGCCTTGTCTATGGGTCTGACTGTGTTTGAGTCCTGGGAAGATGTGTCTAGACAAACCCTGGCCCAAGTGTCCTTAAGTCTGAAGCCAGATTCCAAGGGGAGGCTTGAACTGAGAGACCCCCACCCTCACTCCCAGGGTTAGGATCTTGGCCTCATAACCTAGTCAGAATAAACTTCCTACATTTGGCCAGATTCTTACTAACCTCTGATCATTACAATTTCTTCCTAACAAAATCACTTTGAGAATCTTGTAACCTACAAAATGACCTCCTTTAAACATGAGGAGAAATTTAGAAGTGATTTATTTGACAGCAATTTGGTTTTAGTCCTAGTATTTGTTATGTTGATTTATGACAACAATAGAAGCACTGGTGACAAAGAGTTTTATGGCTAGTTCTGGATGCAAAGTCCTCCGTTAGCTGGCCATACACCGAGCTCCCTCTAAATGCACACACGAAGTTGCCAGGCCATTCCACTGGAGGGCAGGTGAGTAATGCCCAGCCAGCCCAAGGAAAGTAATGGCCTTCATAGGTGGGTCCTAAGTAAAAACCCAATGCCTTGTTTAGGTTGGGAAGAACAAACATTTTAAGGAAATGACATTCAAAATCTTCATCTTGTTTTGTGTAGTATATGTTAAAATACTAAGGATTTCAAACTGTTTAGTTGAAAAGATGAGCTGAACATTTTTATTTATAAAAATGGCTGAACATTCCAAAATACTTTAAAAGATAAGCTGGGGATCATCAGATGTGATATTCACCGCAACCCCATGAAGTGCCTGGGACTTCAACAGCGTTTCCATTTCAGAGAAGAGAAACACACCTAAAGAAACTGAGTCCCCTGGGTTTATAAACCACTACATCTTAATGCCAGGGGGCTATGTTGATTATTACTTTCAGCCCAGGGCACCCATCCCCCACTAAGACACTTTCCTTCCTCTGCATATTAAAGCAAACCCTTTGGGTTCTAGCTAATGATCCGTAACTTTTGAGCAACAGAACATTACTATCATAAATGCTGCCTGAACCAATCAGAGCAAAAATATGTTGATCATCCAGAGGTCCATATATCTGAGAGTATGATAAATTCATATTTTTTAATATGAATGACACAGTACAGATTTGGCTATACTATTGGCTGGTTGAGCTTTAGCTGCATACATGTTTAGGGAAAACTCTACTGCAAGCTATCAAAGGAAGTTCCTGTCTGCTGAAATAAGACATTTAAGGCAAATAAACTAGAGGTAGACTAGAATTTGAACCTGAAAGTTAGGATACAAATCTAGGGTCTAATAAACTGGTAGAAAAATCCTAACAACCAAATGGGTCAATTCTACCTTCAAAGTTTCATATTAAGCAAGATTTAGGACTAATATTGTTAGCCGGCACTTAATCCTGGAATCTATGTATTTCTGATGAGGGACAGAAGCAGAAAAATGTTCACCTTTAACCCAGAAGGCTGGCCTATATCCTGAATGATTTCGATAAGGATCAAATATGTGCTGGTGGCTACATTCTTCAAGGGCGTGTACATGTCATCCATTGTGAGGAACAAGCTGAGTGATAAGCACCAGAGAAATCTTGTGAGTAGTTTTGCGAGTAGAAATTTGAAGAAAACATTTATGATCTAATACTCCCCGCACATGCCCTCCTGGTTGAGCAGTGAGCATAGAACCACCAGCTTTGTCCAGCAAAAGTACAGCTCTTTCTGCCCAGGGGTCCTGTCCTTGTGCTACTTAAAATTAACTAAGTTGCACCGTAAAACATCTCAAGAGTTCTTTCCTGACTGTCACATTCAATGATCCCACAGCACCTCCATTTTATACAATGCGTATCAGGATACAATGATAAAAGTGTTCTCGAACCCAGAACAGACGAAGTGGACACCCTCGACCAGCTCTTCTCTTCCTGGGCCCACTCTAGCACCCAGACCCTGAGCACCTAGCGTGTCTCCACGATGACACATCACTCACAGGAACACCCAGTCCTGCTTTGTAGGCCTTGCAGGGTCAGTTTCTTCAACTGGAATCCCTTGACAAGCCGTTGCCGTTGCCAGTTTGGCAAACATTAGCTCTTGTCTAGTTCAAGGGCCAGCGGCCATAAGGAGACTGCCTTGGTCCTCCCAAGGAAAGGGATCGCCCCATGCTCACATGGCAGATGTCCCGTCGTCACTCTCACTCCATTGTATGATAAACATTGGTCTCTAACCGCCAGACCCCTCCAAACTCAGTGTTCTTTGAGGGCAAGGATTGTATCTTATTCCTAGTGGTGTTCTTAATACAAATAGGTGATCAAGGAATATCTGACATTAAAGGAAAAACACATCCTTTTTATTTCTATTGACATAGGTCCCGATACTAGGCATTCTCCAAGACTAGACTATAAAGGAAAGTCACAAAATGTGGAGATACAGAGCTTTCTATCTAACAATGTGTACATAAGAACACTCATGGTAGGAAATCCTAAATTCCAGAGACTGGACTGGGCACTCTGTTCTATCACTTGAATGGTGTTGACCTTGTGCATGAAAAGATGTGATTTTATAAAATGAACATTTGAAAGTAAAACTTTCTGTTTGAATACAAATCTTATCTTTCAGTATATTATTACTCAATCCTTCTCAATTAGAAATTTTGTCTTTACAGAAACCAAAAATTTCCTGAAGGAAGAGTTAATCATCTTTTAAAAGTTATATTAAACAATTCAGTATCTTTGAAATATACTTAAATTACTAATGACATAAACAAGCAGATTTATGCCAAGATATGCTGAATCTTAGCTACACATGTTTCAATTTCTTCAAGCTACATGTCATATAGTAAATCTGAATGTAAAGTTCAATTGTCCATAGCAAGCATGGCTTTAAAGAGGTTATAATGCTTAATAATCTTCTACTTCTAAAAACAAAACCAAGTATAACAAAACTTTTAGCATTCTCTAAGGGTCAACTAACAAAAACTTACACGAAGTCCCGTATTTAATAGAGCCACAGAATTTCCATCCTGGGTTTGGCATCAGTTTCCTGAACACAACTTTTCCCCTCTGAACTCAATGAAGCTGTCAATGAGCTACGTGTGGAAGGTGGTACCAACCTGCTTCTTTGTGACATTTTCTAATGAGTTTTTGCCAATGTCAAGTTTTCTTAATCAAAATCCATTTTGCTTTGGAGTTGTTTTTATTCAAATGTCAACATGGCATTCACATAGCAATTATCCTGTTAACAGTAGCTCACACAAGGGATGAAATTATGGATCGACCTGCTTCTCTCCCACAGCTATGTAGACGTTCCCGTATGTGTGTTTATGTCTATGTCATTTTTTGAAGCATAAACTAAAATAATCTTTTTAAAGTCCTTCTTATTAAAATTTCTTAATGACATCTATGAAAAATGTAAGTAAACCCTGATGCTTCCTTCAAAATGATAAGAAAATACCATGAAGACCACCATGCTATACAGAATCCAGGAGAGAAAAGTGCTTCTAGGAGCTAAGTAGCTAGATGAACCTGAGTTCCAATCTGGGCATTCAAAAATACCAAAAGTGACATGTTCTGAACTTAATTTTTATGTATTAATTCGATCTTTCTGCTTCAAGAAATTAATTGCTTCTGAACTGAATTCGATACTAGCAGACACACATTTCCCAGAGATAACCATGTGTACATAGCCCAAGGAACCAAGCCCCGAAGTCTTAATTCACATCACCCCTTTCCCACCAGCATTCCTATCCTCCTCAGCCTGGGGACGGTGAGGAGATTAGGTTAGACCTTAATCTGTGTTTCCACAACCTTCAGTGCCATCTATCTTCATATCAATTACACAGGGTAGCAATACCATTGCTGGCTCATCTCTGACTCACCAACAGGATCCCCATTTCTACTTTATTAGATTTATCAATTCCTTCAAGTCTTGTTCATCTTTGCACCTACAGCAGCTCACCGGACCGTACTTTAAATACACATGAATTTATGGAGACAAAAACAAAATGCGTGCCAGTCGGAAAAGTTCGACTACGTCGATAAAAAGTTTAGATCATTTCTTGCTTGATGATGTACCTTTTCCCCCATATGTTTGTTGTAGAGGAAACAGTAATTACGTTGAAGGTAAATTCCTTCATACTGTGTGTACAATTATCCTTCTGATTATTTGCATGCCACTCACATTTTTAGTGAATTTATACTGATTGCCTATTATGCAGTGACTGTGTTTAACAGATTAAATAAAATATCCTTAATTTACAAAAGTACATAATGACGTTTAGAAAGGTTAAAAACTGTGTGTGAGCTATGACTTCCAGTGAGTCTGAAGGACTGAGATGCCAAACAGAAAATTCTGTTGATGCTAAAGCTCTATTTTTTCCTCTGTACCAAATACCGCTTCCCTTTTTTCCCAACAAATGAATGATTTCCACTTCAGTCTATCAAGATTAAGAAACCCAAGTGACGCAGAACACATGAATCAACAGAAGCTCTTCTGTTGCTGAGAGGAACACGCTTCATGGAGCCAGTAGGGCAAACAATTCAGCATTAACTTCTTGAGACAAACTCTGACTCCTGCACATATAATGAAGAACAACTCTTGGAAAGATGTAAAGCCAAGGACATATACAAGACTCTTCTTGGTAGTACCGTTCATAAGAGCAAAAACTCAGAAACAACCCCAGTGCTCATCAAGAGAAACCGGAGGGAACTGTGGTCCTGTTATATCACGGAATATTCTAAGGGAAGTGAATTCAATGAGGTACAGTGGGACGCAGCACATAGATACCTAAATCTGTGTTTGATCATTTTGTGGGGTGGTGGTAACATAGGGTTACATAGGGTTGAAAGTTCAGATGAGGGAGGCAGAAGAGGTCCGGCACTGATACCAGTGTGACCTTGGAAAATTCTGTAACCTCTTTGTCTTCAATTTCCTCATCTCTAGAGGGAGGATAATGATACCTGGCTCAGAGGGTCATTGTCAGAACGTTAAGAGTATAACTGTACGGAGCAATTGGAATGGGCAATGCCATTGGGTATGTGCTTCTCTCACGATTTACACCATTTACTAGGATACAGTGGGATCTGAACAAGAATTCAAATAGTTGTTCACATTCATTAAACACACGTAGAAGAGATCAGATCTATTTCTTACAGCATTAACCAGAATTTGTTATATTTAACATACTAAATAGTTTGGATCTGTGTTTATTTAACTGGAACAAGAGCAGCAACAATTAAACACTGAAGGGCAATATTTACTATTACGTGTCCTAAGTCACTTAAAAAAAAACAAACAGGCACTCAACAGAAAGCATTTTCTAGTCCTAATTGGATTAATATTTAAAATACTCTCTATTCTTAACAATAATGTAAGGTCACTCATCGAAAAAGCAATTTAGCATGACTATAATTTTTTTTAAGATTTTGTTTATTTAATTAAGAGAGAGAAAAAGCACATGCAGGGGAAGAGGCAGAGGGAGAAGCAGATTCTCTGCTGAGCGGGGAGACCAACACGGGGTTGGATTGCAGGACCCTGAGATCATGACAGAGCTAAAGGCAGACACTTCACCGACTGAGACACCCAGATGCCCCATGACTGTAAATTTTTAAATTAAATACTGAAATTAGAAATGACAAAGATACTTCTCAGAAATATATTTTAAAAATTCCAAACTGGAATAAATGAAAACCGAGCCCCAGAAAAATGAACAAATAATACAAAAAATCACACAATTTGCGGATAGGGCAGTAATTGGAAAACGTATGTTCTGACTGCTAGTTGGTTTTCTTTATCGTAGGTCATATAAACTCATTTTAAACAAATATATATATATATCTGGGAATACAATAGCTGTGCAAGCTAATCGTGAGACCACTGACCTCGTGCCCTGTGATGGAGAGCCACGAGGTTGATGGGCAGAGGAATCAACGTCCTGGAGGAGAGAGACAACCTTGCAGGTATCTCCGGGCGGAGCTTCTTAGGTGCTTAGTCCAGCCGACCAAAGACCCCGAGGTGGTCCTCTTTCTGAAGGGTTTGAGGAGCACCCCATTCACTTGGAGATCTAACCACCTCCCCAACCCCTACCCTCTCCAAACTCACCTCTACTATCAAAAGATGATTAACTCAGCAACAATTTCTTACTTCTCTGGACTTCAAAATCTATCTGGGTCTTTAGACAGCCTCCCTCCTTTCCTTCGACAGCCAAGACTTGTTCCTCCCTCTCTCTCAATTGTGCTCACCTTTCTGCTGACCACCTCTAGGGCCTGGCTTACTGAGTTAACCCTGTCGTTTCTTTCATGTCTAATTGCATTCTCGCCATTGGACCCTTCTTTCCCTACCAAAATGCTCACCTTTTACAATTAACTTTAACCTCCTCCTCCTCCTTCTTCTCCTTTTTTGTTAAAACACACTTTGCACTACAGGGGCACCTCGTGGTTCAGTGGGTTAACCCTCTGCCTCCAGCTCAGGTCATGATCTCAGGTATTGGGATCGAGCCCTGCATTGGGCTCTCTGCTCAGCGGGGAGCCTGCTTCCCCCTCTCTCTCTCTGCCTGCCTCTCTGCCTACTTGTCATCTCTGCCTGTGAAATAAATAAATAAAATCTTAAAAAAAAAAAAGCAAAACACTTTCCACTACAACTTTTGTCAAGCAACAAAAAATATTTCCTTCTATTCCTCTCATCCATCCCTACCTTAGTCCACTGCAAAAATTATCCAGCACTGATACTCCACAGAAACCCTTTGTTGACCATGACCAATGGTCTCCTAATTCCCAAGTGTGGCTGTCTTCTTAGACACTTAAGTACACGTCTGCTGTACCTGACTGTTGATGACTCATCCTTCTAGACACAGTTCACACACCTTGGCCTTGATGTTAATACTATCCTAATTTCTACCCCTATGCTCTTTATTTTTGCCGATTCTCATCCCTTCCTGCTTCCCTTTAAACACGGGCGTTCTTCTCGGTGCTGCCTACAAGAACCAATTCTTCTTCATATATTTTTCCCCATTATTTTGTCTGTTCCCGAAACATCATCAGTCATATCTATGTGTGTCAGCCTTCTGATCATTCCTTGTCCTCCATATTCTGTAAAATCCCAGGAATGTATTTCCAATCATCTACTACCTCCATGGATAACCACGGGGTTACTGAAAATCATGTTCTTAACAATGTGTTTCTTCCTTACACAAATGCTCCTATTTCTAGCTTCCCTATCCTGGTTCATAACATTACATTCTTCTTGTCACCCAGGCTAAAAACCGTGATGTCAGCTTTGACTCTTCTCGATCATTTGCCTCCTACATTTATTTCCAAGTTCAAGAGGGTCTGTCAAATATGACCCTTCATTTACCTCTAGTGACACCGTCTTCATTATTTCTCACCCCTGCCGAGATCTTTCCGGGCATTTCTCACTCGCTGGATTCATTCTCATCTCATCTAACACCTACAAGGTGCTTTATATCACGGGCCCTAAACTTGATTCATCTTTTGCCGTCTAGGCTGCCATGTCTTAGCTTATCCATCATTCATCCATCATTTATGGAGTATGTATAAGAATATTTTGATAAGACTACTTTGATAAGAGTATTCTTCATGTGATCATTCAACAGACATTTATAGGGCAGCTGCTATGCTAGGTTGTTTTTTTAGACCAGGAGCACATTACTATATGAATATGAATAAACTAGGACTCTTGACCTTAGTTCTGTGTGCTGCCTGCAGAATGTGAGCCATATCCCAAACTGTCGGCTAGGAAACAGTATTTCCACAAGGGGTATGGGGAAATCATTCTGGCACCCATTGGGCCAAAGTAAACAAAGGTCTTCATTATACGATTCTCAGAACCATGAATATGCTGATGGACTCTGTACATTTCCTAGAAAGGGTTTTGAAGTATAGAACCACTGACTTATTATCCCAGACAAAAGTTTCTATCCCTTGGCACCTAGGAACAATTCAGACTGGTAGAGTAGTTATGACTGTCCCCACTTTATGGATAGGAAATCTAATGTTAGCACAACTTTTGTAATAATAATATTCTGTAAAATGACGGCTAATGTATCTGCCTAAAGTTTTTTCTCCCTTTTTTGGGCACACATTCAGGATTTTCACAACTTACTCTATATCTCTGTCTTCTTTCCTGCCCCTCTCTAATTAAGCCTATCAGGTTTTCTTTGTCCCAGTCATATATGATCACACCAGGTACTTAAATATTTTTGTTTTAAAAATTTTATTTATTTTTTTGACATAAAGAGACAACGAGAGAGGGAACACAAGCAGGGGAGTGGGAGGAGAAGGAGGTTCCTCACTGAGCAGGGAGCCCAATGCAGGGCTCAATCCAGGGACCCTGGGATCATGACCTGAGCCGAAGGACGACACTTAACCGAATGAGCCAACCAGGCACCCCCCAGGTACTTAAGTTTTGATGTTCATTTCATATCATTTGAAAAATAGTAAAGCATATTCCCTACCAATTACAGCTCAACAATCCCTTATACAATACCCTGGGACCTAGATGTATTTCTGAATTAAGAATTGTTGAATATAAAGATATTACTATATAGATATATATACACACAATGGGGTCAAGGAGAAGCCCTCAGAATCAACACATTGACGTTTCCACAAAGATATGTGCAACCCCTCACATTTACCATCATTAATAACATGATACGTAGTCTCATGTTAGTTTAGGTTATGTTTGGATTCAAATAGTTAGAAGCACTTCTTTCCCCAATGCCTTGTTAACAGTATACTGCTAATTGTTTCAGGAAAATATGTTCATAAAACAGCATTCACCATATATCTACATCCACACATACCCCTTATAGATTTTGGACTTAAGTGATAATACATATAATTTGGTAGAAATACTATTTAAACCTCTCACTTTTTCCATATTCTGACCATCTGAGATGTTAACAAGAAAAAAAAATCTTGATCAGTGGCACAATTTACAAAAGGTAGTTTTCTTAATAATCAAATCATTCTAGCCTGTTCTAGTTAAAAGGAGCATTACAATCACCACCCAAAGTTCCTCTTAGGAATTGGATGAACCTCCACACAAATATATTTGCCATCATTTACACCCTCGTTTTTTTCAGCACGTTATTTTACCAATCAAATATTATTTTTTTCGTGAAAAACAGAATCAGTTCTAGGAAACATATTATTGATTAACTGGAAACTATTTTTATGCTTCCCTCCAACTTCTTCTTCATAAATTATGTAACTTCAGGAGATGTTTAAATCCACGTAAGAATTTGGCAAAATTAATAAGACAAGCATTTTTATTTTTATTTTTTTTTAAGATTTTATTTATTTATTTGACAGAGAGAGAGATCACAAGTAGGCAGAGAGGCAGGCAGAGAGAGAGAGGGAAGCAGGCTCCTCGCCGAGTAGAGAGCCTGATGTGAGGCTCGATCCCAGGACCCTGAGGTCTGGGCCCCAGCCGAAGGCAGAGGCTTAGCCCATTGAGCCACCGAGGCGCCTCGTAGACAAGCATTTTTAAAAAGCCAGTATTTTCTTTCTGGGGTTTTCTGGGGTATGGCTTGTTTGATAAGCACTACAATCTTTACGTGAAAAATGAAAACAATTCAAAATAGACTCTCAGTGTATTTTCCTCCCTTTGCCTTGCCCTGTGTGTGGTCCAAAACTATAACTGATTTGTGGTCCTGGTGGGTTTTTCATTATTCAGCCTTTTTAAATCTCATGCACAAGAGTCCTCCTGATCAGAACCTGTCTGCTCTCTCAATGTGGTTCCTAATTAATATATCTTAAATTTCTGAACTTGTTTCGGTGATGGCAGAGAAGTTTAGGGAAACATTCCAAACAGAGGGTGTAAGCGTTTTGGCTTAAGCAGGTATATAAAAAGGACACTGTTCAGAATATCCACATTTGTTAATCCTGTACACGTAGCTGGGAACTTCTAGTTCTTTCCCTTAGCAAGAATCAGAATCCTTCTCCATTAACGACTGGTGCCATCTGTTGGTGCTCAAGGAATGGGCACCTGAACCCGTGGTGATTTGGGTATTTCACAGAAGAGAAATCACATGACTCATCTTATACATGAATTTTGAAGTTATCATCGTACTACCCTTCCCAAGGTCTTACATTTCTATACGGTCTTACATGGCGTGACTCATTTCCTGTTGCTACATTGTATTTGGTGGCATAACTCATTTCTGGTTTATATTAATTTGAATTTGAGGCCAAACATGGAGCTTTTTATTTGTTTCTAAATACGTTTTCAAGAATTGTCTAAAATAATGTATCAAACACATATGGATGTCAACAACAACAGTTTAATCAATAGTGGTTTGCATTTCTAGATCTTTTTAAATCTCATAAATCACAAATAAAATCTCTGAAAATAGTAGCGTCTGTGTTATTATTGTCATTCTTCCCGAGAGTATTTTGTATCACAGGGGGATTAATCAGGGCTTTTTATTTTCTGTATTTCTGACACTTGGACATCTTGGCGCCTTTCAGACCATGGAAAGACTGCCTCTCCCAGGGCTAGCCAGTTCCTAGAGATGTAGTAAATGACTCTCCCTGGAAGGTGCCTTTCATATGAAAATGAACTAGTCCTGGGTCCACACCCCTAAGATCTCCTCTATCAGGCTCTCTGGATCAGATCTGAAATTCTTTTGCCTTAATTACTGGGCAGCTGCAAACCAGACAATTTGGGACAGAGCCTGCCCCCCAGAAGCCCCCTGACATTATTCCAGAAGCTAGCCAATCCTAAACCTGCATACCCTGACGCCTGGGCTCCTTACCACAGAAACCACAAGGCAATTCATGGTGTGGAACACCACCTCCTCCGCAGAACTATCTGAAGCGTGCGTTACTGTCTCTTCAACGGCAGGCAACTCCTCATCTGTTAAACTCATCAGACCTGAATAATAATAAAAACCTACACTTTAAAACAACAGGTCACTGGGCCATGTCTTAGTACCTGTTGCTGAGTCCCATGTTTGTAACCCGCAACATCCCACACCCTCCGGATCTGGATCCCAAAGTTGCTTTTCCTAATAAGAGATGACACGGAGCCTGGTGGCTCTGATACCCCCCTGCTCACATTTGCTGATGCCAAAAGCCTGCATCTGGGGCTCGGGCATATGAACCCCAATATGGCCCCCAAGTAGCTGTTTATGGCTATCGAAAACATGACTGTCAGCCAGTATTTGGGCCATTTGAAACTGCCACATGCCAGGGGTGAAGACAAGCTGTAGGTCCCAGTTCACTGTCATTTATTCAAGTCCACATGGATGTGTGTCTGCCTGCGTGCATATACACACACGATCACGTGTGTGCACAGTCACGTTTCTTTCTAAGCTAATTCTACTATATGCAAACACATAAAACCGATATTAAGGAAATTATATAAAATAAGTATCAGATTTCTGACTACCGTATTTGCACTTCTTCGAAAATAACTTTGATATACACATACACACACACACACATACACAAACAGAGCTACATACACACACACTAGTGGACAGTTACAGGTAATTATATTTTGGCAGTGGAAAAAAATCTGTTCCGCAAAAATTTCAAGTTGGTTATATTTACATGAAGTTCCGCCGGCCGTCGCTGACTTGTTCCATGACCACCTTGAAGCACCTTCCCATCCCTTATCCCAAAGCCTTTGTGGTTTGCACATATAATCTACAAACAAAATATATTCCCTTTAAATGAAATGTTCATCATCATTTTAAGATAAAACTAAATTCAGATTTTTCAAAGGGATACCTTAAAATCCAACAGTCTTTAAATAGGAGTAATGTGGCCTCAAATCCTGGGTTTAAATTGTCATGCTCACTCAGTGAAAAGAGAAAAGAACACCTGTGTCTTCTTAAAGATTTACCAATTTTACCCCAAATCCTGGCAAGGAATAATGTAACCTGTTCCTCAAGCTCTAAATATCCTTTAAAATTATGGTTTTTTTTTTAAATATAGGAATTTACATTGAATAGATTGTTTCCCAATCAAAGATTTACCGTAAATGAAGACCAGAAATTAAATGAACTTACTTTCTTACCAACATAAAACATGATGACTATAGCATTGATGCAGGATAAAAGACTAGCCAGCTTCATGTAAAACATTAACAGAAAGCAAATACAGCTAAGAAATTTTGTTGTTAACATAAGAATGAGATAGAGTTGACTATTTTCTTGAAAAGAGTCCTTGTCTAAAATAGACAAGTCAGTTGTATTCATGACAGCTCATAAACTGAACAGTTTCTGTTGATACGGTTTTATTCCAATCATTCTAAATGGCACAATTGATTGAATTGCCCCTGCAGCTACAATGGCTAAAATGAGAATACTGCCTATGGCTCTTTCTAGTGCTTTCTAGAAAGACATGGCCTTGACAGAGGCAACACTGTCCCCATAAAAGCATGGATCTGAAAGCTTTCCCACCTTCATACAACAATATGTTCTTAAGCATCTGTATAGACTCGATCCTTCAAAATGGATCAGTTATATCAGGAGAGAAAAAAAAAAAACTCTAAAGGGATAAAAGCAAACTAGTAAATAACACTGATACCTTTCACATTAGTTTCAAAATGATTAAAACAGGCACCTACTCCAAAGCATGTAAGATTTCCACTTCTTAAAACCTTTTTTTTCCCTCATTGTTGATATTTTTTGTCTACTGTAATTATGTCCTTCAAAGTAACATTAACAAAATGACAGGTTTATTTTTGGCTTCATAAGGATAATATTTACTGGCAACTTGCTCAAACTGAATGAGAATAAGAAAATTTAAATTACCCTGTTGGTCTTTGAAAACTTTCCAATGGAAATATTCCTTGTTCCATACAGTGAATGAGGCTTTTGACCTCTGGGCAGACTGCTCTTTATTTCATAGAGGAAAATATCAAATTAGGGGAAGCATACATTCATGAATTTGCACTGGATTATTTTTACTTAACTGTAGAAGTAAAGAAGTGAAAAGGGCATGTGATCTTACATGCACAAAGTATTTGCTATGTGCTGGATCCTGAGGGTTTGTGTAAGATCCCCTTGGATCTTCAGAACGGTTCTATCATTCTTTCCTTTTTGCAGACAAAGATGCTAACATTCAGAAAGTTTACATGTCTTTGTTTTTAATTTCATTAATTAATGCTTATTAAACCTCTAAATGTGTTTGGCACAATTCTATATCACGGGGATAACAAAGCAAGAAAGACAAATGGTCCCTACCTTCAGGAAACTTACATTTTATTGGAAGGCACGGATTCACAGTTAAATACAGTTTTTAAATTACACATTAGAATAACTTTAGGGAGAAAGTCATTAAGTCACTGTGATCCAGACTAAGAAGAGAATTTATTCTAGAAAGTTTTTTGAGGAGTTAGCATTTAAACTGAGTTTTAAAAGATGAGAAGGGGTGAATATAATGCCTATTTCCACCAGTTAAAAATCATGTATACTTGTGTGTATGTGCATGTGTATGTACGTGCACATGTGTGTGCCCATGTGCACAGGGATAATATGGATGAGATTTATAATAAGAATTGAAATTAAGGATGAATAAAAAAAAGCCTGGAGCTTAGGAGACTCAAAGAAAATATAATAAGGAATAACACAAAGCATATACATTTGGAAAATAATGTGATCAATTAGGTAGGAATGGTATGGAAGAATACATTGCTAACAATTCTTAAGAGAAAAGATTATGTCTTTACCAAGACTGAACATTCGGCAATATGGGAGCTCCTGGTTATTTACTTATTGTAAAGAAATAGCTCACATTAAATGGCTTATTGAGAAGGAAAAGGCACAAATATACAATGTCTCTCTAGGGAAAAGTAAAAACACTGAATAATCCTGCTGTTTTCATTCCCATAAGACAACATGGAATTCCTTTTAATAGCTGGTGACAATAGTGTCATTTTATTCATTGACAGTAATTAGTCAAAATATACTGTGTAGGTTGTATTTTGTTAGAGACTTAATTTCAGATGTGATTTTCTTAAACAGATTTAATTTCAATACAAAACTAAAAGGAGACTTGAATGGAAAAGCAATATTTAGGAAAAAAATTATTAAGAATTTTTTAAAGGGTTTTTTTTGTGTGCGTGTGATCTTGGTTTATAAGATATTAGAAAAATAAAATAAAGCATAATGATTCTTCTCCAGTTCAGGAAAATTAATGATAAGAATTCCATGACAGCTCGTTTGCCTCCACCCAAGTGTTCCAAATTTTTACCAAAAAAGTTCCAAAGTGAAATTTGATGATGTAACTAAAATTTTATCTATCAATTTGCGCTCATTCGACAGATATTTATTTACAGTCTACTTTATGCCAGATGCTATACTTGAACATGCATGAAATACTACAACTTACGGTTTATAATTTAGAAGCATCCAACTGTGAAACAAAACCAAAAAATTCCAGCAACAACAAAAAACCAAAATTACAATAAACTTCAGCAAAAATAGATTGTATGTAGCATCCAGGGAAATGGCCACATGGCTGAAATTGTTAGAACGTAAAAGGAGATAAAAATATTTAACCAGTGACATTTTACAAAACAGCTATGAATCTAAGTTTTAGTCTTCATGGGGAAGGAACTTTGACCTCAAAAATTCATTCTTGGGACGCCTGGGTGGCTCAGTTGGTTAAGCAGCTGCCTTCAGCTCAGGTCATGATCCCAGCGTCCTGTGATCGAGTCCCACATCGGGCTCCTTGCTCAGCAGGGAGCCTGCTTCTCCCTCTGCCTCTGCCTGCCTCTCTGCCTGTGCTCACTCTCTCTGACAAATAAATAAATAAAATCTTAAAAAAAAAATTCATTCTAACAGCTTTCTTAATAGAATGATTGCAGAAAGCATGTTAGTGTAAAACTTAGAAGACCCCATCACATGGTCAACTGATTCCCAGCAAAGGGCTCAGCCTCATTCAGTGGGGAAAGGACACCATTTCCAATAAGTGGTGCTAGAACAACTAAATAGCCATATTCAAAGATAAAAAAAGGGAAATAAATCTCTACCTTATTTCACGTCATTTAAAAAACTTATTTTGATATGAATCATAGAGTTAACGTAAAACCAAAAACTATAAAGCATCTACCAGAAAATATGAGAAAATTTTTGTGACTGTGGGTCATACAAACATTTCTTTAAAATGACATCTACTGGGGTGCTGGGGTGGCTCAATGTCTCACTCTTAGTTTCGGCTTAGGTCATGATCTCAGGGTCATGAGATCAAGCCCCACATCAGGCTCTATGCTCAATGTGGAGTCTGCTTGTCCCTTTCCCTCTGCTCCTCTGCTCTCTCTCTCTTTCATAAAATAAATAAAAATCTCAAGAAAATATAATGACATATACAAATGAAATATACAATAAAAGTAAGCATATATTGAAATTCATCAAAATTACAAATTTCGCTCTTCAAAAAACACTTAAAAAACTGAAAAGGGGAGCTGCAGACTGGAACATATATCTGATATAAGATTTGTTTCCAGAATATATAAAGAACTCTTAAGAGTCAATAATAATATTAAAACAACTTGATTAAAGAGATGGGCAAATGATTTGAATGAGCACTTTAAAAGATAAAATATATGGATGATAAATATGCATACTAAAAGATTCACAGCATATTTAGTCCCTAAACAAATGCAAATTAAAGCCTCAGTGAGGTACCCTAACAAATCTCTAGAATTGCTAAAAATGGAGAAGTCTGATAAGACCAAGTGTTGGTGAGGACTTGGAGCAACTGAAGCTCTCAGACTTCCAGTGGGAAAGCGAGCAGGGAGAGTCACTTTAGAAGTCAGTTTGGTGGATTCCTAAAATAAATAAAAATAAAATAAAATAAAATAAAATAAAATAAAAATACACATAGCATATGTCATAGCCACTCTAGCTCTGGGTGTCTACCCAAGGGAATGAGAACTTGTACCTAAGTGTTCATAACAGCTCCATTATTCATAATTCACAAAAAATGGACATACCTGGTGACTGGATAAACAAATACAATAAAATACTATCCAAAGAAAAGAAAAAGGATACAACACTGATATACTCAGGAACATAGATGTATTAGGCTAACTAAAAGAAATCAGACACAAAAGACCAAATACTCTATGAGTCCATGTATAAAAATTTCACGAAAGGCACAAGTAGAGTGACAGCAAATAGATCAATGGTTGCCAGGGGTGAGAGGCTGAAGATGGAGGGGACTGATCACCAAGGGTCACGAGGAACCTTTCCAGAGGGGTGGCAAGGTTTCCTACACAGCTTGGGCTGGCGGTTACAGGACTGAACACATGAGTTAAAAACTCATGGAATTACACTCTTAAAATCGGGTAGTTTTAGATTGTGTAAATTACACCTCCATAAAGCCAACAAAAAATTTCAATCATGTGTTTGCTAAGAGTTTAGATACAGACTATAAATTAATTTTTAAACCTTAACTAAAATTACTAACATATTCTTTTCACTCCAAATACATATTCCAGAGGAGTCCAAGGAAGGCAGCTGAGCACATTCGGAGTAAAACACTGTCATTTGTGTAAACGCCGTCAGGATCATTGAAATTCTGCTACTACCGAAGAAAGGAGGGCAATCTGAAAGTCAACGCAGCTTTCTTCAGCAACAGAGAATACGAGGGAAAAAGAAAAGTACTAGCAGACGAGGAGGAACCAGTCTCCTTGAAGTAATTGCTCCAGATTTATAGTCCAGGTACAGCATGGAAAGAGATGAATGAAATCTATGCTGACCACCTCAGAATCAACTAGACTCATCCCCGATGCCAAGTCACAGGTGTCAGAAGTCAGAAAATAATAACACAGAGCAATGTGAAGTCAAAGGAGCTAATCTTTTTTTAATATTCTGCTAATTTGTATAGAATGACATTATCAGTCTCTTTAAGACTGAGTACAAAGTACTAGGATATCAGATACCTAATATGAAATAAACCTAATATGAATAAACCATTTCCATAATGGAAATGCAATGCAGCTAGAATCCGAGAATGGTTATGGAAATTCCCATTGCAAGCACAGCGAAGGGACATTCCCTCCACCCACATCCTTCCTTCTATGGCAAAACCAACCCGTCTACCTTCCCCCTAACACTCAGCGGTGTTTACCTCTCACTCCACTTGATTGCATATTTCAGGCTGATTGCTCGCTGTGGCCTCCTGATCACCTCATTTAAAGTTTTTAATTGCATTGTCTTAAAAGTGAACACTATAGCATGGGTGATATTTAGTAATGAGGTAAGAACTAAAATGTGAGCTTACAGGTAAGTGATTTGCATAATTCATTGAGATGATATAAAACACCATCATATTAGGAATGTACACATTGCTAATTACAAAATTATATTCCATCAACCAACACAAATTGAAGAGTCAGGGTGTTTAAGTCACTTAACAAGTTGTTAAGTGGTTGGGTCTTGGAATGTGTTTTCAGTTTTGCTAGACTCTCCGACTTTGTCTCCAGTGGCTGCCACTGGGTAATTAATATTCTCTCTTTAGAGGAGCAAAGGCAGCAAGATGAACACTACCTCAGATACAAAAGGCTATGACGTCATGTATTCCACCCACAAAAATACACTGGTGCATGCTTTTCATTTGCTCTAGACTTTGCATTAAGCTTTTCAAGCAAATAGGAAAGTAGAAGTATGAGACATACACACACTCACACCACTGCTTAATCTATATGCTTTAATCTAAGTTTAAAAAAAAAAAAACTGTCCAATTGTTCTTTCTCCTTATTTGGTGTGTTGCAGGCTCTTTCAGTATTTCTGCTAAGCTAGGAACCTGCTTCATCTATTTTTAGCTGCCAGGTAGAGGAGAGACAGTGAATAAAATTTGGGTTAATTTGCAGAGGTGTTTGGAAAGCGTTTGAAAAATTACTGGTGATCGCCAGGCTCCAAAACTGGGTCATGAAGACCAAGTCCCATAAGGCAGATCTTCCGTCTTTTTGATAGATTTGTTAGCTCTGGAAGGGCTAGGGAACTGTGTGAAAACAATGCTTCTGGACATTAGTCAAGCATCTGTGAAGACTATTCGTAGTATCCTGCAATGCCTTTCTAACTCTCGTCATTTCTAATCATTCTTCAAGACCCATCCAGATGTTGCCGACACTGCAAAGCAGACCCTAGTTAATCCAGGTAGAGCCACCAGCAGCTGCTCTGCGGTCCCATGGCACAGATGTTCTCTACTGTGCCCTTTTGTTACATGTGAATCACAGGCTTTTAACAATTTGTCTGAGCACCAGCCTCCTCTACTAGAACATGATTCAGAAGATGCCATAGGTTTGGCTACCATTAAAGTATCAATAAATACTTAAGGAGAGCTGTAGATGAAGTCCTGCAGCCCGAATAAAGAAAGTTTGCTATGGGTAACAGTAGATATAGGTAGATGCTTAATGAGAACATGGAAAGAGTATTTACGACTTCATATGACAGGGAGTTAGCTAACAGCATCCAACTAACTTCCTTATTTAATTCCTGATTTCGATAGGGGTGGGTATTACTTGGATGACAGAAGAAATCAATGAGTTTTCACCATGCTGTAAAAAAAGAGTTAAATCCTAGAAGGTGAAATTTACTCAGGATAAGTGAAAAAACAATAGTTTCAGACAAAAATATTTCATAGTCCAGGATCAAGACACTGAAGCTTAATATCATAACACGAAGACCACAATTAATGGGAAATATTCATTGAGCTGTTGCTCTGCGTCGGCTGAAGGACTAAGCACTTTAAGAGTTTCACTTAGCTCAGTCCACATAGCAGAGCATAATGCAGCAATAGCAGAACCTGCAGTGAAAAGATGTGGCACTTGGAACTGGGAGGGCCTAAGTAATCTGCCCAACGTAACACAAACAACATACAAAATGACATATTGCAACATCTTTGGCTCTCTGCCCATAAAGCCCATTCTCTTGACCAACATGCTGTACTGGTTCTCGAGGTCTAGGTATGGCTAGGTCCCTCAAAATATTAATAAGACTTGATGTTGCCTTAATAGATGTGTTATATCCAGGTTACGGAGGCTGGTTATTCTTCACCACGTTTTGTATTTTAGAGAGGGGAGGGGGGCAGAGGGAGAGGGAGAAAAAGAATCTCAGGCAAACTCCCGGCTAGGCTCGATGTTCTAATGTGGGCTCGATCTCACAACTCTGAGATCATGACCGAAGCCTCAATCAAGAGTCAGACACTTAACAAACTGAGCCAACCAGGCACCCCACATTTTCTACTGCTTATAAAATTATGGTTGTTCAAATTAATCTCCAGGGTGGTAAAGGGCCCAATGGTTACAACTTTCAAGAAGACTTAAGAGGACATGACTGCCATCTTGAAATGTCCAGAGACCTGTCATTTGCAAATTGGACTTTTACTTTTTTGCATGTCTCCAGAAGATGAAACAAGAGCTGATGAGAAAAACCATTTACCAATTGCAAGTATTCAGAAACAGACAGGGAACTCCCCTACACAGGAGAATGTTCATTTGAAGGGTGGATGATGCCAGTTCAGGGAGCTGGACCAAACCAGCAATTTGACCAAGTGACCCCAAAGTTCCTTTCCCACTCTAAGTATCTACAATTCTACAGCCACCAATCACCTAGTAAGCAGAATAAATGAAAATGCTAAAATTATGATTTGAAAATACAATGTCAATATTTTTGAAAAAATGCATATCAAGCATTTGTTTGAATTACTGCACATTACACATCCACTGCCTAACCTGGAAAAGTGAAAAATTCATATAAGAGTCAATAAGCCTGAAGCCAATAAAGACACAGAAGGAGATGGGACAGATCTGTTGGGTGCACAGTCTAACAGCTGTTCTCCACCGGTGGTGGTTCAGAAATCTCCCACAGCTGTTCAAGTTCTCCAGGGTGCTCACATCACTAAAAGTGATCACGGGATTTGTTTAGAAATTATCTGAGTATTTCCACCTCTAAAACAAAACAGTTTGAACTTAGCAAGTAAAAACCAGCAGCAATTAGGAGAGATCCTAACATAGTGACCAAGCACCAAGGAATTAGTGGCTGTTTTGCTCATTTACAGCATTACCCATTTTACGGTGTGTTTGTAGGCATACATTGTTTATATCTGAACACTCACTCAACTCTTAATATAGACTTTATAATATATGGTTTACTATATGGTTGGTCCCCAAATCAAACAGGCTGCGATACGCAATGCCTTAATTTAACTGTTGAGAAAAGCTACTTAAAATTAATCGACAGGGGCACCTGGGTGGCTCAGTGGGTTAAGCCTCTGCCTTCGGCTCAGGTCATATCTCAGGGTCCTGGGATCGAGCCCCGCATCGGGCTCTCTGCTCAGCAGGTAGCCTGCTTCCTCCTCTCTCTCTCTGTCTACTTGTGATCTCTCTCTGCCAAATAAATGGATAAATTCTTTAAAAAAAAACTAATCGACAGTTAACCTTACTTTTTTATAGAAGAAAAAATGGAAATGCAACTGTGTGATTTCCCCCCAGTTAAACTCTTCCTGTTGGTCTATGAAAGGTGGCTCTTTTTTGTATGGTTGCTTTTGTTCGTGTGTGTGTGTGTGTGTGTGTGTGTGTGTGTGTGTTTGCTCTGCTCATCCTTCCCTTCAGCTCAGTTCAATCTTTGTTCCTTCATAGTAACTCACCGAAGGATATTTGATATAGTTCTTCTAATCCTTCTCTATGTGGCTGTCTCCTTATACGTGTATCTTTAAAAAAGATACGTTGTGTCTTTTAATTCTAATGGTTTCTCTTTTGTCACCCAACACTATGCTTCTGAGTATCTGTGCTTGTACAGAAAGTTAATTCATTACTCTGGGTTCAGGGCTCTCCATGAATCACGCTTGGCTAATCTGTTCCCTGGATCTCTCCAAACCCTGCTATGATTGGTGCCTGTTGCATGTCTCCTTGTGAGCCAGGAGAATGTCCCTGGTAATGTACTGGAGGGTGCAGTGTAGGACACTGGTGACATGCAGACCCCGTGGCATCTAGCTCAGACCCCTGGCTTCTGAGGGGGCTGACCAGCACACGCACTGGCCAGGACTACAGGTGGGATTCTGTTTCCCAAACTTCTGACGGCACTTGGTAGCATCTGACTTTTGCAAAACTGACTGGCAATCTTTTTCTTTAATTAGATGCACAAATTACTAACAAGGATTTCCAGTTTTGACTTCTGCAACTTGTCTGTTGACTCGCTTTGTCCATTTTTCTACCAGAATAAACTCTTCCAACTAAAATTTTATTCAGGGGCATCTGGATGGTTCAGTTGGTTATGCACCTGCCTTCAGCTCAGGTCATGATCCCAGGGTCGTGGGATGGAGCCCCGCATCAGGCTCCTTGCTCAGCAGGGAGTCTGCTTCTCTCTCTCCCTCTGCCCCCTCCACCCCCTCCCTGTTTGTGCTCTTTGCTCTCTCTCCTGATCTCTCTCAAATAAATAAATAAAGTCTTTGAAAATAAAATACAATTTTATTTATATCATTTCCTCATATATTCTAGATATTGTTTCTCTTCTGGTAAATAACCATGTGTTCTTTCAGTCTCCTATCTCATATACCTATTAACCTTCCAACATTGTCTGTCACTGAATAGAAATATTAATTCGGGGGGGGGGTTCTGTGTAGCTCAGCTGGTTAAGCATCTGACTCTTGGGTTTGGCTCAGGTCATGTTCTCATGGGTTGTGGGATTGTGCCCCATACTGGGCTCCACATTGGGCTCCTAATTCAGTGGGCAATCTCCTTGATAGATTCTCTCCCTAAAAAGGAAATATTAGTTCTGATGCAGCCTTATCTCTCCCTAATAAGGAAATACTAGTTATTTATTATGTATTTTATTATATAATTTAACTTAATTATATATCTAATATATATTACTTAGTATATAATATATTATTTGATATATATATTATTCTCTCCCTAGTAAGGAAATATTAGTTCTGATGCAATCTTATCATGTCAACCAGTTCTCTGGTGATTTTTGTTCTTTTTTAAAAAAAGTCTGTTCAAGAAAGCATTTTCTATCCTGACATCATTAAGATAATCACCAACATTTTATTCTATAATTTTATAGGATTTTCTCTCACAATTAATGTTTAAGACATCATAAGTTTTATAAGTTCTGCTCATAGTAAGCCAAGTCTCCTTGCAAGTTACACTACTTTGATCACATACCAAAGGCACATATATCCATGGAGATCTTTCTGGAATCCTCTGCAGCGGTGAGCTGTCTGTATTTTCCTGAACAAGTATACATGGGTTTATTACTATGAAATTTATCTTATTATATGGTAAAGGGAGGCCTTACTATTTTAATTATATATTGAAAATAAGATACTTAATTTTAAAATATTCCAGTCTATATTTCACAACATCAAATGGAAGCATTAATTTCTTGACAATATTCTAGCTAGATGAAGGAATGCATTATTAGGTTACCACAAAGATATCCACATATTACCATGGATAAAGACATTGCTCACCATGTTTACACTGAAGCATAAACATTTATTTTTAATATAAGAGGAAGTTTTATAAGGTTCAAAGTTCCATACAACTAAAATCTGATGCCAAGTCACAGTTTTCTCGTTTCTAAAATAAAGGAACAGACAAGATGATGTTGAAGGTCTGTTTAATCTCTAAAATTTTTATGAGCCTATAAAAGTCACCCAAATAGAAATTTTAGTGAAAAAAATAGGTAATTTCCCTGTCTCTATTTCTAGACAAATTTCCTAGAAGGTAGGATTTCTTCATGCATTCACCTTCATGCCTGTCTCAAACATAAGATCGTATGCAGACCATCTGAAGATACAGAAGAATATCCTTCATTCCCAAATATGTTACTTAAAAATTAAAAGAAAAAACCAATATAGGACATGAAATTTTGTTAAATTAATACCTACTAATACAACACGCTGTAAGACTGAAGATGAGCAATTTAATAAAATATGAGCTAAAACGATTAGACATGCTTCATCAAACAAAAATGGCATTTCTAAAATGGCATTGCCCAAATATGTCCTTAAGAATCAATTTTATGGGGGCACTTGGGTGGCTCAGTTGGTTAAGCATCTGCCTTCGGCTCAGGTCTTTATCCAAGGGTCCTGGAATCGAGCCCCACATCAAGCTCCCTCCTCAGCAGGGAGTCTGCTTCTCGCTCTCCCTCTGCTTGCTCTGCCTACTTGTGCTCTCTCTCTCTCTGTCAAATAAATAAATAAAATCTCAAAATAAAAAGAATCAATTTTATGTAAGGGTAAAAAGATACTCTCCTATGTCTAAACATTATAGAACATTAAATTGAAATATTTCTTTGTGTGATCTTGAAGAGAATGGTACATCATTTTTAGTACCCATTGTTATTTAAATAATATTATATGGAATATCACTTAAGATCATACTGATAACTTACAATTATGCCACTTTCCCATTAGACCAAATTTAGTTTCCTCATATACTTTAGAGGATATCTACTGTAGTTTCCCAAAATGTAAAAGATGTTACTTTGGGACATTAAAGTAACCATTTCATTATCACAATGTTAAAAGGAGGCAACATTACACACTCCCCAGAATGGCTGCAATAAAGACAGACAATAACAAATGCTGTCTGAGATTTGGAAAAACTCATACTTTGCTCGTGGGTGAATGAAGAATGAAGAATGACACAGTCATTTTGGAAAACAGTTTGACCGTTTCTTAAAAATTAAACATAAACTCACCATACCCAGAAATTATATTTCTATGAACATAGCCATGAAAAATGAAAATTTATGTCTACACAAAGATGTGCATCCAAATGTTCACTGAAGCATTATTCACAATAAACCAAAATTGGAAATAATATAAATGTTCATTAACTGGCAAATGGGTAAAAAAAATGTGGAATATCTATACAATGGAATATTAGTCAGCAATTAAAAGGAGTGAACTACTGATACATGCTAAAACTTGGCTGACTCTCAAAAGTATTATGACAAATGGTAGAGGCCAGAGGCAAAAGATTACATAAAGATGCCATTTTTATGAACTGTTTAGGAAAGGCCTTGAAGTTATAGAGTCAGAGAGCAGAGTAGTGATTCCCTAAAACTGAAGTTGGGAACAGGAATTAACTTGAAAAGGGCATGAAGGAACTTTTTAGGGCAATGGAGAGTCTAAAACCGGATGGTGGTAGAGAAGCACGTCCAAGAATGGAGGAAGGAAAAATTCCAGGAGCCCCTTCCCCAGTGAAACAAACAACTAGTGACAGTGATTTTTAAAAATCGACAACCATTTAATATAAAGTCTCTGGAAACTGTCTTAGAGGCATATGACAGGGAGCATGGGTGGCTGAGTTGGTTAAGCAACTGCCTTCGGCTCAGGTCATGATCCCAGAGTCCCAGGATCGAGTAGTGCACTGGGCTCCCAGCTCCATGGGGAGTCTGCTTCTCCCTCTGACCTTTAGATGGAAAAAGGTCATGCGCACGAACGCGCTCGCTCTCTCTCTCTCTCACTCTCTCATAAATAAAAAAATAAATAAATGTCTTCTTTAAGAAAGGCATATCACAAATGGGGAAACATTTACTTTACTTAAGATTATCGACTAAATCTTGGGAAAAAGAGGATCTGCAGCATCTGAAGCATAGCACACTCCCCTCCCTCCAGATAAGTCTGACGGAAGCTCTACTCTGAATGCCTGAGGCAAAAACCACAGTCCTCCCTCTCTCATCACCTCCACCTCCAAGGCTGTGTTTTCTTTCCCGGAAGAGTGAAATGACAGCGTTATTCATCCCCACACGTGATTCCTGCAGAAGCTCTATCTCAGGCAAATGTGACCAGGGTGCCTGGAGCCGTCTTCCTTCACCTACTTCAATTTGTAGGGTGGAAGCTCTATTCCACAGGGAACAAGCTGCCAATGTTTGGCTCTGACTGGTCTTACCCCAGCTCACTGGTAAGGAGGAGGTTCCATAATGGAAGAGGCAGGCTGAGAAGACCAAGAATTTCCATCCCACTGTAGCGCCCCTCGCACAGAGTAGCAGTATCACTCTAGAAGTGTTCCACTCTCCTGGCCCGCACCTCCAGAGCTTTGGTGCAGATGTTCTGCACAAAGGGAGACACAGGTATAAGAACAAGAGAGCCCCCATGTTCTCTGTAAAGGGATTGACTATATTTGAAACAGAGCATGGAGAAGTTCAAGCCTAAGGGCTTACTGAGAACAATGAAGATCTTGGTGGTGAGCAATTAAGAGAAGGCTGGCAGTCCCACGATAGCAATAAATAATGTGGTAGACCACCTTGAAGTCTGCCAGAGAGAATCCAGGAAAGAGAGAGCGAGGAGGACACTTCCTGGGGTTGGAGCAAATCTCAACGTCTAGGGAAATCAAAGAAAGTCAACCACAATGTGAGGGTGAAATGTGCACATGACTAAAGAGGCCGTTTCTGGGGAATAACATCAGATGCTAAATAGGGGAAACAAACATCACGGAAATAGCCCAACCAAGTTTCTAAAGAAATACACAAGCAAACAAAAGAAACAACAAATCTAGGTGTGTGTGGGGTGGGGGGTGGGGGGGGAGCAGTATCCAGAATGACTGAACTATATTACTTAAAATGTCAAGTTTTCAACAGAAAAGCTATGAGACATACAAAGAAACAGGGGACCATACAAAGGAGGAAGAAAGCAGACATTGGAAAACTGTAGCTGAAGGAGTCCAGATGGTAGATTTTGCAGACAAAGATTTCACAGCAGCTGGTACAAACATGTTCAAACAACTAAAGGAAACCGTGCTTAGGGGATAAAAGGAATGTATGGCTAATGACTAATCAAACACAGAATATCAATACATATAAATTATCAAAGAGGACCAAATGTAAATTCTTGAGTTGAAAAGTACAGTCAGTGAAATCAAAGATTAACTAGAAGAGATCCATGCTAGATCGGGGCTGGCAGAAGCAAGATGCAGTAAACTTGAAGACAGACCAATAAAAACGACACAACCCAAGATTCGGGAGAAGAAGGAATGGAGAAACATGAACAGAGCCTCAGAGAATTGGGGAACACCATTACGCATTCCACCCTACATGTAAAGGGAGTACCAGAACGACAGGAGAGATAAAATGAAATAGAAAACAAACAAACAAATAATTATTTTAAACTTTTTCAGAGTCAATGGAAAACATTAATCTACAAATCCAAGCAGCTCAATAAACAAGTAGGGTAAACTCAAAGAGATTCATACCCAGAAACATCGTAGTTATAATATTTAAAGCGAAAGACAGTAAGAAGTCTTGAAAACAGCAAGAGAAACTATGACTCCCTATTTATAAGGAAGATTAACCAATAAAATTAACAGCTGACTTCTCACCTGAAACAATGGAGGCAAGAAAGGAGTGACGTGAAATATTCCAAGTATCGAAGGAAAAAAAAAAAAACCTCACAACCAAGTATCTTATATCCAGCAAAACCATCTTTCAAAGTTGAAAGTCAAATAAAGACATTCTTAAATAAATAAAAACTGAGAGATTTGTTGCCAGCACACCCACTTGCAAGAAATACTAAGGAAAATTCTTCAGGATAAAAGCAGATGACACTCGACATTAATGTGAATCGAAATAAAAAAAGAAATCAAAGAACTTCCATTCAAGGAGTTATGTACTTGTAAAAGTGTAAATGCTTATTTCTTCCTCGTTCTTCTTTTAATTGACTTTAAAAGCAAATGCATAAAACAATATGTATATCTTTGCAATATTGCTAATACAGCATATATATATAGTCTACTTGACAAAAACAGCACGATGGACGAAAACAGAGGAACGCATTATTAGAGTAACAAATGACACTAGAAGGGTGCCTGGGTGGCTCAGTTGTTAAGTGTCTACCTTGGGCTTGGGTCCTGGTCCTGGTCCCACGGTCCTAGGATTGAGCCCCGCATGGGACTCCTTGCCTGTTAGGATGCCTACTTCTCCCTCTCCCACTCCCCCTGCTTATGTTCCTGCTCTCACTGTTTCTCTCTCTGTGTCAAATAAATAAATAAAATCTTAAAAAAGAAAGAAAAGAAATGACACTAGATGGTATACTGAATACTCAGAAACAAATAATGAGAACCAGAAATTGTTTTAAAAAAAATTAATATGACAAATTCTATAAGCATATTCATGCTCTCTTTTCTTCTAAAGACATAAACTGTATAAAGTGTGTTTAAAACAACACATTGTTGGTTTGATGGTGGAATGTAGAACAACATCAGCACAAAAAATGGGAAAAGGGAAATGAACTATATAAGAATAACTTCTCTACAATTTACTAGAATTAAGTCAGTATAAATCTCATAAGTTAATCCTATATTTCCTTTTAAAATAATTCATTTATTTATTTGCCAGAGAGAGAGAGAGAGAGCGAGCATAAGCAGGGGGATGGGCAGAGGCAGATGGAGAAGCAGGCAGCCTGATGTGGGGCTTGATCCCAGCACCCCAGAATCATGACTTGAGCCTAAGGCAGATGCTTAACCAACTGAGCCACCCAGGCATCCCTAATTGTATATTTCAGCTCTACAGCAACCACTGAGAAAATATTTTTTTCAAAAGTAGTAAGGGCACACCTGGGTGGCTCAGTTGGGTTAAGTGTCTTCCTTCAGCTCAGATCATGGTCCCAGGGTCCTGGGATGGAGCTCCATGTTGGGCTCCTTGCGTAGTGGGGAGTCTGCTTCTCTCTCTTCCCCACAACCCCACTGGTGCGCTATCTTGTTCTCCCTTTGTCAAATAAGTAAATAAAATCTTTAAAAGTAAATACATGAATAAGTAGTAAGAAAATCACTACAGAAATTAAAATGTTATACTAGGAAATATTAGATTAAGGCATGAGGAAGTGGGGAAGATTAACAGGAGAACGAAAAAAGACAGGAGACACACAGAAGACAAACCAAAACAAAAAACACAGCAGTTATCAACACAACTACAACAAACTGAATAGACATGAAGTACGATCTGATCAAAAGACAAAGATGATCATACTGGAGAAAACAAAAACAAGATCCAACTATGTGCTGCCCAGAGGGACACCCTTTTAATTGAAAGATACAAAGAGATTGAAAGCAAGTGGATAGGAAAAAGGTCTACTGTACAAACAGGGGAAAAAGAGAGGCAATCCTAGTATCGACAAAATAGGCTTTCAACAATATAGGTTACTAGAGATAAATGGGGCATTTTTAATGAGAAAGGGTCAATTCATCTGGAAGATATAAAATTTCCAAAAATACATGTAGCTAACAACAGAGCCCCCAAAAGACACAAAATAAAAACACAGAATTGAAGACAGACAGAAAAGTCAGCAATATTGGTTGAAGGCATCAATATCCCACTTACGGTAGTGGATAGACTAACTTGATAGAAATATAGAGCAGAACAGAACTGTGAGTCCAAAAACAAACCTGCACATTTATGGTTAGCACTGGAGTTCCTTAAAAGACACTCTCCTGTTAGCTACAGACTTTCCTCAAGAATTTTAGTCTGATTGCATAACTGTCTAGTTATGTTCGCTTATTAGAAACAGTGTCTTTCAGCTAAAGTTCTGTCCATCTTTAAAAACTCTTCATTGAGAATAAAATAATTTCCTTCCTTTAATGAGGGCTGGATCTGAGGCTCTGTAACTTTCAGTAGATATGGCTCTTGCCAATCTTTTTGTTTTGTTTTGTTTTGTTTTAGATTTATTTATTTATTTATTTGAGAGAGTGCAGAGGAAGAGGAAGAGAAAGAATGTTAAGTGAGGAGCCAGATGCGGGGCTCGATCTCAGGACCCTGAGATTATGACCTGAGCTGAAATCATGATGTTGGACACCCAGCTGACTGAGCCACCCAGGCACCCCTGTAGTTCATCTTATTATAACTAATCTTTCTCCTTGAGCAGGCCTACGGGAAGAGAAAGATGTTTCTTTAGGAGGCTGTCATTCAGAGTGTGTAATTATTTGTAAAGCACATGAATAATTTCACCACGATAGTGGAAAAATGGCTATCCCCTCTGTGCTGGTGTTCATGGCACATCCAGCAACCTGAGAAATGTCTTCGTGTAAGCTGGCAGATGCTGAGAGCTCATAAGGGACATGGTGCCAGGCCCTGAGCATGCCTTGTGACATTGGCTATATTCTTAGTCCAATATCCAGCTGTTCAAATCAGGCTTGTGCTTCTGTCCCACACAGCTTCCATGCTTCCTTTCCTAACTCCTGGGATCGAAAGGATCCATCTTCTCTACCTTAAAGAAACCATATACTCACCAGAAGGAGGTAATATTACCTTTAAAAAAAAAATCTGGACGCATATTTTTCCAATGCATTCTCTTAGCCTCAGTGGAACTAGGGCTCATACACACAACCACAGAGTGGGTGGGCTGCCTCCCCTTCTTAAAAACTCAGAAACTTCACAATTGATACTCTTGTGAATTCACATTTCAGGACACTGGGGAGCGGAAACCAGAGAAGCATCTTTCCCTTTGGTTCCATAGAGATGTGAAGGGTGCGCGCGAGCTCCCGTGTCGCTTCTCAGCCCCAGTCCTACGCACTGTCTGTGCGCTTCTACTCTAACTCTTTCTCTGGAGGGAGGAGAGACGACCATCCAGGGATCCTTCAAAAGAGAATCTGAGTTCTCGACACACAGGTTGCTGTTTCAATGCAATCCTACACTGAATTATGAAAGATAAGGAAAGTTGAATATTTTACTGTTTTCAGTAGGTGGTAGTTGAACACAGGATACAATGAAATGGTCCCAAAAGTATGTGACAAGTGACAAGAAGGTTCAGGGTGGAATTACAGGGCATTTAATATTTAAGGGAAAACTGGAAGAAAATGGGCCAGTGATGGAAATGAGAGGAATCTTGGGAAAGGAAGAATAAGAGCCATGATGCTAGAAAAGCCGGGGTGAAAAGCAGTTTCCTAAGTGTGCAGCCCACAGTATCAGATGCCTTCAATAGGTCAATAGTCAAGAAACTAAAAGAGGCTGTTATTTTGGTAGCCTGGAGATCAGGAACCTTTTGAGCAATTTTAACGTCATACTGTGGACAGAAGACAAAGCCAACAAGTTAAGAGATCAATAGGAAATGAGGAATTAGAGGCAAAGAGTACTCAGCATCCCTTCAAGCCATGTGGTGGTGACAGCAAGGAAGGGACAGTTTGAAAAGGGAAAAAAAAAATAAGCAAAGCCTTTTTTTCCCTTGTAAATTTAAAATGGACGGAATGATTTGGGCATGTTTTTAGGCAAAAAATACGGAAGGGGGTAGGCAGTTATTAAAGCTTTGAGAAGGAAAATAGGATATGAAGCAAGACTCACAAGAAAATGGAACAAAAAGGAGTGTGGTGGGTAGTGTACTTCCATGTTATCTTTAGAGAGAAGAAAGCACCGGCACTGAGAGGGTGACAACCGGACCGAAAGTGAGAAGCTGGAGTCATAGGTTCATCTCCTCACTCTGAGAGGAGCTGGGGGGCTAAGAAGCTTGTGGGAGACAGAATATGGAGGAGAGAAGTAAGGCTCATGAGGAACTGTGGTTATTATTTCCTGAAATAATTTCACGGGAGCTTTTGGAGATCAGTTGTGATTGGAAAAGAGAGAAATTCATAATTTCTGAGGGCTTGTTGGGGACAAGACATTTCTATTATTAACTTCCATGGCTTCCCAAATTGCTCTGGATTCCTTTTCAGAATCACCACAACTTCCCAGCCACAGTTCGACACTCGATACGCGCGTTACTTCTACTGTTCACGGTTTTGTTTTTATGATTATACTACAGGAAATTGGTCCCTTGAATCCCTCACAGGAAAGAGGATATTCTTTCTCTCATGATGTAGATTGGCTATTTTTTTTTTTTAAACTGCATGATTCCAGGCCTCCTGTCGGTCTGGCTTTGCAGACACACTGCCCGGGACTGAAGCTTCCCTGGGTCGTGCCAAGGGATCAGACCTCACCCCACGCTGCCCCTCCATGCCAGCTCTGTTTGGCAAGGGATATGACTTTCTCTTCCCTCTACGTCACGTCATAAATCACAGCTCTCCCGTTAATCTGAAGTCTTCTAGGAATGGGTTCAACTCCTCATGTTCTGAAGCCCTTCCAGCATTAGGAGCTAAACCCCCACTCATTCATGACGCAGTTGTCACTTTAGGGGAGTTTTCGAGGGGATGAAAGAAGAATGAGAAAAATCTGCCTCTTAAATGAACACTACAGATGATCCTTTGACAATAACCTACTTAGCATGTATATTATACTTCCAATAGAAATTAAACACTGCATATGCACACAGAGAAACACACAGACACACACTAGATCAACCTGTGTAGGAGCTGGCTACGGGATATTTTATAGCTGTGGCACCTGGATGACTCTGTCGGTAGAGCACATGACTCATCATCTCAAGGTCATGAGTTCAAGCCCCACAATAGGTGTGGGGCCTACTTTAAAAAAAAAAAAAAAAGAATATTTTATAGCTGTAACTACCACCAATCTCAAACCGATTCTTGCCCCAGGATACTTCTACAGAAAATGCCAGCTTTGTCTTCCCCTTCGTCCTATTCTGGGAAAAATTTTGTGAAGGAGGACAGTGCTTTGCTATATCCATCTAGCTCCTGGTTATAGCAGAGACTTGAAGTCCTCGGTAATTATAGAAATAAGCCTTTTACTAAAAAAAGAATATAGACTTGTGGTGGGAGAAGTTGTACAAATGACAACTCTGCACCAATAAGAGGGCTTTAAGATCATGCGGGCGACTTTCGGTTGAGTATTTCTAGTCCCTGTTGATTATTTCCCATCTTCGAGTACAACTTGGCAAGCTACCTCTACTGCCTGGAATAGTGGAACACTGTTAATCAAAGAAAATCAGGTCCAATGTTCAAGTCTGGAAGACACTTCTGAAACATTATAAAGTGTGTCATCTTGGGAACCAGCTGGAGTGCAACCATTTGGAGCAGATCTATTCCTCAATATGCGCAGAGAGTAAGCCTAAGACGGGCGCGCTGGTGGTGAGTGGAGCATGAAGAAAGAGCACCGGAGACCACATAAATATCAAGCAATGACCTTCCGTTGGGGAGTTGGAGGCAATTCTTCACGTGGGCTTCTCTGCATTTAGAATTTATCTCTCTGGGTTCCAAGGTACAGGTGGGTTGTCCTAAGAATAAATAATATCACGATCCAGAAAACCAAGGGGGAAAGAGGGTGACCAGCACAAAAAAAGGAGTTATTACCTCAAATAAGTAGCAAATTCTGAAGAGTAAGACAGCCATTTCATTTAGTGGCTGCAAAGTTTTTAAAAGAGAAATAACACCTTTGAAATGCAATCATGACCTTGGAAAATATTTAGTTAATTTGGTCTATTTCTTTTCTTCTTTTTTTCTTTTTTTTTAAGATTCTATTTATTTATTTATTTGTCAGGCAGATAGAGAGAGCGTGAGTGAGCGTATAAGCAGGGAGAGGGAGAAGCAGACTCCCCACTGAGAAAGGAGGCTGATGTGGGACTCAATCCCAGGACCCTGGAATCATAACCTGAGCTGAAGGCAGACACTTAATGGACTGAGTCACCGGGCGCCCCTCCTTCTTCTCCTTCTCCTCCTCTGTCTTCTTCTTCTTCTTTTTTTTTTTTAACCAAAGATTTATTTACTTGAGAGAGGCAAAAGCAGACACCCTACTGAGCACAGAGCCCAAGGCAGGGTCGATCCCACAACCCTGAGATCATGACCTGAGCTGAAATCAAGAGTTGAACACTCAACCGACTAAGCCACCCAGGCACACCTAATTCTATTTCTAAATGCCCACTGAGTTTTATTTAAATAACTAATATAAAGTGTATTAAACAGAGTTCTTGTCAATGAACCATTTTAATAGAACATATAACTCATGAGTAAAGAGCTATACTAAAAACCCATGTTGGTAATAGTCTTTCTGGAAAAAAAAAAAAATGACTACAAATGCCCCATAGTAGTGGAGAGGCTGGCTTTTGTTCAAACTCCAGAAACACTTTCATCTTGAGAATATGTAAATCAATACCTCACACATAATTTTCTCCCAATGATTTTTCCTGCAAAATGTTATATGACAAGTTGCTCCTTTTTGAATTGCTTCTTATTTGTTTATCAAAATATCTTAGTATACAATTCCACCTCCTTGGCCTCAGAACCATGTTACTGAGAAGGACACTGGCATACACAAAGTATTCAGCAGTATCAGTTTCTAACTCACTGAGTCTCAGTCCTTATTTTGAAAATTATCACGACTCTTATATTTTAACAACATAAAAAAAGATATACCTTAAAAACCAGCCGATCAATCTAGTCACCAAATAATAACTGCTTATAATATCTACACATTTATGTTTTTAAAAATTACTATTTATGGGGCGCCTGGGTGTTTCAGTGGGTTAAAGTCTCTGCCTTCGGCTCAGGTCATGATCTCAGGGTCCTGGGATCGAGTCCCACATCGGGCTCTCGGCTCAGCAGGGAGCCTGCCTCCCCCCCTCTCTCTGCCTGCTTCTCATCTCTGTTTGTCAGATAAATAAATAAACTCTTTAAAAAATTATTTATGATTTAGTTTTCACACGTGCTTGGGTTTCTCCTTCCTCCATTCAAAACCTATTATGGGGGGCACCTGGGTGGCTCAGTGGGTTAAAGCCTCTGCCTTTGGCTCAGGTCAGGGCCCCAGGGGCCTGGGATCGAGCCCCGCATTGGGCTCTCTGCTCAGCGGGGAGCCTGCTTCCTTCTCTCTCTCTCTGCCTGCTTCTCTGCCTACTTGTGATCTCTGTCAAATAAATAAATAAAATCTTAAAAAAAAAAAAAACCTATTACGGAATTACTGAAATGTGTTATCTTGAAACTGAGGGAGACCCACGGATCATCTCATCTATATATAGCCTCACTTTATAAGTAAGACCATCGGGGCTCAGAAAAGTAATGTAACGTGGATACAGGTTTACTCTGCTCAAGAAAAGTAATACCTTATAACAAGTCAAATATAAAATCTAATGTAAAGAACTGGTCTCCAGAGTCTTTGAATTTAATGAGAAAAGATAATGGCCTCTTTTTTTTCCCCCCCAAATGAAATAGTTTCAGATTTATTTAAGTTTTGTTGAAACATTCTTAGAGCTTTCGATGAGATGAGACAGATGAAGGGGTACAGGTTTCCTGTTACTAGCTACTCCTCCGGGAGTGACTGGCTTGTGCCCTTGCCTGGGTACAGCAGCTTCTTCTCCCGGAGCTATTATGTCTACAGCCCCAGACAGTGATTGGTTCCCAAACATTCCGCCCAGGGCTCTTGCACTAGAAAACTCAGCTCCTCAGAAAGCTAGCAACACTAACTTGAGGTATTTCCTTTTATGTCTGCTCATCTTTGTTTATGCCTTAGTTTGACTTTCACTTAAAAAAAATTAGCCAGAAGCACTAAGCATTAGTCTAAGAAATCACTGCTACTCCAGTGATAGACTGGGAGTCTCGGTTCTCCACCCGAGCTCTACACACGCCCTTAAAGTATCCGGTGTTCATTTTGTTCTCTGGTTCTTGAAAGTCCCTTTGAATCCTAAATATGCTCCTTGGAAAAGTTAACAAGTGCCCACCAGCTATCCCTGTAACTGAACAGAAGCACGGGCTCCCACTGGCTCCAACTACGGGAGGCGGCTAGTTTCCCCTTGCTTTATAAGAAAAAGGAGAAATTTCCCTGACCTACAACAATTTAAATAGCCTTCTGGTCTTGGCCACAAGTGAGTGTGGATACGTGCAAAACCAAAGAGACAGAACATCTTGATATAAACCATTTTAATCACTGGTTTTCAAGAAAGGCAATTCTGTCTCCAAGCGACATTTACAACATCTAGAGACATTTCTGGTTGCCCAGATTGGAGTGAGGAGGGGCTACCTAGCCATTCCGTCATCAAAGGGTCAGAAGCCAGTGACGCAGAGGACACCAAGCTCAACAAAGAATTATCCTGTCGAAAATATCAATAGTGTTAAGGGCTAGAACCTTGATCTAAATTTTTGCTATCCAGACTGTTGTCCTCTGGCAGCTTTGGCCTCCTCCAGGAGCTTATCGGAAACCTGAGCCCCATCGATCTACACGAAGACGGCCAGGTGATTCAGGTAGACCATCAAATGTGAGAAGCACAGATTACACCACATTTAGACAATCCTCGAGTGTTCTAAAATATCATCTGCCCAAAAGAAAACTCTTAACTTAATAACAGGCTCACTGTTCCAGCATCCTGTCTCTACTTCAACAGTACGGTTATTACCAGTAATTCCACTGGATATTACATTGTTACATACAAAAGGAAAAAAAAATCGCATTGCTCAATAATATGGAAAACTATATAAGGAGGACTTAAGTGCACTGGAACATCTAATAGGATAATGCACCTTAAGAATCTGTCAGAAAAGGCTATCATAGGTACCATTTCTCCAAATAATTTAACCACGGGATCTATTTTATCCTCAGAACCTTTAATAAGTCTAAGTTATCAGAGAAGACAATTTCCTTCTCTCAGCATAGGAACTAGGGAGGAAATGATTAAAGTTGAGACCTCTCTCAACAGAGTCTTGAAGTAGTTATTACCTGAGACACATGTGGCTTCAACAAAAGGCAAAGCCCACAGCCTGCTTTGACAATGAGTCTGACTGGAATCCCGTAGAACCTCAGCAAGAGAAAAACGTTGCCAAGTCTGTGCCCGAGTAGAATCACACAGAGGTAATTTCTTATACACAAAAATCTTAAAAGATCCAGAAAAATCTCTTGGGCACTGTTGTATGTTGAAAGGACAAAGTTCAAGCCTATAGATGAATTCTCTTCATTTGGAAATCTTATTAAAAAAAATACATGCTTCCCTCACATTATCTGACTGCTTTAGTGATGGTACCCTTCCTGGGATATGCAATAAGAAAAAAAAAAAAATCTTGAACAAGCACTCTTTGGGAACAAACAAATCATGAAACAGAAGGAAAAAACATACCTAAGTAATTCAGTGTCACTGGTGACTTTACTGTACACATAAATTACACGTAGTCACAGACCGTCTCTTTTCGTCGTTACTCATTATATTAAGTTATTTGAGATTCGCTTAATGAATAGAATCGCCGTACTGTGGATAGCTTTGGACAACCACAAACAACCGCAACCTTAGCAATTCACAACCCTTGGGGCTCCAACAGACTGACTTCCAGTCCCTGGCATTTAACGTTGATGCGTAGATACCTAGAAACAGACACAGTGTTACATTATCAAGGGAAGAGATGTAGCTTTCTAACTGCGATCAAGAGCGAAGAGACGGGATTTGGGGTCATGCGTATCTGGGTTCAGTCCCGCTTCCTCAGGAAGGCCTGCAAATTCCCCAGGCCTCCCATCCCCACGACCATGCTCGGAAGGGCCGCGCCTTCTTCTTCACACCCTTGTGACACGGTGACACCGGGGACGTGACGCATGGAAAGCAGAGCACAGGGGTTTGTTTATAATACGGCACCATTCTGCCGGCCGTGCCTACCGTTCCATTTAATATTTCCGTTTTTTAAAAAAGATTTTATTCATTTATTTGAGAGACAGAAGTGTGAATGAGGGGGAGAGGAGAAGGGCAGAGGGGAGCAGCAGGCTCCCCACTTAGCAGAGAGCCCGGCGCGGGGCTCGATCCCAGGGTCCAGAGGATCATGACCTGAGCCAAAGGCAGGCACTTAACCGACGGAGCCACCCAGTGCCCCAACATTCCCACCTTTATGGCTGTCTGGCTACTCAGACATCACTGGGTAAAAAACAGCCATTTCAGTTTATCAAAGTCGTTCTCTCGCCCAGAGCTTCGGCAGGAGAAGCGAGCCCCATCACCTCTGCCAGTCGATGGTGTGATTAAGGCATAACGGGCCCAATCAATTCTGCTGATCAGGGGAGGGATAAACGCCAGAGCCACACTTCACTGAGAGGAGCGTTCCTTCAAGAACAACGCCAACACCAAAAAACAAAAACAAAAATTAAAAAAAGAAAAAAAAAAAAAATTCAAGGGTTTACCATGAACTCACACGGGTGCGTTCAAGGTGTTGGGGAGAGGCTTTCCGAAAGGTCACCAGGCAGGCGACCCCGAGTCCGGAATTTTGGCAAAGGCGATCACCTCTCATGATCGCCCTGTGAAATTACAGGACGGCTTTGCTTCCCGGACACCGCAAAACCGTCAGAGGGTGCACTCTAGTTCTCTCCTACATTTCGCTCTCATGTTTGTGACGCCAGAGTTAAATGCTCACCCCGGAAACTTCCCTGACCGAGGAACGAGGGAAACAACGCCCCACGGTCGGTTCTTCTGCCGGAGCCCAGGTCCCTCCCGTCGGAAAGGCACTTCATCTCCTTCAGCGTCTGGCTCCGCGTCAGAACAAGAGCGAAAGGAAATCTTCACTTTCGCCCTGCTCGCGAGGTGGCCGGAAGCATTCGTTTAGGGTCTACGAAACAATTTATGTGCTTCAAAGCGATAATGCTGTTCCACGAGGCCATCACATTCCCCAGAGCCTCTTCTTGATGCTGCATAACATGATCCCATCTTTCTCCCAGAGGCCTCCGGTGATGCCTTGCTTGTTGCTCTCGGTGAATATTAAATTGTACCTGTCGGGCCTGACGTGCAAAACCAGGGAAGAGGTTTCTTAACAGGGAAAAGAAAGGCACAAAGTTGTGGAAGCAACATGGTACCCCAGTGCCACAGAGTAAAACACTGAGGGGAAGACGTTCAACAAATACTGACTGAGGGGTGCCTGGGCGGCTCAGTCGGTCAAACGTCTGCCTCCGGCTCAGGTCATGATCTCCAGGTCCTGGGATCGAGCCCCGCATCAGGCTCCCAGCTCAGCGGGGAGTCTGCCTCACTTTCTCCCTCTGCCCCTCCCCCTGCCTGTGCACTCTCTGTCTCTCAATCTTTCCAATAAATAAATAAAATCCTTACAAAAATACTGATTGAGCACTTATTATGTGCCGATCCTGCCCAGAAGTTTGGACTACATCAGTGAGGGAAACATACAAACCCCCCTGCCCTCATGGGACTTAGATTCTAGTAGCAGGAGATAGAAAAAAATAATAATTACTGTAATAAATCAGCAAATTATATATTCTCTTGGAAGCTGCCAATCGTGTATTTTAAACAAGAATAGTAGAGTGTGAGAGACAGGGAGGTTGCACATGTAAGCAGGCTGGTCCAAGTAGGTGTCCTTGGGAAGGTGACGTGGAGCAAAGAGTTGGAAGACGGAGGGAGCCAGCTATCTGGGCTTCTGAGGGATGTGCATTCTGGGAAGAGCAAGAAGCAGTGCAAAGGCCCTGAGGTAGAACAAAACTGGTCTGCACTTGTGTGTACAGGATGAGGGGCTGGGAGATGAAGGCCAAGAGGTGACAGGAGGCCAGCTGCCCTTGCCAGGACTAAAAGGAGAGAGGAGGCAGGGTGCCCGGGCAGAGCACTAGGGCACCGGCAATAAGGGTGTGTGGACTCAGTACATGCTTTTGTTTCTAGAGGAATTTTGTGAGGGTCCAGATGGTCTGAACTTGCGTTGGTGAACACTAGGTCTCCAATGCCTCATGGAACTATAGAGTCCTGCATTTAGATTAAGTCAGAATGATACAGTTACCATTATGGCAAAGAAACCAATCTTGAGTTACATTCAGAAGCACTTTGCATTTTATTTGTAATTCAAATTTAAAAGAGCAAAGCAGATTGCAAACCACGAGGTGTAATGTTTTGTGTATGTGTGAAAATTTCCGGTCATATATGCGACATTTTACTTGTGTTTCAATAACCACTTTACAATAGAAAATGTTTCAATTGTTATTTCTTTTATATTTATTTACTTGAGCGGGGAGGGAGAAAGAGACAGGGAGCATAAGCAGTAGGGAGACACAAGCAGAGGGAGAGGGAGTCTCAGCAGACTCCGCCCTGAGCTCAATCTCATGAACCTGAGATCACGACCTGAGCCGAAACCAGAAGTCAGCCACTCAACCAACTGTGCCACCCCGGTGCCCCTTCAATTGTCATTCTTATATAATTGTAACTTCTCACTAAACTGTAATGTTGCTCATTACTCTGACATGCCAAAAAATTGTTTGTTTTTTTTTTATGGTGCACCTTTTTATTTTTTTTATTATCATTTTTAAAGTAGGCTCCACACGCAGTGTGGAGCTCAACTCGGGACTTGAACTCACGTCCTTCAGATTAAGACCTGAGCTTAGATCAAGAGTTGGATGCTTAGGAGAGGGAGCCACTGAGATGTCTCTCTAATTTTTTCCAAAAATTGTTCTAATGTACTAAGAAATATTGAGCTCTTGCTTATTTCCTTTTTCTACTGTGATATTTGCTTTTATCAGTTTGAACATGCATACGAAGTACAACGAAATTTCATTTTCCTCTCTTCTTCTTCAGGTCATTATATCCATTTGATTTCATACTTATTATTGAAGATAAATTTTTGCATAGAGAAGGGAATGTTAAAAAATGAACCATTCCAGTTGTCAAATCCACCAGGCAGGCTAATGACTGGAAGCAGGCCCTTGATTTCCTTTCCCAAATATTCAGCGCACGAAGTACAATAAAATCACTTAGTCTGGAGGCCGACTTCATTACTTTTGGCCACAGTGGGAAAGTTTCATTAATAGCCGAATCAATAAATGGGTCAATAAGAAAAAGTGAAAACAGCATAGATAACAGACAGTGGGAGCCTGATAGGAGCCCTCATGCCAGACGCGGGACACAGGAACCGCACTGTCACCTGATCTGTATTTATGGCAATAAACTGATCTGTTTACTTGCTTTCAGTAGCTAGAAGGGTTTTAGGCAAACAAATGTAATTGTTATTTCTAACTACAGTAATAATTAAATCGTGTGAATGATACCCAGCAATGTATTTTTTTTTAGATTCTGGTTTTACAAAAGCATAATGACAGAGAAAATCAATCATGATTGTCCATCACACGATCGATGACTTTGCCCCTTTATGTATACAATTAACAACTGATGGTTATTGCCTATGAGTCAAACTGAGAATAAGTATTAAACACATTTGAATGAACACTTTTATGAATACACACCTGAGAGAAGTAATTTTGTTTGATGGCAGAAACCTAGTAGATGTGTTTTTGAACCACCACATAGCAAACTATTTATGTTTTCTGATATAAAAACTTTAAGTCATAATGATTCTTTCCACATATGTATTATATGACCCAACAAAATACAAAACAGGCTATATAACACAAAACTGTTATATCAGAAATTTTGTTCATTGTCAAAGCACTTTTTAAAAGAAGAGATAGTAACATCATTTTCTGTAGTTATTTATGATAATTTAATCCATACCTTGACCATTATTTCCTTGGGTATTTGAATTTGCCAATAATCATCATAGCCTACACACAAAACGGGACTCTCTTTTGGTGCAATAATTAAGAGTTAATAACACTTCCAGACACATTTTCTGTATTATTTGTGCACCTTTGGGTGTTTCCTTTAAAAAAAGGAAAATAAAAATTTGAGCTTACTGATCATCTAAGTATTAACTTCTTACTGCAAAATATTCAGAAAAATAAACACTATTAAAAGGAAAATAACCATTATATCATCGGAAAAAGCACAGTGAACAGTGGACTAGTGGACAAGTTCATTTGTATTTATATTTACTATCTCTTCAAAACTAGTAATTTTCAAATTAAAAAATGGTATGCAGTCAGAAAAAGACAAATACCATATGATTTCACTCAGATGTGGAATTTAAGAAACAAAACAAAAAAGCAAAGGGTAAAAAATAAGAGAAAGAGAGAGACAAAGCAAGAAACAGACTCTTAACTACAGAAAACAAACTGATGGTGACTGGGGGAGGTGGTCAAGGAGATGGGGGAAATAGGCGATAGGGATTAGGGAGGGCACGTGTGATGAGCACCAGGTGTTGTATGAAGTGTTGAATCACTATAGTACAGCTGAAACTAATATTACACTGTATGTCAACTAATTAGAATTTAAAATAAATTAAAACATGGTTTCATACTATTTATTTAGTTGATGATGGGGGGGGGCGGATTTTACACCAAAAGCAAAGGTAACAGAAGCAAAAACAAATGAGTGGGACTACATCAACCTAAGAAGTTTCTGCACAAGGCGGGGGGGTTGGGGGGAGGTAGGAAAAGAAAAAATGAAAAGATGGGATTGGGAGGGAGACAAACCATAAAAGACTCAATCTCAAGAAACAGACTGAGGGTTGCGGGGGGGAGGGGGGACGGGAGAGGGTGGTGGGGAAATGGACATTGGGGAGGGTATGGGCTATGATGAGTGCTGTGAAATGTGTAAACCTGACGATTCACAGACCTGTACCCCTGGGGATAAAAATACATTATATGTTTATTAAAATAAAAAAATTAAAAAAAAAAAAGTTTCTGCACAGCAAAAGAAGTCACCAACAAACTGAAAAACACCCTCTTGAACGAGAGAAAATTTTCACAAACGCTATGTCTAACAAGAGATTAATATCTAAAATATATAAGGAAATCATACAATTCAAGAGTAAAAAAACAACCAATCTGATCTAAAAATGGGCAGAAGCTCTGAACAGACATTTCCAAAGAATATATATTCAAAGAACAGGTACATGAAAACATGTTCAACTAATGAAAAAAGATGTTCATTGATCATTAGGGCAATCTAAGTCAAAACCACAATGAGCTAAATCACCTTAATACCTGTTCGAATGGCTAGGATCAAAGTAAGAGATAAGTATTGGCAAGGTGTAGAGAAAAGGGAACCCTTCTACACTATTGGTTGGAATATAAATTGGTGCAACTATGATGGAAAACAGTATGGACACTGCACAAAAAATTAAAAGTAGAATTATCATATAATCCAGCAAATCTACTTCTAGATATTTATCCAAAGAAAATGAAAATACTAAGTAGAAAAGATAAAGGCCCCCCTCCCCACTTTCATTGCAGTATTATTTACAACAGCTAAGACATGGAAACAACTTAAATGTCCACTGCTGGACAAATGGATAAAGAAAATGTGATATGTATGTGTGTATGTGTGTGAATGTATATATATATACATTTAACATCATACATGTGTCATACCATATATATCACATGTCATACACTTATACATATATAATATGAATATATGCATAATGGAATATGTAAATGATATTCCACATGTAATATTGGAATATATATTCTAATACACACACATGTGCACAATGAAATATAATTCAACTGCAAAAAAGAATGAAAATCTTGCCACTTGCCAACAACATGGGTGGAACTTGAGGGCATTATGCTAAGTGAAATAAGTTACAGAAAGACAATAATAGTATGATCCCACTTACACGTGGTATCTAAAAAACAAACTCATAGATATAGAGGACAGGCTGTTTCTTGTCAGAGGTGGGGGAGGGGAGCGATGGGTAAAATGGAAGTCAAAAGGTACAAATTTCCAGGGGCGCCTGGGTGGCTCAGTTGGTTAAGAGTCTGCCTTTAGCTTAGGTCATGATCTCAGGGTCCTGGGATGGAGCACTGAGTCTGAGCCCCTGCTCAGCTGGGAGTCTGCTTCTCCCTCTCCCTCTGCCTCTACCTGCCCCTGACCTGCTCACGTGCACACGCTCACTCTCAAATAAATAAATTAAATCTTTTTTTTTGAAAAGGTACAAATTTTCAGTTATAAAATAAATAATTCATGAGGAAGTAATGTACAGCATAGAGGCTATAGTTTACAAAACTGTACTGCATGTTTGAAAGTTGCTAAGAAAGGAGATCTTAAAAGTTCTCATCACAAGAAAAAAATTGTAACTATGTGTGGTGATGGATGTTAACTAGGCTTATTGTGGTGATCATTTTGCAATATATACAAACATGAAATTATTACGCTGCACACCTGAAACTAACATAATGCTATATGTCAATTATAACTCGATTTAAAAAAATAAATAACATAAAAAGATTTCTTTTTACTGTGTGTAAACTACACATCAGTACATTGATTTAAAAAGATAAAAAACAAATACAAAGAAAAAAAATTACATCTGTTGGATTGCAATTTCAAAATAAAAGCAGTGTGTATATGATAAACAAACTGAAATCATGGGGGACAGAGCGTATCTTCCACAGTTCTTGTCCATACGCACACATACAGAACACGACTCTTACGGCTGCACAGTATTCCATTGTCGAGATACACTCTATTTTACTTCACCATTTGGCTGCGATTAATCTTACTCTCTCCCCGCCCTTGTCCTCATGTCTCTTTTTCTCGCTTCCTATCCTCTCCCTCTTACCTTTTTAGCATGATTAAAATGGACTGGGCACTTACCATGTTATATCCAGCTTCTGTGTTCAGCTTTACCTGTCTCGTCACAGCCCCCCTCAGAACTCTCTGAGCGATCATTATCAGTCCACCCATTTTACAGATCATCGAAATGAGAGGTAAAGAAATTGCCCAAAGGCATCAAGAACAAAAGCAAAGCCGAGATCCACATTCAGAAGGCTCAGTTTCTAGAGCTAGTCTTTTACCACCTCACCGTGATAGATCCCGAAACACACCTTTTTCAGTATGTGGCATTATGCTTTTGCCTGAACATTTCCTTAGAAAAAGTTCCCATCGATGGCTCTACTCATAACGTTCATTTAAAAATTCTGATTCATACTTTCAAATTCTCTTCAATTAACCTTCTACCAAAAATGCATGGAAATGCCTAGTTTTCCACTTCGTAGGACCCAATATGGCTTATTCAATATTTTACAGTATTTTTGTTTGATTCGTCTTTTTGTTCCACTTCTGCTCTTCCCTGTCTCCTGCTTCCTGGGCATGGGAGAGGACCGAGCCTTCTGACGCAGCCTCTTGAGGACGTCTGAGGACAGTGAGTCTCCCAAAGCTGCCAGTCCCGCTCCTGCAGTCACAACCCCCAACTGCAAAGGTGCAAACCGCTCCAGCGGGCTGGCCCTCCGTGCTCGGGAAACTGTTGACACTTGGGGACTCTTCAGTCCTCAAGTACCTGGGGCGCTCTCCTCCGTCTCTCTCCCAATACGCCTCATGGTATTTCCAGGACAACGAAGCAGCCGCGTGTGCACTGGGCACCAAGTGTCTAGAGGATCCTCACAGAAAGACTTCCCTCTCCTGTATTCGGTTCCCTTCCAGCCTCCTATTCATCCGGGACCGCCAGTGCCTTCTGTCTGATAAAACGGTTCTTGTACGTATGCGGCATTTGACCCATGACGGCCGTCCCTGTCCCATCGCCCTTTCTGCTCAGCCAGCAAACTCTAGTGCTATTCACACCTGTCCTTCCTTAGCTGGACCCCAGGCTGTATTAAAAACAAACAAACAAACAAAAAACCCAAAAAGCCCCAGCTGGCCTTTCTCGGGTACCTCCCACCTCCCAGCCTCTTTGTCAATTTTCCTTTCATTACCAGCCCAGCGAAATATCCAATCAGGCTATCTGCCTACTTCATGTATGAGCTCCACCAACAAGATTTCTGCTGGAAAAACAGCCCATGCTGCATGGAGTCCAACCCCAACTCCACCGACCGTCCTTCCATGCCCCTAGTCCCCCAGCCCACCAACTGCTCCGGCCGCTCGAGTCGGGCGCCTTTGTAAACCACTCTGCTGACGGAGACTTCACACCAGCCACCTGTTTGTCACCTGCCCTATACAAGTGAGATCCTCTCCCACTGCTGTCCATGACACCCACTCTCCCAGCGTTCTCCTCGTATGATTTTCCCCTTTTCTCACATCACTGCCTGGGTTTCTCCTCCCGTACTAAAGAAGAAACCGCAGACCCAAAATGGAGTCACTTGTGCTAAGCCCACCTCACCAAGACTTAACACCTAACTTAACTGAAGTTTCAGTCTGTCCCAGAATGTGAGCTTGGTCAGTCAGTCTGGAATGTTCTGGTTAGCACCAGGAAGGTAATCCACTGGACAGATCCCTGTGTTTGCCCAAAGCAAGGTGACTTTGCCTGAAACAATCCATTCCGTGCTAGTAACTTCTTTGTCCCCCTTCCTATTGCCTATAAAAGTCTTCCATTTTGTACAGCTCATCAGAGCTCCTTCCTTTCTTTTAGGTAGGATGCTGCCCAATTCATGAGTTGTTGAATAAAGACAATAAGACCTTCATGAATTGTTGAATTCATGAATTGTTGAAGACAGACAATAAGATCTTCAAAATTTTCTCAGTTGAATTTTATGTTTTAACACCATAACTGTTGGTCATTCCCCATGGTGTTGCAATAGGACCTGTGCTAACTCTACACTCTGTCCCTTGACAATCTTTTTCATGTTTTCCATCACTGTTTGCTTACTTGATGATACCACAGTTCCACACATCCAGCAGGATCCCGCTCCTGATTCTCTGCCCATATATCTAATTGTTTATTTTCCTATTTCCTTAGAAATCCAGGTCTCTATCTTCAACACTTGGATAAAATAGATTTCTGTTCACAAACAGACATAGCTCTTGGCTGTTTCTTAACTTAAAAAACAAAAGCAAAAACAAAAACAAAAAAGATTTATTTTAGAGAAAGAGAGCGTGCCGAAGCAGAAGGAACAGAGAGAGTGGGAGAGAGAATCTCCAGCAGACTCCATGCTGAGTGTGCACAGACTGATGTGGGGCTCGATTTCAGGACCCGGAGATCAGGACCTGATCTGAAACCACGAGTCAGATGCTTAACCAACTGAGCCACCCAGGCACCCCTCTTACTTAACTTTAGATCTTATCCTAGATACTGTTTTCTATGGAAGCCTTCTACAAGTGCAAATCTAGATTGAGTGCCTTCTTATCCTAGAGCACCCTGGACTTCTCTTATAACACTTAGCACACTGTATTATACTTTCTATACAATTTTCAGTCTCTTCAGTTGACTGTAAACTGGCCCCACGAGGACAGAGAAAACACTAATTTTTTCCACTACTGTATTTACAGCACTGCACAATGCACACAGCAGGTGTTCCTATCACTGAGATGAACTGAACGGAATGGAATTAAATTCTGCCTGGGTTCTCTCTCTAAATATAGGCCACCAAAGCTGGGTTGTTTTGACCTGCCCTGTTACTCTCTGTGTCTCAGCTGTCACTTTTCAGGGATGTTTGCTCAAATATCTTCCTCAAAAGCCACTTTCTCCAAAGTTATCAACTCTTGCTAATTGTTGCCAATGAAGCCACTGACCCATCCATTTTTCAGAGGAGAGGAATCTTCAGATCCATCTGGGTTCTGTTTAACACCTCGCCACAATTTGAAAAGTCTTTCCCATAATTATCACCCCCCCAAGTTTATTTAGATATATTTAAGCATTTTGAAATCATCTATTGATCTGGAATTTGTGTTCCTAAAATCTAACTATATATATAAAACTATATATACAACTATATATAGCTATAGACTACACGTAGCTACATTCTATGTACAGTCACATTGTACATGTATAGTTATATTCTTTCTATATATAGCTACATTTTATATATAGTTATATTCTACACATAGTCACATGATATATACATATGACATATGTCTCTCTGTGTGTATGTGTATCTCCCAATTGGTTAATTATTCTGGTACTAATTATCGAGCCCTTCATATATTCTCCAACAATTGAAAATTTCAACTCAACTAAATAGTAAAATCTCCTAGTGCCTTGGAGGGGAGTGTGGATGCCAGAAGCAGATCCCCAGGTCTAACCCCACTCTGACACTCAATGCACCCCGGGCAGGTCACTTAACCGCCTGTGCCTCTGTAACTCAGGGGGAACAATAGTCACTACTTTCAGGGTTCATTTACATGTAAAATGCTTAAAGCAGTACTGATATAAAGCAATGTTCTGTGTATTAATCACTGTCTTCTGTTTTTATCTTCAGCCCCATTCAGCTTTTCATTATGTAACCTGTGCCACGCGGTTCTAACTGCTATGGAAGGGTAACACATTTTCATGTCCAGGAGAATAATCTCACCTCTCACCCCACTTCCTCTTATTAAAAAACAAACAAACGAACAAACACACACTTTGCAACGTTTGTGCAACCTTTTTTTTTGTAAAATTTATTTCCCAAACATACTGGTAACAACATTTCCCTGTTACTTATGGCTTGCTTTTTAGGAGTCAGGCACTGTATCAAGTCTTTATTGACACAAAGATAATCAAGTTTAATCATATGAGGTATCATGATTAAATTTGCTTTTTAGATTAAAAGAATAAAAATTGGAACCATTAAGTAAGGAACCCAGGACACCTGATTCTAAAATACGTACCCCGTATGACTAAGTGTATCGCTTCTTTCATATAAACTCTTGCAGAAATCGGGCTCAGATTTAGATTAAATTAACATATTTATTTGGGGAGAACTGACAGTGTTGTATATTAGGACTTTCTATTCAATATTATGATTATTCTTTAACAATTATTTATGTTCTTCCTTAAAGTTTTATACTATTAATATAACTAATAATTATAGAGTACTTGCCACAGTGTAGGCAACGATTTGAATGGCTTACAAATATTAATGAATTTAATTCTCACCATGACCATACGGCATTAGCTTTATTGTTATCATTTTCATTTCACAGAAAGGCACAGCGATGTCTTCTTAAATTAAGTGACTTCATATCATACAGCTGTTGAGTGGCAAAGCTGACCTTTTTACTATACTTAGCTGCCTCCAGAACCCATGACTTTTGATCACTAACCTCTCAGCTATTGTTCAAGTCACAGATAAAGTATATTTTACCTCTTCATATACCATTGATATTAGTGACTGGGAACTTTTCTCCTCCCATTTGTATTTTGTTATTGCTAGTGTACGGGAAAGCGTTCATTGGTCTTTGTATATTATTCTGCCATCCTGTTGAAAAGTGATAAATCAGTTAATTATCCTAGGTTATTTAGGAAGCTTATCAAAATAAATTTAGATTTTGTTTCTCAATAACGAAAACTTACCATTTTTATGTTTTTAAAAAACATTAAAAATTTTTTTAAAAATGTTTTGGTTGGTACTTCCTGAACAATTTTTTTGTTCCTGAACAATTTTAACTAGATTCTGTATTAGACACACCTATACCTGTCTTATATTCCACATCACTTGAGATGCCTCTAGTAAGAGAGGTTCTGCAATTTTTTTTTCCCCATGAGGGTACTGTCTAACCTGTTAAGGGCACACTGGACACAGAGTCTTACATTCAGTCACTGATTATCATTCACTAGACCTTTTATTATGAAAGAGTACAACAGCGCCCCCCCCCACCATCCTGCAAAATAAGGCTCTAACCCATTCAGTTGAGAAGACAGCTATGTATTACCCAGTAGGGCTCTGTTTGCCACACTGTGGATGCACAATTAGTATTTATAAATAAAAGGAGAAGTGTGAGTAAGGGTTTATGCATCTTATGCCTGTCATGATTAATCCTTCCAAGTTCACTTAAAAGCATTCCATAATAAATTATACTAATCGGTACTTTAAAGAAAGACATGCACTGTTCAGCTCAAGGTCATGTAATTTTTATTGAAATAAATCACAATTCACATGGCAGAAAGCTTTGCTATATCCATTGATTATTTTCATCAGGGCTTAGGAATCAAATGAGATCAATCCAAACGCATTAGAAGCAACCCTAAGTAGCTTTCCTACATTTCATATACGGTTACCCAGGAAGTAAACATGACACACACTTGTGGTTTCAGTAATTGAAATGGCCGCTAATGTGGCTCCAAGGCTTCTAAGTTTCTGGGTTTTGTTTTGTCTTTTTTTTTTCCCCCTTTCAGTGATGACACACACTCACTGGTTTTTAACATGGGAGGTATTGAGTCAATGATCTTTGACTTATTTTTGTCGCAGCACTGTGAAGGCTGTTCGTGCTGCAGGTTCCTGTTTGATTTAGTTCTTAAAAAATCATTTTAGCTTTTTAAAGGAGTTCTGAACCATTCCCTTCCAAATCTTCAGGTATAAACTTAGGTATAATTACAGAAAAGTCAAATGCCTATAAATTGGCACGAGCGTATTGTGGTCAAAGAAGACCTACATCTCAAGCAAGGTGAATCCAGATCTTTTAAATCTACATTTACGTATGCTCGTTCAGTTTAATCCGTACACGTTACACAGAAACATAATCCATAAGTAGTTTCAGGTCTCTGCTCTTTCCATAATTCTGTTTGCGGTATTACCCTTTGCAATAACATTATAAAACATCCAAGAAATAATAGGAGTGTGAGACTTCAGACTTTCCTTCTACACTTACTGGTGAAAACCTCCACCTTTGATTAGCGAACCCGACACCGTCTCTGCTTCTCTACTCTCTGCTGAGCACTGCCAGAGGCAAAGTCCATACTAATGTGGATGAGGGCCACTACACAACCCTAATTTTGGTCTTCAGAATATCTGTTAAAGGTGTTTTGTTTCCTAGATTCCCCGTCTCGTTCATCACAGAGGTTTTTCCAAGACTACATCATGCTCTCTTGGCCAGCGAAGCCACCAGCTCCCCATTTCAAAGGATGATTTTGACTCCTACTGACCCATGAACTGTGGAAACCTAGGAAAAGCCTCCCATCTCTCTCCAGTCCAGATGAACTTGAAAGCGGAGCTTCCTAAGATACACTACTATCATCACTGAATTTAAATATGTAATCATAGTGACAAAAAGAAGAATGAGAACGTAGTTCATTCCAATGATTCTGAGATGCACACTTCGCCACATTCTAACATCTCTGAATGCATCTCAGAGCCAGCAGCTTCTTACAGCCCCTTTTAGGCAGATAGATGGTGGTCTTGGTGCTGTTCTCAAGCCCAGCACACGTGGGAAAGGGGCCCCTCTGTTTCACTCAACGCGCTCTTGAAGGGCTTTGAGGAAGGAATAGTGGTTCTGGCTGTTGTCTGAAAACCTTCCAGTGACATATTCTGCTGAGATCAAGAAAACAAAACTTGCAGAATGTGTCACAACAGCTCAAAAGACAATCACAGAAGCAACCGGGAAACACTTCTTAAAAAGATTCTGTGTCCTCACCACTTCTGTGTCCTTGAGGACGGTGGTGTGCGGAAAACAGAGCTGATGACACACCATCAAAAGTGAGTCAGAAGAGAAAGACTGTGGAAAAGTTTTGGGAAGTGCTTAACCCACGTATTGAACTTGGACTTTCATTTTTTAAGAATGTGCAATAATACCTTCCATTCTTTAAGAATGCACAACATGAAAATGAAGAACGTATGTCGAGATGAGTCTAAAAGACCTTTTCCAATAGATACAAAATGAAAAAAATAATCTAAAAAATTAAATACCTTAAAATTTAAAAAAAACCAACTTTGTGTCCTAGTCTTCCTTCCTTCTTCCCTTCTTTTTTCTTCCTTCCTTCCCTCTCTCCCTCCCTCCTTTCTCTTTCCTTTCTTCTTTCTCTTTCTTTCTTTCTTCCTTTCTTTCTCTCTCCTTTCCTCCCTCCCCACCTCCCTCCTGTCCCACCTCATTTCCCTTCCTCCCTTCCTTTTCTTTTCTTCTTCCTTCCTTCCTTCTTCCTTTCATCCTGTCTCTCTTAGTGGTACAGAAAATAATGGTGTGTCTTAATTTTAAAGTGTCTCAGATTTTGGCAATACTTTAAATGGTATTTGTGTTCTGACATTTAGTCACATGCAGTGATAATTAGTCTAAAGACTGACAATACAAAAAGCCACTTTTCAGATTACTATATTTTTTACAAGTACATTTTAAATGCCTTTATTTTCACTGCTATACTAATCAAAATATTTTAGAAGTCCTTTTGACAAGGCTCTTGCTCTTAAATTCAAATACTCATAAATTTAACGTTTTATATTTTAAGTGGCATAAAAATCTGGGTTGTTTCTGATTAACTCTATGACTTTTGTCATATAGATGCTTATAATTATCTTTAAAGTAGGTGAAAATCATCTTCTCAGAATCATCATCCAGGAGAATGTTGTTTATTTTTATCACTAAGGAAAAATTTTTATTTCTTCAAAAAATTATTATCCATCTTTCCTCTAGTCATTATACAACACTTATTTTCTGGTCTATAACCACAAATTACAGTAAACTTCCTCTTCAAGTTTTATAAAGATTGTGAAACTATTATATCTTTTCCTCAAGTGAAAATAACACATATTTACTAAAAATATCTTGTATGTATAGGTATGGGTGTTCACACTGACCCGTCTTCACTACGTGAAATTGGTCTAACTACTTCCACGGATGACAACGAATATAATGACTGGAAATGAAGGTCAAGACGAACAGCAAAAAGAAGAAACAAATACATATGCATTAAGAAAAGCGTGTCCCAACATCACAGATATTACGGTACCTTGATGGGGATGGTGCATTCTGAGTTCATCTGCCATTCTAGGCTGGATCAGAAGGAGTCAAGTCAACTTACTGACAACCAACAAGAAACCAGAATCCATTACTGGAGAGCCCTTATTGCCCGTCTCCCTATTCTCTCCTGTATTGCTGTATTCAGTGAGAAACTCACGAAACTGAAAAACCCTGACATCCTTCATCTTTGTCAAGGTCCTAAAAACATTATAGTCAATGTCTTAAAGTCACTTAAGCCCTCTGGCTCCATGCACTTAGCCTGTAAACTCTCCATAAATGACTGCTGATTTGCTGACGGGAGGAAGTGACAAATTAGTGAATTAAAAATTTACACTGCTCCCTATGAATACATTTCCTGACATTTGGCATTATTGGATGCTAAGTGTTTCAAAAACAAGTATAGAAATTGAAATTTTATAAACTGAGGTTTTGTATAATAAAAACAAGTCACATTTTTAGTTAGTTTATAAAGGACAACCAAAAAGAACTTTAAGATCTGCAATAAATTAGATACTATAAAATGATGAGCATTTGGGAATAATTTAACATTTCAATAAAAAGTATTAAAAATTCACTTCAGTAGAGAGTACACAAATGGTAGGTTGTTTATTTGTTTGTTTGTTTTTCCAAATATTCTTATTATAGTACATGCTATTAGAATGGATCCTTTATTCCTGTAGAAGTTTAGGTGTGGACTGTACACATCCAGGCACAATTCTCATATTTGCTAGTGGGTTGCAGCTTTCAGTGTTAGTGCGTATATTACCACAAGAGCACCAGCCAATAAACCTCCAGGACTGGAACATGAACCAGATCAGGGAACATGGGAACAAGGACTTGTGATGCCTGTTCAGGGGATTCTCCCCAAATGGGTGTAGTGGTGCCTCCAAAATATCAAGCTTAACACATGAAAAGACCAAATGAAGCTTGGGTTACGGCCATCATATTATGTTGAGGCTTTGTTTCAGGGCTTTCCTCCCTCTCTCTTTCTCTAATGTTTGTTTCTTCTCTTTGGTTTTGACTCTGTACTTTGTTCCAGTTTCTGTTCTCACCCCATGGTTTCACCTTACTGGAACTGAACTAAATTTTCCATTCCTTGAATGCATCACTCTTTGTTTTCCTTGGGGTCTTTCTATCTATCCTCTTGCCAGAAACACTTTTCTCACAGATATTACCTTGAGCCATATGCAAATGTCATTTCTACATGCCAAAAACAATGGAATCTCAGCAATATTATAAGGCCTTTAGGGTTATAAGGTCTCAGCTTAGAGCCCCCCCCAACCCATCCACCCCAACCAGGACATTCTCCCATTCTGCTTCTTTCAAACTTATGTAGTATTTGATACTTGCCTGGATTTTTGTAAGTTATTTATTCAGTTGTCTGACTTGAACATTAATTGTGAGTGCCTTAAAGTCAGGAGCCGTATTTTATTAGACATCATCGTTATTCTTTCCTTTGAAATTTTGTATTTGAGTACAGTTGACACACCAGGTTACACTAGTTTCAGGAGGACACTCTCCTTCAGGGGTACATCGTGGTGTTTTTACATCTTTCTGCCATGCTGACCACAAGTGTAGCTGCTGTCACCATCCAGCACCATGACAGTATCATTGACTACACTCTCTATAATCTACCTCTTATTCTGTAACTGGAAGTCTGTATTTCTATCACCCATTTTATCCATGTCCAACCTCCTTCCCCTCTAGCAACCATCAATTACTTATCTGTATTTATAGTCTGATTCTGTTTTTTGTTTCCTTATTCATTCGTTGTGTTTTTTAGATTCCACATACAAGTGAAATCATGTGGTATTTGTCTTTGGTTGTCTGACTTATTTCACTTAGCATATTATCCTCCATGTTATCACAAATGACAAGATTTCATCTCTTTTTTGGCTGCATAATCCTCCATTCTAATTCCACTATAGTTCATCAATAGATGAACGGATATGGATGTGGTATATATTTATCTATTGATGGACACTTGGGTGGCTTCCATATGATAGCTCTTGTAAATAAGACTGCAATAAACACAGAGATGCATATATCTTTTTGAATTAATGTTTTCATTTTCTTTTGATAATTACCCAGTAGTGGAATTATTTGATCACATGATATTTCTATTTTTAATTCTTTAAGGAACTTCCATATCGTTTTTCACAGTAGCTGCACCAATCTACATTTTCCCAAACAGTGCACGAGCACTCCTTCTTCTCCACATCTTTGCCAACATTTGTTGTTTCTTGTCTTTTTGATTTTAGCCATTATGACAGGTGTAAGGTGCTAACTCATTGTGGTTTTAATTTGCATTTCCCCGATGATTAGTGATATTGAGCATCTTTTCATGTGTCTGTTGGCCATCTGTACATCTTCTTTGGTAAAATATCTATTCAGGTCTCCTGTCCACTTTTTAATCAAATTGTTTGGGTTTTTTGGTGTTGAGTTGCATAAGTTCTTTGTTATTCTTAATGCCTAGGAACATTTTATTGAGTATAGAAGGTAATATTTCCATATTTGTCAAATGAATGTTGAGGACTAAATTCCAATAATAGATTGATTCACTGCACAGAATCATTCAAAATGAAAACAGCCTTAAACACTAAGATAATATTTTTTCTTCTTAAATTCTACAACTCTTAGCACAATGCCTGGTTTAATTATTTTCTCTTGAATGAACAGGTTTATCATGGGCCTTAAGTAGTATACATTTATATCTGCAAATATATCACTAACACAAATAGTTGTAAGGCACCATAATTTCTGATAGTTATATGAATGTACACATCTGATCTAGGGTAATTCCTGGAGAGGCCATCTGAAGTGGGCTTGGAAGACAGGTAAAATTTAAATGCAAGGGAAAAAAATTAAGAAGAACAGGACAAAAACGCAGAGAAGGGAGTTCAAGGGTATTTTTTCTCATTTCTTTTTTTCCCCCCCAGGTCAAATTGAATTTATTGAGTATATTTCTTTTTTAAAAAAATCTGAGATAAAATTTCCCTAAAGTGAAATGCACAGATCTTAAGTACACAATTTGATCAGTTCTTAAATATATACAACTATGTAATTCACACTTGAATCAAAATAAAGAACATTTCTATCACCTCTAGAAGTATCCTCATGCCACTTTGCATACAGCCCTCAACCACTATCTAATTTCATGCAGTATAATATAGTTGTGCTTGCTTTCAAACTTTATACAATGGAATCATAAATAAATTGTGTCCAGAATTTTTTGCTCAGCAAAATGATTTTTTGAGATTCATTTACATTGTCGTATGTTTCAGAAGTCTATATTTTTAATTGATGGGCAATACTCCATTCTATGACTCTACCACAATGTGCTTATCTATCACAGGTATTTTTGTTATTTTCAGCCCAGGACAATTATTATAAAGTTACCATGACATCCTAGTGCCACTATCTCTTTAGTCCCATGTTTCCATTTCTTTGGGTAAATATCTAGGAGTAGAATCGCTGGGCCATATGGTAACTGTATGGTTAAGTTTATTACAAACTACCAAAATTTTCTTCAAAACGATTATACTCCAACTTGTAACGTATGAAAAGTCTAGTTGCTGTAGTATCCTTATCATAAGAGAATAATCTTACCATAGGAAAGGATTTCTTACAGAGAACAGCAAGAGAGCATGGGTTGGGTGAAGGAGCAGAGGTAGAGGGGGAGAGAGAATCTTAACCAAGCTCCAAGCCCAGGGTCTGTGCTCAGCACAGAGCCCTATGCAAGGCTAAATTCACGAGCCTGAAATCATGACCTGACCCAAAATCACCAGCCAGACACTTAACTGACTGAGCCACCCAGACGTCCCTAGATTTTATTAATGTTTTAAAATATGCATATTAAAAGATACTATTGGGAAAATCATAGAAAAGCACAGAAACCTTATACTATTAGCTTTTTCTTTTCAATCTATTATTCATCTTGAGTTTATGTTTGTGTGTTATGTGGGGTATGGTCAAGTCAATTTTCTTCCTGTACAAATATCTGATTTTTCCTTCTCCATCTGTCACAGATTTTCCTGTCATCATCAAAATACCTTGGTGTCTTTTTTGAAAACCAATTGACGATGAAGGTAAAGTGGATTTCTCAACTTCCTTCCTTCCTTCCTTTCTCAACTTCCTTCCAAGTTGATTTCTCAACTGATACATTACCTTTCCAACTAAACCACATGTGTTGTTCAAACCTTCAGGATGCATACTGAGTTTTCACTTACTTGTATTGGTTACTGAGAAAGGGATTTTGAAATCTGCAACTATATTTTCTATTTCTCCTTTTAGTTCTATCAGGTTTTGTTTCATGTAATTTGAAGTTCTGCTATTGTGTATACACATTAAGATTGTTAAATCTTTCTGCATCTATGTAAAGATATCCTTTATCTCTATTAATTCTTATTTCTTCAAAACCTACTTTGTCAATTATTAACCAATTATTTAAATTAGTGATCTGTCACCAGCTTTTTTATGCTTACTGTTTGTATTATATAACTTTTTCAGTTTTATTTTAAATATCTCTGGCATTATAGTTCAGGAACAGCTCTTGTAGACAGCATGCTGTTTAGTCTTATTTTTACCCAATATGACAGTTTCTATCCTTAAAATGGAATGTTTAGTCCATTTATACTTAATACAATTCTTAATAACACTGGATTTAATCTTCCATATTTCTATATTTTTCTCTTTTTTGATGACTCATGGTAGGAAGTGTGAGTTGTGTTGTGTCCCAATAAATATGTTGTGTCCTCCAACAGACAGTTGAATTACAATCAGAATGTCTTGATTCTCTCCATGTGGTTCCTGGTACAGAGCTCCTAAAACCCTTAGAACTATAAGGGTGATAGAAGTGTCTACTATATCTACTGTGTTAGGGTGATAGAAGTGTCTACTATGTCTACTGTGGTAAGGGTGATAGAAGTGTCTACTGTTCTAAGGAAGCAACCCATGCTCCTAGGTACCTTCAGGAGGTTGGCTGGTTATCAGAAAGACTAAGCCTTGATTAGGAGCTTGGAATTTTATCCCTAGTCCCCTATGTGGGGATGGGGGAAATGGAGCAGGGGAGAGGTGCCAAAGATTGAGTTAATCAACAGTAGCCAAAGATTTAGTCAATGATGCCTATGTAATGAAACCTCAACAAAATTCTCTGAAGCCCTAAATGATGGGGTTCAGAAAGCTTCTGGGGTGGTGAACACAGTGAGGTGCTGGGAAGGTGATGCAGGCCAAGAGGGCATGAAAGTACTTCATACCTCCCTTCATACCTTGCCCTACACATCTATTCCATTTTGCTGTTCCTGAGTTGCATTCTTTATATTAAACCAGTAACAGTAAACAAAGCATTTTCCTGACTTTTGTGAATCATTTGAACAAATTATGAGATCTGAGAAGGGGGTTATGGGAACCAAAATATTTATAGTTAGCTGGCAATCAGTACAGGTGGATCCCGGGGCTTGTGAATTGCATCTGAAGTAAAGAGCAGACTTGTTGGACTGAGTCTTTAATTTGTAGGGTCTATGTCAACTCTGGGTTATTAGTGTCAGAACTAAATTACTGAACACCGAGTTGGTATCCAGAGAATCAGAGAATTGGTAGTTGGGGTTGGAAAACACCCCAAAGGCAGGCCTGATTTTATGATTTGATAGTGTTAACACATTCCGTTTTTCTCCTTAAGACGGGATTATCAGATTGACTCTCGGCTGTGGTTCTTACTTCCAAATGTGGCTTTTGTGTGGTCTCAAAGGAATGTTCCAGGTGCTCAGCATGAGTGTTTCCTTCTGGATGAACCAGGAATTCAGCATCACTCAGTACCTCAGATATTTTCATTCAGCTCTGAGTTTCACAGCAGCTGTTCTATTTAGAGCCTTTTGGAGTCTCACCCTCTGCATGAGGGGCCAGCACATGCAAATTTTACATTTTACAAAGTTTCGGCTGAAAAATCAGCTAATAGTCTTGGGGGATTCCCTTTATACATAACAGGTTGTTTTTCTCTTCCTGCTTTTTTCAAGATTCTATCTTCATATTTAAATTTTGACATTTTAATTATAATGTATCTAGGTATGGATCTCATTGGGTACATTTTATTTAGAATTCTCTTGGGCTTTGTGGACCTAGATGTTTGTTTCCTTCTCCAGGTTTAGAACATTATCAACCATTATTTCATTAGATAAGTCGTCAGTCCCCTTTTCTTTCTCTACTCCTGCTGTGACCCCTCTAATGCGAATGTTATCTGCTGGTCTGTTCTCCTAGGTATTTTAAGGTATCTTCACTTTCTATTTTTTACTTTTTTTTTAAAGAATTTATTTACTTTTTTTTAAAGAATTTATTTATTTACTTGACAGAGAGAGAGATCCCAAGTAGGCAGTGAGGCAGGCAGAAAGAGAAGTGGAAGGAGGCTCCCCACTGAGCAGAGCCCAATAAAGGGCTTGATCCCAGGACCCTGAGATCATAACCTGAGGAGAAAGCAGAGACTTTAACCCACTGAGCCACCCAGGCGCTGAAGGCAGGGGCTTAACGCACTGAGCCACCCAGGCACCCCAAAATATCTTCACTTTTTACAATTACTTTTTTCTTCTTGCTGTTCTGTTTGAGTAAGTTCCATTGCCTTGTCTTCCAGGTCACTGATCTGTTCTGCTTTATCAAGTCTGCTGTTAAACCTCTCCAGTGTATTTTTCAGTGTAGCTATTGTATTCCTCACCTCTGTGATTTCTGTTTGGTACTTCCTTACAGTTTTATCTTTTAGCTGAAGTTATCCCTATTTTCATTCATTCTTCTCTTGAGTTCACTGGGTACATTTTGGCCATTATTTTGAACTCTTTGTCAGGTAAACTACTTATCTCTGCTTCATTAAGGTCTTTTTATGAGGTTTCGTCTTATTCTTTCATTTGGAACATATTCCTTTGCTTCTTCATTTTGCCTGACTCTCTGTGTTTGCTTCTACATATTAGGTGAAACAGCTACCTTTCCCAGTCATGAAGAAATGGCCTTGTGTAGGAGATGAACCTTGTTCAACCTTGCCCTCTCAAACCTCTGGGATTCTCTGAGTAGTCGGACTTACACTTGAGAGGCCCCAATTGTTGAGGGTGTGCCAGGACCTGTCAATGTTCCAAAGGGTTAACCTCAGTCAGCGCCCAGTTTCAGGCTGATTGGAAGCCAGATCCTCAGGTGGCAGCGTTTAACATATGTAAATATACAATTGTAGACCCTCTAGACCTCCAGACCAGATCTGGATTTGTTGCCTGGGAGACAGCAGCAAGAATTAGGGCTTTGGACAAGTGTATAAACTTCTTTGTAGGAATTACCAGTGAGCTGTAGTGAGGCCAAGGTAGAGCACAAGATGGCACTTCCCTTCCTATGGCTCCCTTAGATTGCCTCTGCAGCATCTGGTTGTGCATTAAACCTGAATCCTGTCCTAGCAAGGCTTGTGATGCCCATTAGAGGTGGGGTACTCCCTCAGCTTTGGTCCCATAGAAGGGTGTTGGGGGAGGGGCATACCCATTGCTTTAGCAAGTCTCTGTCCATGCCCAGCCACCTGTGCTAGAAAGGTAAAGGGAGAGAGCAAAACTGGCACTCACCAGAACCTCTGTCTCTGAAGAAAATCCCAGCTGGTCCCTGCCCCTTGTATACATACTTTCAGATTAGCAAATAAATCTCCTTCACATATAATCCAGTCACCTCTCAAACTGCTGCCTTTGTGCTGGGTCCTGCTGTGATATATGGGTCTCTATGAATGCCCTTAGATAGAAATACTTCAGATCTCCACAGCCCCTGAGAACTCTTGGTATGAACCTCATTGGTTTCCAAAGCCAGATGTTTTTTTTTGGGGGGGGGTCTCATCTCTCCCATGCAGATCTCAAGAGCTGGGGTGCCTGATATGGGGCATAAACACCTCACTCCTTATGGAGAAGTTCAGGATTCATGACATCCCTCCCTATTGTGTGTCACTGCATGAGGGTGGGCTTTTTTGCAAGTCCGTATCTTTATCTCTCCTACCTGTCTCCATGTGGGCTTTTTTATCCCTTGTTGTGGAAGCTGTTCAGCTAGTTTCAGTTATTTTTCAGTGGGAACTGCTCCATATGTAGCTGTAAATCTGCTGTGCCCATGAGTGGGGTGGGGAGGGGGGGAGTTCAGGGTCTTCCTGTGTGGCCATCTTGGACCACTTCCCATTTCAAAATTATTTTTATGTGTTGTGAAAAATATGCAAACGGGAGAGTTTTCTAAGAGCACATATCTAAATTTGCCAGCAAACTTTTCTTTGCCAGGCTATTAAGAAAGTTAGTCATTATGGATACTAAAAATGGAAAGAGAGCTGTTTCCCCTCACTTTAGAAAGCAATTACTTCCTTCTGATTAGAAAGACCAAATAAGAAAGAATTTTAGATTTTTAGTTCAGAGATGCAAAAAACATACTTGTTCTTTTCTTATTACCTTCTGGAGACAGAAATAAGTTCAGAGTGAAAGGTAAGTCCTTCTAACTGATGTAGATAATAAGAAAAGCAAATTAAGGCTTTTATTTTAATTCATCCTACAGGCCTAAACATGATTACTAGACAATTGCTTAGATAAAAGCCATCACCAAACAAATAAATTAGCTAAAATATTTCCAGTCTAGACCCACTTCAGAAGGAAAACGTTGGGACATTATGTCAAGATTTTATTAAGGCAGGAGTAAAAGGGAGTTATAGGAGTGAGGAAGGCACTAAATGGTACTTAGCTATTTTTAAGATTTTCATTTTAAAGTAATGTCTCAAATTTGGTTCTTAATTAAGGCAAGACTCAAACACAGCACCCCTCAAGTCACTGCAGATGGCCTTCCATGCATTTGGACTTTCTGGAAATAGAATGATCATGACATTATAGGAAATGTGTCTACATAATTGATTTGAAATAAAAACTTAAAAAAAATTAGATTATCCTAATGTTCTCCACTACCCTAATGTTCTCTGTCTGTAAATTAATCTATAATGAAAAGAGAATCCCATTTTCCCAGTAAAGAGAAAATATTAAACTTGAAATTGTATTTCCATTCCCATTTGCAACTGATATTTTAATATATACAACTTGTCAGTGTATGCAATGGAAAATAGAGTCAAAGTAACAAGTGAGTTGCTTAACAGGTAGGGTGAAGATATTACTGGAAGAAAAGATATCTATTCCTAGAAAATAAAATGATCTTTTTCTTTATTATGACAATCAGAGAAACTATTGAAATAAGATATTCTCCTAATTCCATGAATAAATATTCCCTGTGAATATGTATAAATGTATTTTCAATTAAAACAGGATAAAAATTCTTCTTAATTAATTACCATCCTAAAATATTATATTCTAGTGTCATATTTATAAATGGGAGGGTAATAAAGCCAAGTTTTATACTTGTACACCTTAAAACATGCATATTCAATCCAAGGATTCTGTATAAATCAGTTTATTTCTAATAAAACAATCCAGAAAAGGAGTCAGAATTTGACCAAGGTAGAATAACAAAATAATTATGAGATACTAGATATATAGAATAATAATGTTTTAAAATACTCTTTATTTTACCAGTACATTCATGGCTAATACGATTAAATAATTTAAGTTATTATGTCCTTGAATTAAATTAGTTTGTGGAATTAATTTTAATGATGGTAGGAAGGATTTGATTGGCCTCATTCCAAAGAAGCATTTCTTAGGGAGCCAAGACGGTAGAAACCATCTCAAGACCAGATGCCATTCCTTCTTCAGATTTCCTTTGCTGCCAACATATCTCAAAGCAACAGAGTAGTTAATTAAAAAGATTTAGTCTTGAAATTCATTGAGATCTGGCCTCAGTTGAAGTTGCTAATGAAAATGTTCTTCCTTAATAATAGAAATCGGTTGCTAACATAATATCTTTACTCAAAATGTCATATGTCTATCAAATACTCAAGTATATATCATTATCAAAACAGCGTTTGAAGAAAAGATCACTTCTTTTTCATACTTTGAGAAAAACTGAAAGAGAACTCTCATGACCGACTGTGTTAAGGAAATATTTAAAAATAAAAACAGATACCTTCCCTTAAATTTCATAACATAAACTCGTGAATGAATTAACAAAAATTATCACTGAAAAACATTTGCTCATTTCCTGGGTCTCAGATGGCTGAGATCATTTTCAACCAAATAATCAGCTCTAATTCATTTGACTTGCTGTTTCCCCCCATGGATACTTATTGGGCAAAACTGGAATTGACAACAGAGTTCCCATTCTCCACAGAATGAACTGTTCCAAAAGATCTTGTTCGGGGAGTAAATTATGAAGTCTCCCTTCATTGCAGGATTAAGTCGTAAGTGTGGACTGAAAGCAAATGAATTGCGTTGTGAAATCCCTGCTTTAAAGGAGAAACCCCAGTTAAAGGAACGGGTCCTGGGGTTGCGGAATCACTGAGATGTTTAGACTTGATGTCACTTAGTTTTCTGACACGCAAGGTGCTGGCCCTCTTTAGACAATGAGGGGGAGGGTGAACTGGAAATTAACGACCCCACCCAGAGTTCCTCTGAATAACTAATGTCTTCATTGAGTTTGTATTTCTGACTTTGCATCCTGTATGTTAGTCTAGGGTTCAGTAGTGAAATTACGTGGCTCACAGAGATGATAATGAGGACGTGAACTGGCACGGACATTAGGCTGTGAATCTCAGCTTCACCCCTTAGCAGCTATGAGATGGTGAGCGGCCACTCCGAGCGGCTTCCTTGCTAGAATTGGGCTTAATGACAGCTATATTAAAGCACTAGTGTACAGGCTGATATGGATGGTTCTGCATAGCACACAACCAGTCACTTAATAAACACGGAACTCCTGAGACCTATGTGTAATTCTTATTACACTTCTACAAATACCATTTGGCTGAATTTAGGTATTTTGCTGGAGGGGAAAGTAGACTACATGATTTCAGAGCTTTCTCTCTTTTCACTAAGTGATTTAAGGGCTTTCTTTCTTTTCTGGAGTTGCAATTTGGTTTTGTATTTTAATGCTATATGTGTTATTACATGGTTATTACCTGGATACTTTTAACATTCTATAATGAAAGATGTACATAACTGCACCTATGTTAAATAAAAAGTATCAACTTCTTCTTTTCTCTAGCTTAATACTGATGCAAAATTGAGAACTCAGTAAAAAGTGTACTTGGGGACCAGCTACGTGGCAAGAGGACTCTTGACAAGTCAGTCCCCTCAACCTCACTGCCTAACCTTGGCTGAGACCCTTTGCTTTGTCCTTCCAAACAGACGAGTTACCCTCCTGCTTCACAAATACAATGTCATGCTGAATATTTAACAGCTTAATTACATCAGAAGAAAATAAAATGCAGCATATTTTCTTAACCACCACTTAGAAATCACACCTATTATCAGCAAAGAAATATAAACAATTTCCAAAGAGCTGAGCTCTTCACCAAATGTGTATGCAGTGACCATATGATGATTACATTTACTTCGAACACTGAATTTGTACTAGAGAAGGATGGAGATGAAAGATGACAGGTAAGTCTCAAACCTAAGGTTTAGGGAGATAAAGACATGTAAACAAATTGCACCCTGAGATAAAACTATAGCCTCCAGGTCCAGCTGCACAGTTCGTGCACTGCCAAAAAAGCAAATAGAAGAAGAGGTAATGAGAGACTGAAATCTGACCCTCACTATATTGGATGAATTATGCACCTTGGTCTAGGGCTATGTCTTTCTGGAAGGAACATCCGGAATCAGTGGGCTTTTATCAGCCCAGAGGGGAAGACAAACCTTACGAGGTCCAGAATGGAATAAGTACTTTAAGAAAAAGATAAAGACTAAGAACTGCTTTTGCCTGGAAAGATCACCGTACCCTTCTACCCTGTGGAGAGGAAGTTTTATAAGGAACTTTCGTAAGTGGAATTATTTCAATAGTCAGAGATTACAAAGTAAACAGAGTTTTTCCCAGATTAAGTTGGAGGAATATGTTTGGGTAAAAATAAAAATGCACTGTAACGCAATCATAAAATAGAGCTAAGTGTGCCTCATTATTGAAATTGTTCTCTTTTGCATCTGAGCGGCAGAGACAGAGACTCTGGCAAGGCCTGCTCCTGCCTTAACAAAAGAAGGAAAGCACTGAGGAGTCTTATACTCTTTTGTGATGTAAAAGTGAATGAATTCTTCTTCCCTTCCGACTGAAGAGAGAATTGGATTTCTATGAAACTGACAGGAAGTCCACAAATACGGGATGCACAGAAAGCTGCATCTCCTCTCACGGTTTAGTTGATTATATCACAGGTTATACAACCAGGAAGCCCAGGACTTGTGTTCTGAGAACGCATCACTCCTTCCAGGTTCTCCAGAAAAATCTGGAACTTAGGCAGTCCGTAGGTAGGGTCAGTCTGATTTTCCCGCTGTAAGTAGGAAGCTGCCAGAGAGCAGAACCTACTTGCTGCTGGTCTTTACTGCCTGTAGTTGTCTCTCTAAATATCTATTTATCTCTCTGTTTATAGATATAGTTCTCACTATACAGAGAGATACAGATATAAATGCCACTCTATCACAAATGCATGTCTGTGGCTTTGCAGTCTTGTTGTTGTTGTTTTTTTTTTTTAAAGCTGCTTCAAACATTGAGCAAAGACTTACTTCAAATTACAGTAAATAATTATGCAGATGCTTTCATTTTTATGAGTTAAAATTAACTTGGGATGCTGTTGCTTTACATTTGGGAATTGAGTCTAGTCTTCATTTTCTCATATTTTAAAATCTTCTTCTGAAGGCTGTGTTTTATTGTTCTGGAAGTTTCGTAAGAGCCTCCAGCCAGAAGCATCAAGAATTCGAGTTGATATCAGCATGCCGATTTACTTATTCAATATTAGGAATTTAGCTGATGTTTACATTAAAAGTGAAGTGATACTTTAAGCAGGACATTATTCATAACTTCAGATAGAGAGATAATGGGATACAAAATGAAAAATATATATATAATTCTGATGTTAGCTTGGAGGCTCTATCAATTGACCAGCACAAATCCTAAATCAGAACCACGGAAAGGGAAAGTGAAGTGTCCTGAGCCTTCGCTCAGGAGTGAGGTTTTCGATTCCTGTTTCTCCCCCAGACCATAATTATGATGGAATAAGTTCAAGATCTGGGGAAGAACAATTCAATTTTAAGTCACATTGACCAGATCTGAGCGTATTCATTCCCATTAAAGAAAAATGAATCCATATTTACTTCAGAGGTTTGGGAAACAGATATGAACATCCAATTACCAGAACAAGTCATCTGTACCTTAAAATGAGTGAATGACTCCTTAAGTCCCAAACAACCATACAATTTGGTTAAGTTTAGGTGTTGACTCTTTCTGGGTCTTTTGAATACCAAATATAAGGTACACCAGTCGATTTTAAAGTGGAATAATACCAACAGCTTGTTTTTCTTAATGAAATCCATTAGCTTCTTCCAAAATTAAAGTGGGTTTTTAAGAGGGTCTATTTGATACAACATGGGTCAAGTTTCATTAAGTTCTTTATAAAGAAAGCAGAATTTTTGAGTTGATTCAAATATTCAAAGTAAGACTGCAGATGGAACTCTTCTGTACAACAGCAAACTGAAGGAAATATAGCATTTACTAAAAAAAGAAGGAAGAGGAGGAGGAGGGGGAGGAGCCTTTGATCTTCCACACTCCTACTTGAAATGGGAAATAAACCAATCAGGTAAAATGAAGTGTAGCAGGAGAGAAACTTTCCACAGTACCCGCCCCGGCCCGTGTTTTAATTTTGTTATCCCATTTTGGAAGCATCCACTGGCATGGCCAAGAGACACTTATCTAAATAAAGCCTGCGTTCGCCAGGCAAGTACAGACGTTTTGGATCCAAGGGAGTGGGATGGCCAGGAGGGAGGGAAACCAGCGGTCGGAGCACAAGGGGAGATACCATGCCTCGGCCCTCCGGAGCCCCGTCTTTCTCTCCCCGCCTCCAATTTGTATCTCTCTGTATTTTTTTCCTTCCTTCCTCCCTTGAATTTCACATGTTGGTCCAAATCATAGGTGACCCTGAAGAGATTTCTAATGAGATGGATTTTTAAGAGACTGTTGAAGTAGCAACAACCAAAACTTCTCCTTGTGAATGAAATATTCGTAAATCCACTAAATATGAATTTAAAAAAAAAAAGAATGGAAGTCCTACGTACACCTAACATTTTCCAAGTGCTTCCATACAATTCCCCCTTTTTTCTCTGTCACCTTTCTGGTATAAAGACAGCTTTATATAGCAGCTTGCTTTCTAAAGAGACAGGCTTTGTTAGACGTGGCCAGGAAGTGTACATCATGGCTTAATATTGTCACCGTTGCTGTGTTCCTCTCAAGTGGGTCACAGTTACGGAGGAGAGAGGTGGGGAATTCTTAGAGAGGCGTAAAATGTGGCGGTGAAATAAATGTTCTGCACGCCCTCAGCAACATCAATCCTGAGGGTTTAGAGCCCAATTGATGGGGGACAGGAGTTGAGGAGGAGAGTGGGAAGAAATGCTGTGCTTAGATCAGCAGTGGGGAGCCAGACACCACGAATGGATGAGCGTTTATGGATGATGTAAATCTCCGAAGTTTTAGGGCAGCAATTAGAATACTACACTGTCCGCACAGTCCTGGGGTGCTCACAGAAGGGAAAGAAAACAAGATCTACATCTCTCAAGTCTCTCTGAGCTAGCAGAGGCTTTTCGTACCTGAAAAAACATTCCGTCCCAAATGAATCCGTGCCCTATTTTATCATTCTGTCGCAGAACTTTCATCCTAGCATGAGAAGGTTCCCGAGCCAGTCTTCTTTGGAATAGATAAATTGTATTTAATGTTCTCAAGGTTTTCTATTAATAGTTTTCTACTGATTTTCTACTATTCTATTGTTCTTGATTTCTGATCCTTAATCCCGCAACCTTCCTTAGGAAATGCACTACTCTGATTAATACTGAATCTGGTTCGCTTTTGTGTAAATAAATATAAAACCAGTAAATGAGATTAAGTTTACCAGACACTTCACTTTCTCCAAATTACCTCTTTCTCTCTAAAACATCATTCGAAACTGGGTGCTCAATTACTTGCTGCCCCTGTAAACCGGTCTTCGTTTCTCTACCAACTTGCCTAGCTGATGCCGGCCTTTCTTTTCGATCTGCATGATTTTCCAGGAGAGCAACATCCCACAGACTGTACAGCGATTGTCATTCCCTAGAAGCACAGGTTAATATGAAGACACATCAAGAGGCAGAAAAGGAAATGGATTCGAGTAGAAATACTTAGAACTCTGGTGTATAATAATGTATTTAAGAAATGTGGGCAGTTAAAAAAATGTACGGTCTTATGCAAATTCATGTATTCAAGTTTGGTTTTTGTTTTGTTTTTTCCTTCTGTTGCTGCTGTTCACAAACGTGAAAGAGAACATATAAGTAAATTCTACTCGGATCAAAGGTGTAGTTTCCTCACAAAACATGTACATTTCACAGGTGCTTATCTGATGACATTATCGACCTTTCTAAATAATTTTTTTTTAAAGATTTTATTTATTTGTTTGAGAGAGAGAGACAGAGTGAGAGAGCATGAGAGGGCAGGTCAGAGGGAGAAGCAGACGCCCCATGAGCTGGGAGCCTGATGCGGGACTCGATCCCACGACTCCGGGATCATGACCTGAGCTGAAGGCAGTCGCTGAACCAACTGAGCCACCCAGGGGCCCCATTATTGACCTTTCTAACACAAAATCCAGATCTGGGGCAAAGGTCACGTTAATCTGAACCAGGAAGCTTTGAGCAGGCCACTGCAGGGGTCTTACTGGCTTTCGAAATTGACTTCTGTCCTTTTCTACCCTTTCAAAATATGACTCTGGCCCAACATCCCAGAAATAAGTAATAAACTAAAAAGAGGGGAAAGATTTCTTCATTGGAGCAGGATAAACATCCACTGCACCCCAGATCCTTGGAGAATAACAAATATCACATCAGCAGTTTGACGGTAGGCACTCTTGAGCAAATCAGGAATGTCAGAATTCCCTTCGCGATCAGGAAAATAATCAGGATAGCTATTTTAGAAAATGAATGTATCAGATCAATCCTCCGTAGGCGGCTTCGAGTTCCCTCCTACTCTGGCAGGAACATGCATTCACTTGCTAATCAAATAGCGGCCTCTTAACAAATCCATTATCTATCAAGAGGAGACTGGGTTTTTCTGAGTGGTGACTTCAGAACCTCACAACTGTATTTTACAATAATAGAATTGGCAAGAGCTTATGGAACTCGGCTGAGCCGCGTTAAAATAAAACTCCCCAACCAGCAATCCTTCATCTGGACAGCTCAGAAGGCCACGATGCACATGGCGGAGGCTTTGAAAGGTTTCAAATGAAATAAGGAGGATTTGTTAATGCTGTAACAATCATCAGCCTAGGTTAGGAAATTAAACATTATTAAGGCAGAGCCCTCTAGCACCACTGACCACGGATATGAGCAAGTGGGTTATGTTTAACACGGGCTTTCGTGTCCTTAGCAACTGCCCGGCACATTAATCCGGCTAAAACAATGCAAACCGTGCAGATCACGCCAAGAGGGAAGGCTCTTCTTCCTTTGGTAAAAAGCAGCACTATTTTAAAGACTCTCGCAAGTTACAGCTTAATTTAAAGAAGAAACTAAAAATTTCTTTTTTAAGATTTTATTTATTTATTTGCCAGAGAGAAAGAGAGACAGAGCGCAAGCAGGGAGAGAGGCAGGCAGAGGGGGAAGCAGGCTCCCCGCTGAGCAAGGAGCCCGATGCGGGACTCGATCCCAGCACTCTGGGATCGTGACCTGAGCTGAAGGCAGAGGCTTAAGACGAGCCACCCCGGCGTCCCAAGAAGAAAGTAAAATGTAGTGGCTGGCGGAAACGGGAGGTCCAGAGTCCGTGTGTTACTGGCCCGGCTGGCTCCAGGAGAGACACGCGGGTGTGACCCCCCTCCTGGCCCACGATCCCTGCCGACCATTTCCTCCGTTGAGCGGCCCGTGCTTGGTCGCACTGACAGATACGTCTGCTCTGCATACACCCCCCACGGTGGCAAGACGTTCACCCGGGCTCCCAGGATTACATCATTCTAAACGTCTGGGATCCCAGAGGAAGAGACCGGGTGGTTAATGAACAACACAAATTCATCTCGCACAGTTCTGGAGTCCGGGACGTCCGAGATCAAGGCGGCGGCAGGGTCAGGCTGTGGTGGGAGCCCTCTTCCTGTCGCAAGGCTGCCGCCTTCCCGATGGGTCTTCACATGGTGGACGGGATGGGGCATCCCTGTGGACACTCTTCTAGGGGCACTAATCCCACTCGCAGGGACTCCCTCTCAGGGCCCACTCTCCTTCCCAAAGGCTCCCCCTCCAAACGCTATCACGCTGAGGGTGAGGTCTCCACATGCGAATCTGGCACGGCACGCAAGCATCTCGTCTGTGGCAGAGGGACTCCGGCGCTCCCGCCTCCCTATGTCACACTCCATGGGGAAGGCTCTGACTGGCCTTTCCCAGAACGCTGCCCATCGAGGAACCAGGAACCACACCCTTCGGTCAGGGAGATGAGGTCCTGGTCTGCTGACCCACGAGTCACCTCCGCACTCTTGAAGACTGGAATCGCCCATCCTGACAGACGCCCACAAAGAGGCTGCACAGCCACTCTGTTTCTCCTACAGACAAATTATGTTTTCAGCCAATTTGGATAGTATTTTTTCAGGACCTAACATGGGCCAGGCCTCGTGCTCAGCCCTACGAAACCGGAAACATGGGAATGAAAACTGAGGCCGTTTCCCGTTCTCGTCACGAGGAAAGAACCTGTAATGGATTACTGTCTCCTTTTCATACCATCTTTAGGTCCATTATGCTGGATTATATTATTCGCGGGTTTCTCTGTAAAAACTCTGAAGTCAGGGGCTTCTTAACCAGGTGGGATCTCTCTCTCTCTCGGGAGCTAGTAACTTGAACGACAACCCAAAGCTTTAGGTCTAGAGTCTAAAATAATTGTGTTATTGACTGCAATCAAAGGGGCTAATCTGATGATCCCCTTCCCTCCCCACCCTTATCAGCCTCTCTACTTTTTGCACCCAGATCTGTTCAAGACCCTCACATACCGCATCTCCTTGAGCTCCTAACCCTCCATTACACCACTGTGGCTCCTACTTCTGGCATATCTCTAAGATGCTTTCTTCGTTTCTATTCTCTCTGCTACTCCCTTTCTTCAGACACCAGCACTGTTTTCCTGTCTCCAACCTCTCTCTAAAACAAGTGCACACTATACAACGCATCAAGGTTTGCTTTCGAGGCAGAGCTCCATCATTTCATTCCCTGGTCAAAATCTTGGGTGATTTTTCACGGGCTACTGAGCCACGTGAAAACCGGCTCGCTGTCCGTCAAGATCGTGTCATCTGGCCCAGCCCACCTTACCAAACTCAGATCACTGGCTTCATTTCAATTAATTCCGGCGCATTCAACACTCAGGGTAAACGAGGCCTTTTCCCAAATGCACTTCACACTTTCTGTCATCCTTCCCTCAGGCGAGCTCCTTCTAGTGCCTGAATTTCCCTCAAATCATCTCTGTGCATCCAAACACCATGTGTCCTTCTATGCCCCCTTTAAATGGCAGACTTTCTAATAAGCCTTTTCTGATCTAACAGGATATCACTCTTCCTTCCCTTTGCACCAGAACAGCACATTCTTTGTACCTCAATTATGACCCATTTAGCTTGTCTATAATTATGCATATTTTTTACTTTGAGATTATGAGGTCTTTGATGCCAAAAACTGTCTTCTCTCTATAGATTACATCATGGCTAGAAATTTCGCTTGATGCCTTATCTGCCGTCGCTGCTGTCGTAAGCTAGCGCATAAACTAGCACAGGGGCTTAACGCACTTGGAGTGCTGGAGGTTGTCAGCTCAAAAGCAGCTGCAGTGAGCTAATGTCAAAGCACCAGCAGGGCTGGCTTGTCTAGTCCCGTCTGTAGATGAGGCTCTAGCTCCCTGGCTTGCTTGTTTCTACAGGTCGCCCGCATTCCTTGGCTCGCGGCCCTTCCTCTGTGTCTCTGGCAGCCACGTCGTGTGTTCCCTCCGTGAGCACGCTGCCTTCTTACAGCTCTCCCCTGCCTCCCCCTGACAAACACATTCTGTGATAATCCAGATAATCTAGGATAATCTCCTATCTCAAGACCTTTAATCACATCCCTAAAGGTTCTTTGGCCATATAAACCAATATTCATGGTCCGGAGGGTGAGGATGTGGATACCGGGGGTGGGGGAGGGGCGACAGAGGGGGGAGGGGTGGCTATTCAGTCTATCACCCTCTGTAATGATTTGTTGAATTCTACCTCATAATATTTCTGACACATAGTATTCTGGGCACTGGTGAAACAGGAAAGTCCAGGTCCCGCCCTCATAGATTTTTGCATTCCAGTGAGGGAGGGAGAAATTCAACAGCTATATATTAATTTAATTACATTGTGATGAGTGTTCTTAAGTACAATTACTTAAGGATTCTGAAAAGAGCATAATCCAAGTCCAGGCATACCTTGGAGATACCGTGGGTTAAGTTCCAGACCACCACAATAGAGCAAATTTTGCAATAAAGCGAGACAAATGAATTTTTTGGTTTCCCTTAAAACTTATGTTTATACTATACTATAGTCTATTAACTGTGCAAAACCATTATGTCTTTTAAAAATGTGCCTTTTTAAAAAAATTTTTATTTATTTGTTTGTCAGAGAATGTACAAGCAGGGGGAGAGACAGGCAGAGGAAGAAAAAGGCTCCCCCCTGAGCAAGGAGCCCGATGTGGGGCTCCATCCCAGGACCCGGTATCATGACCTGAGCCGAAGTCAGAGGCTTCACCGACTGAGCCACCCAGATTTCCCTAAAAAATGGACCTTAAATAAAAAATACTTTATTGCTAAAAAGTGCTAACTGTCGGTTGAGTTTCCAGTGCATTCTAACTGCTGATCACCACGACCAATACAATAATAATGAAAAGATGTGAAACATCACAGGGACTACCAAAGGTGGCGCAGAGACATGAAGTGAACAAATGCTCTTGGAAAAATGGCGCCAACAGACTCGCTCGACACAGCCTTGCCACAAAAACTGCCACAAATTTGTAGAAAACACAATTGCCTGTGAAGCGCAATGAAGGGTACAGAACTTATTCTGGAGCTCAGAGAGAGTTCCTTTTGGACGGGAGAGCAGGGTTTGAAGTGTGATAGAAAGGAAACATGGGATTACTAGGGCAAAGAGAATGGGGGGTGGGAGAGTGAGGGAGAAGGGTCCGGACCAAGGAAACAGCCAGGGAAACATCCTGAGACCTAAAGACCACGGTGTGCCACGCAACAACGGTGAGGAGGTCAGAGCAGGAAAGCGAGGGTGGGGGCAGGAAACAAGTCTGAGGCGCCAAAGCAGGGATTACATAATGCAAGAACCTAGGGTTGTACTCAGGCTTTTTGCTCTTTATCCCTAGAGCAGTGGCTTTCAACTAGAGTGATTTTACCACAATTCCCCCCACACTGTCCCTCCCCACCCTAGGGCGTTTGGTGGAATGGAGACATTTTGGGCCGTCAGAACTGTGCTACTGAGCCCACTCTCGTGGGTAGAGACCAGAGATGATGCAAACACCCTAATGACACAGGACAGAACAAGAGTTGTCTGGCTTGAACACCAACGGTGCTGAGTTTAAGAGACCCTGTCTTAAAATAGCTACAACATGCTCTTCAAACAACCAAAGCACTGAAGCTCCTACAAGGAAAATGGGGAAGGGAGCAAGAGGGGATGCGGGGATGTCCAAAGGGGAGGGATGTCAAACTCCAGGAGGACAGGGCCAAATGACGGCACAGATGAGCGTGCTGGCTATGGAGGTGGTAAGTGTGGGCATAGTCAAGAAATGCCATGAGCAAAAACCAACAGTCTTGCTCACCATGGGCCACACGGAGCAAGGAAAGACAAGGTTCCAAGAATGACTCCCACCGTTTAAGTTTTTGAAACTGGGGAGGTACGGATACCGTTCGCTAGCGAGGGCAGTGCTCGAGGAGGACCAGGTTTTGGAGAGGAAACCACAGTTTCAGTTTGGGACATGTTGAGTTTGAGGTGCCTGTGAAACAATAAAGATTGAAAGGAAGTAGGAAAGGCCGGGCTGTTGATGCAATCGAGATGTTGGTGAAGGACATGAATGGGCTCATCTCAGAAGGGCAGGGTCAGGGGCAAACAAAGTTGCCAACCAAGCCTTGTGCAAATCATTCCACATTTAAAGGTTAGGTAGGGAAGACTAAGCCGACCAAGGAAACAGAGAGAAGAGCCAGAGGGGTTAAGAGGAAACTCAGAGAAAAAGAATTACTTGGACTCAACAAGGAAACGTATTTCAAGAAGGATGAAGTGTTCGATAGCTTAGAAGAGAGTCTGCAGATGAAGTAAGATGGGAACGGACCCGCGTCCACGGCTGACGCTCAAGAGTACTCAGATGAATGAATCTACGCGTTGCAGACTTCAGACCTTAACAAAAACTTGGCTTTTTTTAATTATTTTTTAATCAAAAGCTTGTATCAAAAGCATTGACTTAGAAGTCCTGCCCTTTTTGGTGACCTTTTTCTTTCTTGGCTTGCCTTCATTCCCTCTTCCCCCTAACTGTACTGAGATATAATTGACTTATGACATGGTGTAAGTTTCAGGTGTACACTGTGTTGACGGGATACATTTGTGTATTGCAAAATGATTACCTTCATAGCTTTAGCTCACATCTGCCTCCCATCACATAATTACCATTTCTTTTTTGTGATGAGAACATTTAAGATCTACTCTCTTAGCACCTTTCAAATATACGGTACAGTATTATTAACTGTAATCACTATGCTGTACAATAGATCCCCAGAACTCATTCATCTTAGAGTTGGACGTTTGTGCCTTTGGACCGACATCTCCCCTTTCCCCCCACCCCACAGCACCTGGCAACCACCACCGTAGCCTCTGTTTCTGTGCTTTTGGCTTCCTAAGATTCCACATGGAGGTCAGATCACACAGTACCGCTTTGGTTTCTCAAACAAACCTGATCTCGCTACCTTTTCCACGGTGCTTCTACCCTTCACCTGCTAAAGGACTCCCTAAGCCATCCTGGCTCTTCAGGAAACAAAACATTCTCATTTCATTTCCAACAGGGAAAGTTAATGAAGGAAGAGTAAATGCAACAGAAAGCGTAAGACTAATTTATTTGCACAAGCCAACAATTTTCCATTACTACACAGTAATCATAATTATAGAGTCATTTATCACAAGGTAATTACCATTGACCATTCCACGTAGATACATGTTATAATTTGATGCATAATTCCTTAAAACGAGTCCGCTTATGCTTGTCGGGAAGGCCGATCTTGCCAGCTACCTGCAAGGGTACTAATTACCTGTTGTGAAAATCTACTGACCTATCAGGAAGGGGTTAATTTTTCTCAGCAGCATTCCCATGGCCACCGTGTGAAGTCATTATCACAATTTAGTAGGAAACAGACAAGCTGTCTACATCTGAAATGACTGAAACAGCTTGCTGCCCTTCTGTGCAGGTAAGTGCTCTGTCTGTTCTCCCCCAGGTCCCTGGGAACAGCACACAGGCCTAGCTCTGACTTCCTGCCACTGAGTCACAGCACAAAGTCGTGTCACATCTGAATGCTCTCCGGTTTTGGCGGAGAAGACCCACAGAGGCTGCACTCTGGCTTAGCGTGTGGCGGCTGTTTATTCTCTTCCTAGACAGTCAGATCTTCACATGAAAGTTATGCTCTGCCCCCGAAGCTCTGCGCTCTTCTGCTCGGCTGAGGACAATATCTATTAGAACCAAGAGATGGGGGAAAGACGACAGAGACAGGCCCAGGTGTTAAGGCTGCCCTTGCCCCCCCGCCCCCCCGGCATGCGATATTCCTTGGATGAGCCAAACACAATGGGCCCAGAACCATTTGCATATTGGAGCAGTGACCTCTGGATATGCCTGTAAGAGCGTGGGGATGTCAATGCTGGAGGGTGAACACGTTCAAAATAAAAAGATCCCACGGGATGTATACTGGAGGGATTTTCATGTGTGTGTAAGAGTTGCAGAGGGGCGCCTGGGTGGCTCAGTGGGTTAAGCCTCTGCCTTCAGCTCAGGTCATGATCTCAGGGTCCTGGGATCGAGCCCCGCATCGGGCTCTCTGCTCAGCAGGGAGCCTGCTTCCCTCTCTCTCTCTGCCTGCTTCTCTGCCTGCTTGTGATCTCTGTCAAATAAATAAATAAAATCTTAAAAAAAAAAAAAAGAGTTGCAGAAAAAACGAGGGTCCTCCTTTTATTTCCTTCTCAAGAATCCTCTTGCTATATTTACTAAGGTCAGCAATTTGGGTGTCATGTAAGTCCTAACACCTTTCACAAGAAACAGAAGGTGAACAGCACAAGGAGACGGTTCTCGGACCCAGGGGCACCCCTGAAATTCCTAAACAGCTAAAATGCACCAGAATTGTGTCATGTGCAGGAAATACAAAGGGTCCTTGTTCTTGGATAGAAATGCAACAAATCTTTAAAAAAAAAAAGAAAAGAAAATGCGCCTGGGTGGCTCAGTTGGTTAAGAAACGCAACGAAAAACCAGATTCTGAAGCTCAGTATGTTGGCAGGTAGTCTGAGGTCCGAATGGGATTTATTTATTTATTTATTTATTTATTTTAAAGATCTTATTTATTTATTTAACAGAGATCACAAGCAGGCAGAGAGGCAGGCAGGGAGAGAGAGGAGGAAGCATGCTCTCCACGGAGCAGAAAGCCCAATGCGGGGCTCGATCCCAGGACCCTGGGATCATGACCCAAGGCGAAGGCAGAGGCTTAACCCACTGAGCCACCCAGGCGCCTCCCGAATGGGATTTAAAAATAACCCCCAACACAACCCCGCCAACTTGAAATAGCACCATAATAAATGCCTATCAATGAGAAAGAAAAGGAAGGGAGGGGGAATTAAAATTTACAGAGAAAATGCATAGAAAACGTAATGACTGAATAAGGAGTGCTAGTAAATTTCTCAAACCAGAATACACAGCCCCACAACACAATTTAAAACACATTCCCACATTACTTATCTGCCAGTCAGTCATGCTATGATTTATAATGTCACCCCAAAATGTCTTATGGATTAGTTCACAATGCTAACCGGTCACGTGCTTATGGGTCACCTAATTTGTTTTGAAATACCTTACTTGACTTTCACTGTGTATCACTTAGGAATCCACAGACACATAATGGAGACTCAAGACACTTAAAAATAGAATATTTAAAATCCAGTATAAAGACAATGGCATTTTTCCCCCCAAACCCATGTCTATCCTTTTAGTGGTTCCTAGGACAACCAAAGTTAGCGGTCCTCAAATTACTGAAGACTGCTTTGCACTTGCACGCTACTTTGCCAGTCATGAGTGTTCTTTCTCTCTTTTCTACAAGGCTGTTCTTCATCGAGTGCTCAAAGGGAGAACGAGCACGTATCTTCTTAAACGTTTCATTGAGGGTAAATGCGCGCCAGGAAGTGGAAGTGTGCAGAAGACGGATCAGCTTCACGAGCTGCAGTGACTTTCCCATGTCTCTCCTTCAAAAAGCTTGAAATCACCGAGGGTAAACTAGAACTCTCTGTTGAGACCCCATGGAGAAACAACACACAGAGCTCCTGGCGGCATGACAGCGTATTTCCATTATGATGACTGAGTGACAGACTCGGAGTGACTCGAGGTCAAAGCCCCAATCACTACTTCCCGCGTCTGCCTCCGTTTCCTCAAGTGTAGCATGAAGGGTTTGGGGGAAATAAACTCTGTGCTCTCAGGGGGTCTCCCATGTTATGACTGTCCAAGTGTTAGGGCTGCATGATTTCAGAGAAAGACAAGTCTAGGGAGAGAAGGGCTTTTCACGGCAATCCCACTTTCAGAGATAAGTTGTTATCTCAGAGTCTATGCCTGATGTCAATAGAACTGGAATGCTTAGACAGCGAGAAAGATCTCCCCGCCCCCTGAAAGGTCGAGATGGCTTTCGAAACCACAGTTAATGATCACTACACTGACCGGCACATCAGGAGGAGTGCCTAACAACTTCTTTATACATTCACAGTTTTAATTTTGCTAAGTGAGACACCAGAACCAAAGGAAAGAATGAAGACTGGAGAAGAACCCCCAGGAAGCAACCTAACAAACTACATAAAGAGAAAAAAGGAGGAACGATGTGTTCAGTTTATCATAAATATACAGATAAAATACAATCAAGGTATGCTATTAAAAGGCTTGATGCTGCAGAGTATGACAATACCACAGTACTCTTCTACTATAGTACTCTTACCATGGTCCATTGGTTTTTCCTTTTATTACTGTAGCTTGGAGCATCACTCTGGTAAGGCACCTTACCTGTGCTTTTCAAGATTTTTATGTGAATTATCTCCTGTGAACTACAGATAGGAAGATGGTCTATATTTCTGAAACCCCTTGAACTTCCTTTCTTAAAATACTTGTGACTCTCTACAGTTCAACAAGGAGGAACAAAGAATGATCCACTCCTCCCCTCTCCTCCCTATTAACTGATGACCGACTGATCACTCTCATGAAACCATCATTAGACCATGGTGTGTAACTTACTGCTGTCATCTTATTAGTGATGGAACCTAATAAAAGTGCCCTTCTGTGGGTCTAAAACAATCTAGTTCAGTAATTCCATATGGTTTAACATAAGAGCATTATTATTTTTAGAAAAGCAGACTGTGGGGCGCCTTGGTGGCTCAGTGGGTTAAAGCCTCTGCCTCTGGCTCAGGTCATGATCCCAGGGTGCTGGGATCGAGCCCGTATCAGGCTCTCTGCTCAGTGGGGACCCTGCCCCCCCCCACCACCCTCTCTCTCTCTGCCTGCCTCTCTGCCTGCTTGTGATCTCTGTCAAATAAATAAATAAAATCTTAAAAAAAAAAAAACTTAAAAAAAAAAAGAACAAGAAAAGCAGAGTGTTACAAAAACCAGAAGATAGTATACAGGAATATCAATCCCACACTGACCCCTCAGACATGTTTCTTCACTGAACTTGGAGTCACTTATTCAAACATGGGAGACGATGAAGTATATGTGCACAGTGGTGAGTGTGGGGACCAGAGTGACTGGAGGAACACATGGGCAGCCCAAACTGGTTCAGTTTCATTAAAAATGAAATAAAAATGAGAGCTATCATAATAAACACATGGACAGCTCACAATCTCACCCCTCATAGCTTTCTTACAATAGATTTATAATAACTTGAACTTTCTGGTTACTCCAGTACTAGGTCATATTTGAATGCATGTAAACTATCAGACAAGCAGCATAATGGCCTCCTAGTTGGTACAATATAGACTCTGGGTTTTTGATTATTCAAATAAATTCTCATTATGTCTTAATTGACTAAACAAAGATCATATTCTTAAATTCAACATTTACTTCCTAATACAGAAACTTTAAAGACAGCAAGCTTTGCACATAGACCCTGAAAGGTTTTTGTAGGTTAAATTACATCAATAAATAATACAATAATCACTTTAATGATGATACCAATCCTATTACTAAATGCTATTTGAAGAACACTTGCAATATTATTGATCTGTTCCCAGAAACTCTATAAACATAATCTCATGTAATTCCCACACATCAAACCTTCACCAGCGTTATTTTCCGTAGTTTGAAGATGAAATCAGGCACTGAAAGCATTTATCATTAAATTGCCATCCTCCCTAAAAAGAAGTTCCCTTAACATTTACGTCTATTATGTAAATTAGCTTAAAAGTTTTTTTTTAATTACATGAAGGACTGCACTTTGGAAATTTCTGTGAAATATAATAAAGTATGTAATAAGAGACCATCTTGCCAGGCAAGACAAAAGAACCTACCAATAGCAGGCCACTGCATTGGTTGTTGTCGACAGTGTGCCTTTACATTTAGAGATCTTTCCTTTCCAGGCAGAACTAGGAAAACAGACTTTGGGAGGGGTGAGCTGTTCACAGGTGGCAGAGAAGGAGGGTGTGCTATTTAATTATAATAACAATGATGATGCTATCATCACTAAGGAATAAACTATATTTATTTCTATGTGTGCCATATTCAGAGGGCTCTCCTAGGAGCAATTGTGAACTCCAGACAGGATTCTCAGAGCTCGTATCTCTGGCTCCTCCTCAAGAGGCAGCTATAGCTAGTGAATTGTGTGAAGGTGATACATTCCAAAATACTAGCACTCTCACAGATTTGACAACATGGTTTATTATTGGAAGTAACATATATATACCATTTAATATTATGTTATAACATGATATATAATAACTATATATAATCTAGTAATATGCATTTTTATTTCTTTAGTATAAAGAAAGCAGAAGACTTACTCCAGAAGGTAAGAAAGTGGTACCTCTCATCTTCCATCCATCCTAGAAATGTGCCATCTCTCTCCCACCTGCCCTCCATACTTACTTCACACACTGCAGTCCATTTTGCCTTCCAACCTCTCACTCCGTTTCCACTGCCATTCGCCTACTTAAGTTTTTTTGTTACTTTTTTTTGCTTACACTGCTCTGATAACCTCCCAGCTGGCTTCCCAAAGGCAACACTGATTTGTTCTTCACCCTGTAGCCAGCCGGCATCATCTTCCTAAAACTCAAGTCTGATCACATCATCCCCAGCTCAGCATCCTTCAATAACTGCCAGGCATAAAAACCAGACTGCGTCACAAAGCCAACAAAGGGCCTCCTGCTGCTTCACCAGTCTCAATTCCTGGCACCACCTACCCACTCACCACCCCGATCACAGCGAGCTGCAGGAGCGCCCCAAATATGCCATATTTTCTCTCCTTTCTAGATTTAAGGGTAAAGATTCAGCATACTGGCTTAGCAGCAGTCTACTAAGCTTCAAAACCTACTTCTACCACTCACCAGCTGAGGCGTGGGCAAGCTACTGGGCCTCGGAGAGCCATGGTTTCTGCTGCAACATGAAGGAGGTAATTAGACCTAGCTCACAGCTCAGCTCTAAGGATCAAGTGAGAGAATGCACATAAAGCTGTCCACACCGTGCTTGGCTCATGCATTGGTAATACTGCAGGTCCCTATTCTGAAGAGCTAAGAATGCACTCTACTTTATGCTGTGAACTCTGTTAACAGGTTTGGGGGGGGGCGCCCACAAAGCACACATTCCAGTAAAGATGGATATTTTACTTCCAGATAGGCTGGAAATAAAAACTACCATGAAGAAAACTAAAGCAGGGCTAGCCAGGAGTGTTATTTTAGGCAGAGCAGGCAGGGAGGACTTTATGGAGAAAGATCATGTCTTTGATCAGAGACATGAAGGAGACAAAAAGGTGAACCACAGGGATGTCTGGGGAAGAGAACTGAGGTGGAAAAGAGAGTAAAGCAAAGACCACGAGATGGAACGTGGCTGGCAAGTCCGGGGCGCCGGAGGCACACCAGCGAGGCTGAAGCCCTGCGTGCCTGGGTGAGTGTCAGAATGAAATCAGAGAAAGGCTGTGGTCAGGCGGGGCGTGCTGTGGTTTGAGGGCCAGGTTACGGATGCCGTTTTTATTCTACGGCTAGACACGATCACTTAACCATTCTGGGAAATTTCAGCTCAATCTTCCAGGCTGGGAGGGAAGCCCACTGTCTCTGCTCTCAGGGGGCACCTGGCACCTCCACCTGGGCACGTGCTACGGCAGCCCCCCCAGCTCTGCAGCCGCACAAGGCCTAGTTATTCACCTCAGTATCCCCAGTGATTTCTGGGGGCCGCACAAGCATGCAGGGACAGGTCAACAAAGAATGAATCAACTTTCAAGAAAGAAACGAATCAGAAGACCCATGAAAAGAGTGGATGCCATAGCGAGATGGTTACACCGTAGAAGATTCCAAAGACAGAGATGGAACATAAGCACATGTCTCCTGCCGTCGTCAGGTTCGGATTTTCAGCTCGATCAGCAGTGAGGTTCAGGGACACTAGACGACGTTGCTAAAATTCTTTTGTTTTATAATTTTCAAAATTCTTGCATGTATTATTTAATCTGCCTCAAAAATAACCCTGTGTTTTCTCACTTAAGTATCTCCATTTTCCAAATAAGGAAATTGAGCTCCCCCCCCTCCCCCCCCAAAACAAGCAGCTAATGGCAATCTCAGTCCTGTAACTAGAAAGCCACGACCTGTGAGGGGGGCCCTGCTGCTCCTACGGAACAGCACAACTTCTTAAGACCAGAGAGTGTGGCCGAGGGTCACAGCAGAACCGAGCTGACATGGGGCACAAACACCCCCGACGACAGACTGAGAAGACAACCAAGACTTGTGCTGGGGAGGGGGTGGCGGCAGGGAGCGGGGACGGAGCGGGGAGATCATCACCAGGAAGTGCGTCCATGCTGCACTCACTAATCACACACGGAGGCGGAGGCACTCTTTCGATGAAGGAGACCGTGAGGGCCACAAAACAAGCAGTGCTGCCAGGAGCTGCCAAGATGACTCGAAAGAACCATATTTACACCAAAGTGACTAGTGGCGGTGTATGGTCTCCAAACCCCATTCTATTATATTGTATTTTCATCAGCTTCCGAGGCGTATGTAGCAGGACCATCTGTAGTATATAACGCAGATCAGCCATTGCACCCGTCCAATGTTAATGAACATTATACTCGGATCCCGGAGAGACGCTGTGTCTACTACCTATGAGATTCTGGAACACGCAAGTGGGGACGACGCTAAAGCTTTGTTACAGGATGAATTATATGGCAGAACATTGAAAACAATGAAGTGTTCTATGAAGGTAAGAGTTAGTAAAAAAATCTCTTCCCTGTGGATGGTGTTGTGTTAAAATTGTGTGATATTTGGGGTGCCTGGGTGGCTCAGCCAGTTAAACATCTGAGCCTTCAATTTCCTTCAATTTCAGCTCAGGTCGTGATCTCAGGGTCCTGAGATCAGAGCCCCTAGTGGGCTCCATGCTGAGCACAGAGTCTGCTTGTCCTTCTCCCTCCCCCTCTGCCCCTCCCCCGTCAAATAAATTAATAAAATATTTTTTTAAAATTACGTGATATTTTACTAAGTTTTTAACTTATTATAAAATGTTTATTAAAGATCTTTTTCTACCGTCTAAATAACTATCAACACTTAAAACCAGAAATATACTCCACTCTACATTCATATCTTAATGTTGCCTTTGAGTAAATACGTCAGTTTGTGAATGTCATTGCAGAAAACAGTGAGACTTACTTTTTTCCCTGCCTGTAATGTGCCACAATTGCATGTGGCTAATAATCACTGTATTACCAACAGTCTAACAGGGATGTTATCCAGCAATACCATGTCTACATTTTTATTATGGTGATATCATAACAGTTGACAAGGAGAAGTTATAAGAGTTAGTGATCATAAAGAAATAAGGGAACAGTTACGTCAAATTATCTGGAAAGCTAAGGAAAGAAATTTATTTCCTCCCACTTGCAATGAGGATGACTGAGCCTATCATCTCTCTTCAGTAGTATATACTGTAAGATAGCGAAGTTCCCTTGTCACAGTAGCCTTATGATCCCTGGCTTGAGTCTAGGATAACAAATGAACGATGCGAACGAATTGCCATTTTTCTTCCTTCCCACACAAAATCATGAAAATATCTAGCACCACTCGCACCTCAGGGGGGGAAACTTCTAACCTGAGTATAAGTTTTAAAAGATTATCATTCCTGGCTGAGCAATTTTCAAATTGCCGTCATTGTAGAATGACTTAAATGAAAATGACAAAGTCAAAGAAAATTGCACTTTGATGGGGAAGTAAAAGCCATGCCAGGAGTGAGCTGGAGGGGGACGGAATCCGACGTGTCAGCTCCAAATCGTGTAACTGTTGACAAATATTTACGCAGCAACACCGCAAGCCTAAAAGTACAACTGAACGTTCAAAAAATCTGTCAGACAAGGTTACAAATGAATAAGGAAGCACATTTATGGAAAATTGCATGGCCCTCCTGTGCTGTTTCATCTTTAGAGGAACACAGAGCAGTGAAACCAAGTACAAAATCACACATTACTCACTCTCTCCAGCAAAAGGGGCTCTGCCTTAAGAAACCTGTGTCCTCAACCCTGTACTGCCTTTCTTTCCAAAACACTACACTCGATCATTGACACTGCTCTAGGCACTATGGGTTAACATGAAATTAATAACTCCACATAGAACAATCACAGCTTACTAACCTGAAAACACGATGGAGAGAAAATGTGCCCTTTAGTTAACAAGATGTAAGGATTCTGACCATGACAAGAACTGCATTATTTGGATGGATATATATATTTTTTTAAAAATCCATGGGACAGGGGGTCTCCACAAGATTAGGACAAAGGAATGTGCATCAAGTAAATATTAGGAAAGAAATGGTATGTCTAGCTAACACATCATGGAATGTGGTCTTTAGTGTGAGTTTTGAAAGGTATAGTTTGCCCAAACACATGAACCCTGGACAGAAGCATCAATTTTTTTTTTAAAGATTTTATTTATTTATTTGACAGACAGAGATCACAAGTAGGCAGAGAGGTAGGCAGAGAGAGGAAGGGAAGCAGGCTCCCCACTGAGCAGAGAGCCCGATGCAGGGCTCGATCCCAGGACCCTGTGATCATGACCTGAGCCGAAGGCAGAGGCTTTAACCCACTGAGCCACCCAGGCACCCCAGCATCAATGTTTTGAAAAGTGGCTTTCATCATCAAGATACACAGTTCAGATACAAATTTTATTGTTTTTGAGCATATAATGAAAAACGTGAGAAATATTTTGGTTCCCAATCATGCAACCGTATTTTTCTGTAAATGTTCTCAGCGCCCTCTTCCACACTCTGTGTTAACATTTACTTCAAAGTGGTTCTCCACAAGCGAAAGCTTACGTAGCTAATTATAATTTTATATATGGTGAAACTTTGGCTAAAAAAATGTTCACTCTACCTAATATCTCAAAGGTAGTGCAGTTGCCTTGCTTGACCTCAGCTGGGAATGCACATGTCAGAGAGCTAAAATCATCTGTCCCTCTGCAGCAAGTCCCATCAGTGGCTGCGAAGGACAGGTGAATGTGCACGTGGGAGTTGCAAATAAACTTTAGCACGTAGACAAATTCACAAATGTGGAATCTGCAAGTAACGAGGATTGACTATATATCTAACAGGAAATACAACATACTCCTACAAGGATTACATTTTCTAATTTTGTTTCTCTTCCCCTCTTCCGCCCTTCCTTTGTTCAACAGTATCCTGAATACTGTTTTTCCCAATCACTGTTTGCCACCTTTTCTTACCGTCTTAAACATATTTGGTGGAGCAACCATCCAAAAGATACTGTATACAACACGTCACTTTGAAAGATCTTACCTACAAAGGCCTGGCCTTAAATGTTACTGGGTTGCGTAACAGTTAGAAGAGCCTGAAATATGTTAGATGAGGTTGAGTAAATAGAAAGTTGATAGAAAATCACTAGCTTCAATCCAGGATATAGGAGGTTACAATCATAAAAAGGTCAGATCAGGAAGAGGCAGCCCAGAAGAAGAGATCGCACACGGTTGGCTTAAGTAGTATGTTATTAAAAGTGTCAATTCTGTCAAATCCTGTCACATTGCTTATTGTTCAAGACAAACGTCTAGCAACTGGCCTTATTGTTCGAGACAGATGTCTAGCAACTGGCCTTAGAGGAAATTAATGCCCTATCATAATCCACCCGAGCTATTGCTCCGTGGCAAGTGACGAGGGGTAAAGATTTCATTGTCTTGATGGCACTGTGTCCTGTGTATCGGTTTAGGACTTTTCTCTTTTTTTCCCCCTTCTTTTCCTTTTTCTTTTCTTCTTTTATCATGGAAGGGATACGTAACAAGCAATTAAGAAGCACTGTCCTATTTAAATATTATAACGATGCTTTCCCATCTCTTGAGAAAAAGTGGAACATCTTCATTCCCGAACTACGGCACATTCATATTTCTTCGCTAAGGAAGGAGACTGTGCAAACTCCCTTTGACTTAGCTTCGGCATCAGTCTGATGTCCTATAGCATTACGCAGTCTAGTTATTTTAAAATGGATGCAAGCTTATTTAGAGTAAGTATAGGTTTATCTAGGCAATAAATACAGAGAAGTAAAATACTGTTTTCTATAAGCCCTTAATCCGCTTCATTTCTTTCTCATAATAAACCTATGTAATACTATATACACATGTATCAAATATTAAAGCTGATTATGTTATATAGTTTTGCATTGCTTCTTAACATGTAATACATGAATGTTGTTCATTGTCACTAAACAGTCTTCCAAAACGGTTCATATTGCTTATAATGGCTGAATCATTTAAGCTTTTGCAACATTTATTACAAGTATCTTTATACTTGTTTTTAGATTTATTTTATTTGAAAGAGAGAAAAAGAGAGAGAGAGCCTCTTGAGCAGGGGGAGGGGCAGAAGGAGAGGGAGACAAGCAGACTCCCCACTGAGCTGAGCTGGAGGTGGGGCGTGGGGAGGGAGGCTTGATCCCAGGACCCTGAGATCATGACCTGAGCCAAAATCAGGAGTCAGACACTAACCTACGGAGCTACCTAGATGCTACTAGTATTTTTATATTTTTTATAGATATCTATAGTTTATATTAAATATTAGGCACAGATAGCCCATTGTTAGGGTAAGCCAGGATCAACAAACTCTGTAAAGGGACAACAGTAAGGAATTTTGGATTCCTGGGTCACCATGTTTCCATCCCAACGACTCACCTCCACCATGGCAATGCCAAAGTTGAGATACACAGTGCACAAATGTGAACGTTCTGTGTTCCAACAAAACTTTGCTACAGATGCTAAAACTTGAATTTTATAAAATTTTCATGTCACTGTATATTGGTTCCCCCACCCCACCACCATTTAAAAATGTGAAAAATCATTCTCCACCCACAGACCATAACAGGCAGTAGCTAGGTCTGTCGCACGGGCTATGGTTTGTAGATTCCTGGTGTAAGCCACAGTGCCAAGTGAGTCAAATGCCCGAATCAGGATCTCAAGTTCCAGCAACCGGTCACCTCCCTTTCCAAGGAGAAGCCCCTCCCTCCAGAGGAAGACTGCTGTCAGGATTTGAGCTCTTCTTACATCTGACTAACAGGAGCTGTTTTCAATTATTTGAACCGGAATGAGTTTCCATGGGTAAAATTAGTGGTATTCAGAGCAAGCTTTTAGCTTTTCGGGGTGCATCCAGTTTGAGCTCCTGCAGATGCTAAGGAAGGAATTGCACACCAACCAGCAGGAAGAGCTGGTATTTAGCTACTAATACGGTTGTATCCGTGCATTTTAGGTAAAGATCAACCCTGTCTGACAGGATACTATCTGATCTCATAGTTGGATACTCTTTTGTACCTGCTTGAGGATCAATGTTTGCTTTATGAACGTCGGCAGGCATGGCAGACTGTTCTGAGAACCGCTTTCACTTTAGGCTGTTATATTGATGTTGTCAGGAAGGGGCTCGGTCTCTCCCAGTTCTAACCATTAGTGGCTGCCATTCCGCCACTTACCATTACAAAAAAAAAAAAAAAAAAAAAAAAGTTGAGCCTCAGCAACATGGTTTAATTTCATTTGCAAAAGTCTGATCCCAGTTCACAGTTCTTCGAAAGTACTTGCTGAGGTTCTCCTATGTGGCACGCATTGCTGGGAACGTAGTAGTGAGGAAAAGGCAGATATGGTCCCTGCCTTGTTATTAGAGAAGAGGGAATAAAAAATAAGCAATTAAAATGCACCGAGAATGCTTTTCTATTTTATAAGATAGTAACATCGTACTGTGATAATCACTAACCTAAGGATTTCTATGTGCCAGGCACCGTCCTCAGGGCATGACGGATCTCAACCCATTCAAAACCTCAACTTTAGCAGATACGTCATCTCTGATACGATCCCTTCCTTTTAAGTGAGGAAACTGAAGGACAGAGGGATTACAGAATCTCCTGTTGTACTATAACCTTAAAGTGGTAGTTTGGGGTTTTACCACATCATTTGAAGCCAGAGTCTGTGCTCTTAATCTCTGTACTTTTCAAGTGTGGTGTAGTTTTGGGGTTGGGGAGAGGGGGGGACTTGCTGGGCTGCCAGGGAAGGCCTTTCCCAGGAGGGGTAATTTAAACTGAAGCCTGGGGAGGCAATCACCCATGACAAAAAGGCAAGCATTCCACACAGAGCTCTTCTGAAAGCCTGAGTCTGGAAGGCCACTTCTCTTTTCCTGGAACAGAACGGAAGCTGACATAACTGTGACATGGAAGCCACGGTGAGGAACTTGCCTTTTATTCTAAGACAATGGAAAGTCACGGCAAGGTTGAACGCAGGAGACATACAGGTCAGATTTTATTTTTAAATGCCTCTTGGTTGCTACATAGAAATTGATCATAAGGGGCGCCTGGGTGGCTCAGTGGGTTAAGCCTCTGCCTTTGGCTCAGGTCATGATCTCAGGGTCCTGGGATCAAGCCCCGCATCAGGCTCTCTGCTCAGTGGGGAGCCTGCTTCCCCTTCTTTCTCTGCCTGCCTCTCTGCCGACTTGTGATCTCTCTCTGTCAAATAAATAAAATAAAATCTTTAAAAAAAAAAAAAAAAGAAATTGATCATGAGGTTTGGGGAGGAGAGTGTAAAAGATGAGGTGAGCCAGGGGTTGCTGAAGATCAGAAACAGGAGTTTAAGGCAGGGTAAATGCTGAGGTTAGAAAGAAAGAAACCACCACAGTGTATTTAAGAAACGGTTTAAAACCTCCCAAGCAATGCTCCTCAACCAAACCCTCCATGAAATCTACTTGATGCTGAGGACAAATAATTGTATTTCTCATATTAAAGTAATACATTATTCTAAACTAAATTACACACTTGCTTTTTGTCTTGAGGTTACACCTCTCTCTCCACAGAGCACTGGAAATGAATAAGGGACCGGATTTTAATATGAACAAATTCCTCTTTCTTATCTTACTGAGCCAGACATAAATTCATTTAAAACATCACAAAAACAATGGAGCTAGTATCACAATAAAGCTTAAGAACTGTCAGATATAATCTATTATGCAGATTATTTATTTTTGGAAAACTGAAGCTTTAGAGAATTTATAAATATATTCTATCATTTATTCTAAACTATAAATGTTTAATTATTCAAGCATAACTTATATCAATAGATATATTTCCTATCTTTTATCTTTTGCCACAGTATTACTCTGTGCTATTATAAAATGCGATTAAAATATATTACAATTTATGGTTTAGTTAACTACATATATATGTCTGTGTGTTTGTGTATATATAATATGCATGCACATAATTATAACTTGCTAGCTAGCTTAATTATTCTTTTACTTTTTATTTTTTAAGACCTAATTTTTTTTGGAAGTGGTTTTAGACTTACAACAAAGTAGGGGCCCAAAGATGTACCATGACCCCACTGCCCCCATACACGCATAGCTTCCTTCATTGTCAACATCGCTCACCAAGACGGAACATTTTTTTTCTGCCAAATATGGACCTATACACTGACATGTCATAATCACCCAAACTCCATAGTTTGCACTATATAGTTCACCCTTGGGTTTTTATTCATTATAATATTATCATACAAAGTATTTTTCACTACCCTAAACAGCCTCTGCGCTCTGACTAGTTAACTCTCCCTGACCTCTGGCCCAGACAACCACTGAACTTTTTACTGTCCACACAGTTTCACTTTTCCCAGAATGTTATGTAGTTAAATCATACAGTATGTAGCCTTTCAGACTGGCTTCTTTCACTTAGGAATATTAAATTTCCTCCATGTCTTTTTAAGGCTTGATAACTCAGTTCTTTTTTTTGGTGCTGAATGAGATTCCATTGTCTGGATGAATCACCGTCCATTTGTCCATTCACCTACCGAAGGACAGCTTGGTTGCTTCCCAGTGTTGGCCAATTATGACTAAAGCTGCTATAAACATCCATGTGCAGTTTTCTGTCAGGACTTAAGTTTTCAGCTCTTTTGGAGAAATACCAGGGAGTGTGATTGCTGGATCCTATGGTAAGAGTATCTTTAGTTTAGTAAATAAACACCAAAATGTATTCCAAAGGGGCAGCACCATTTTGGATTCCCACCAAGAATGTCTGAGGACTCCTCAGACATTGACATCCTTGTCAGCTTTGTCAGAATTCCAGAACCAGGGCATTCCAGTGGGGCGTTAGTAGCATCTGAGCTTCCCTGATGACACAAGAAGAGCTATGTCTTTTCATATGCTTATATTCCATGTACATATTTTCTTTGTATGAGAAACGGATGTCTGTTAAGGTCTTTGGTGCATTTTTTAATGGATTGTTTGTTCTCTTATTGTTGAGTTTTAAGAGTTCTTTATGTATTTTGGATAACAGTCCTTTATCATATGTGTTTTTCACAAATATCTTCTCCCAGTCTATGGTTTGTCTTCAAATTCTTTTGATATTGTCCTTTGTAGAGCAGAGGTTTTAAGTTTTAATGAAGTCTACCTGATCAATGATTTCTTTCATGGATCGTGTCTTTGGTTTTGTATCTAAAAAGGCATTGTGTACCCAAGGTCATATAGGCTTTCTCCTACGTTATCTTCTAGGAGTTTTACAGTTTTGCATTTTATATGTAGGTCTATAACCCATTTTAAGTTGCTTTTTGCGAAGGGTGTAAGGCTGGTATCTAGATTTACCTTTTTGCATGCCCAATTGTTCCAGTGCCATTTGTCGAAGAGACGGTCTTTGTGATCTCTTTACTCCTTTGCCAAAGATCAATTGACTGCATTTATGAAGATGTATTTCTGGACCCTCTATCCTGTTCCATTGAACTACTTGTCTATTTTTTTCACCAACACCACACCACCTTGATTACTGCAGTTCTATAGTAAGTCTTGAAGTCTAAGTTTGTCCCTTATTGTGTTGGCTATTCTTATCCTCTGCCTCTCCATACAAACTTTAGAATCAGTTCGTTGATACCCACAAAATGACTTGTTGCGATTTCGATGGAGATTGCATTGAATCTACACATCAATTTGGGAAGAACTGACATCTTAATGATACTGAGTTTTCCTATCCATAAACATGTAACATCTCTCCATTTATTTAGTTCTTCTCTGATTTTGTTCATCGGTTTGTAGTTTTCCTCATAGAGATCCTGTACCTATTTTCTTAGAATTATACCTAAGTCTTCTGTTTTCCCCAGATGCTAATGTACCTGGTATTGTGTTTTCAATATCAAAGTCCACATGTTTATTGTTAGTGTATAGGAAAGAAACTGATATTTGTATATTAATTTTTGTATGCTGCAACCCTGCTATAATCACTTATTAGTTTCAGAACATTTCTGTAAACTCATTTGGATTTTCTACATAGATGACCATGTCATCCCTGAATAAAGACAGCTCTGTCTTTTCCTTCCCAATCTGTAATCCTCGTATTTTCTTTTCTTGACTTATTGCATTAGCAAGAAATTCCAACATGATATTGAAACTGTGTGATGACCATGTATCCCTTCCACGAGGAACAAGGAAGTTTCAAGTTACACTAGGGAAGCTTCAGGTTTCTCACCATTAAGTATAATGTGAGCTGTAGATTTTTTTTTTTTATAGATACTCTTTATCAATTTGAGGAAGTTCTCTTCAATTCCTAATTTACTGATAGGCCTTACCATTGATGGATTCTGGATTTTGTCAAACACTTTTCTGCCTATATTGATATTATCATGCAATTTTTTTTTTTTAGCCTGTTGACATGGTAAATTACATTAATTCATTTTTAAATACTGATTGAACCAGTTTTGCATACTTAGTCATGGTCTGTAATTCTTGTATACATTTTGGGATGCAATTTGCTAATATTTTGTTGAGAATTTTTGCATCTATGCTCATGAGAGATACTGGTCTGTAGTTTTCTTGGAATGTCTTTGTCTGGTTATGGCATCTGTGTAATGCTGGCCTAATAGAATGATTTAGAACATATTCCATCTGCTTCTATCCTCTGGAAGAGATTGTAGAGAATTACTATAAAGTTTTCCTTAAGAGTTTGGTGGAACTCACCAATGAGCTCTTACAGGCTCGGGACTTTCTGTTTTGGAATGCTCTTATTTATTGATTGGCTTCTTTAATAGACATATGCCTATTCAGATCACCTTTCTCTTCTGTGCGAGTTTTAGCAGACTGTGTGTCATTTCAACCGAGTTATCAAATTTGTCGGCATCAAGTTGTTCATAGTATTCCTTTACAATGCTTTCAATTTCCATGGGCTCTATAGTGACATCCTTCTTTCATTTTTGTTATTAGTCATTCATGTTTTCTCTCTTTTTATCTTAGCCTGACTAGAGGCTTATCCATTTTATTGGTCTTTCAAAGAACTAGTTTTTGGTTCACTAATTTTCTCTATTCATTTCCCATTTTTAATTTCATTGATTACTGTTCTAATTCTTATTATTCTTTTACTTCTGCTTACTTTTGATTTATTTTGATCTTCTTACTTTAGAAACTTAATTGATTTTAGATCCTTACATGCATAATATACATATATGCACAGTAGATGCATACATAATGCTATAAATTTCCCTCTAAGCACTGCTTTCATGGCATCCCATAAAGTACAGCACATTGTCTTCATTTTCATTTAGTTAAAAATATTTTAAAATTTTTCTTGAGATTTCTTTTTTGACCCACTCATGATTTAGAAGTATATAGTTATTCTTTTAAAAAGAGAGCAACCTTTTTAAGGTTGGCACTAATTGATGTCAATGTTTGTTAAATGAGTGAGTATCTGTGGAACAGTTTGTTCCATTCAATCATGATATTAAGCGCTGAGACAACAGGGTCAGGTTTATAGTTCAGAAACATCACTGCCATTCTGTGGATACTTTGGAACAAATCAAAGTAGAGGACAAGAGCCCACTGAAAAACAACGTGGAGAATAAGGAGTCACAGAAGCATGAACTAAGTGGAGGTAGGGATGGAGGAGGGCAGATGTTAGAGACGTAAGAAGGATGAATCAGTAACATAGCACTGTGTGAAATGAAGGAACAAGTGTGGCATGGCCCTGGGCCTTCTGCTTGAGAATCAGAGTGTCTGAGTCATCTAAGGACTTAAAGTGAGGACAAGAGGAGGTTGGGGGCAAGGGAAAAATGAGATTAGTCACAGGTAGGCTAAGTTTAAGATGTTCTTAGAGCATGAGCAGTTGAGTTTAAAAGTTTAAATCACTGAAGAGAGTATTGGGTCAAACTTTTGCAAATTTACAGCAATGTAAGTGAAAACAGGGAGAAAGGTAACATTCTTCAAAGATACAATGAGAGGGACAGAAAAGGGCCAAGATGAAAGAACAAAACGAGAAAGAGGAGTCTCCAGAAAATACTCTGGACCACTTCCTCTTCCTCTTATTACTATCTCTTTAAATCCTTGCCATGTGGACATATGAATAGTCCATGAGCTTCTTCCCAAAATGAAAATATTTGCTTAAGGAAAATTTTAATTAGTTTTTTGCAAAGTTAGAAATTATAATGGTGAGCATGAAATGAGCACAACACACCAGATTGTAAATTTAATCACATTCCTAGAGTGGTTTCCCATTGTGGTACAACCTCGTTCTTTTACAGCAGAGGTGGTTGAGGGCTTTGTAGAAGCTCCACTTTTAATGGTCCTGGAGGCTTTGTCCAAATCCAAATCACTTCGGTGTTGGGTTTTAAAATGTGTGTGTGTGTGTGTGTGTGTAACATCATACCAATATCTACTGAAAGTTAAGTTCTGATTCAAAGATTTAGTTATTAAAAGGATGTCCCCCTGACCTTTAGGAGATTACTGCTATGGGATGAATGACATAAAAAGCCAAACCTCTGGTTTAGTAAGTGTAACTGTAAGACCACCCATGGTGAAAATCCACCGCGCAGTGAACGCTCATTTGTGAGCTTTCAGTATGCGCTCCACGGCCGCGTTCTGTGGCATCCTCTTGGACTGGCCTTCTTTTTTCTGTCACCTATCCACTCACTGGGGCCAAAGGTCAACAGAGGTACTGGATGAGTTGAAGATTATTCTCAGATCTCAGGAATTTCTAGAAAATGCAACAGTGCCAGAAAGATGAAGAAAAGAAGATCCCAAAATAGAGTCCAGTTGAATAACTGAGCTAAAGAGAGAGAAAGGTCTTTTTAAAACAAGTGATCTACTTGAAATGAGAGGATCAGGGTGGTATTGTAAAATTATTCTGCTTAGAGAATACTTAAGAAGTTGGTGAAAACAGAATCTGCAAATTCAGCATTATTCTAAAAAGATCTTTGTTTCACAGATGTCATACATTACCAAATGGCAGTTGTTTTATTAAAAAAATGTTCATTTTGGTTAAATATTCCGTGATGACCTGAGACCATTCTGCATTGGATAATCTTCTGTGCTGTCTAACTGAATTGTCCAAAGTCTGAAAGGGGGCTTTTAAAAAAATCAGGGGGTCACAGGTAAAGATTTCTCCTCTTTGTGTGAAGGTACAGCAGACTTTCTGAGTTTCCATTTCTTTAAGAGGAACTAAGATCTCATGAGGAAATCTCCTAAGAGGAGCCCCCAGGACTCCAACATCTAGGAACCTTCCATGTAAAGAATTCCATCATCGCTGGATACCAGAGACAATGGCTACATTTCAGCCAGTCTGCTGGATAGGTACAGGGAACTGATAGCCGACTACGCAAGATAAAATTTGTGAAGTATAGATAAATCCAAACTGAACTTTATAGACAGCCCAATGATAATATCAAAATCAGTCAATAGACATCTTGCACAAAGTGATTATGCAAACATCTCAATGAATTTTTATGTATTAGATATTTATGTTTATTTAACTTTGAGCTCAACTGTTGAAACTACGCTAGGAAATAAAGAATTATTATTGATAAGTTTTATATGTGATTGTATATAAATCCTTAAGAAATATATGACCATTAGTATTCTTTATCTGTATAATTTTTCATCCGAGATATAAAAATAATGATGAGAAAATATTTAATGATTTTATCATTAAAGGGTTGTGCTGGGTTATGCTGCGGTCAAAATACCCTAAAAATTTCAATGGCTTAACTCCACAAGAGTTTAATGAGAATTAATTTTGCAGTGCCCTCCCACTGGGTCTCTAGTAATGGCAACATGACACAAGCAAAGCTCTTTCGCTGTTGGGTTTGTCCTCTCTTGAGCCTCAACACTGCTATGAGTATAAGCAAGGACCAGCCTACAGAATAATAAAACACAGTGAGTGGAACCTGGGTGCCCAAGTGCCCCAGGTGACATCGAGCTGCACCTGGACATGTGACTGCCTACAATACCCATCAGTAGAACTGAGCTAACCACCTCAGTGCTGTAGACAATAAATGCTTCTTGTTGTCTATCACTGAGATTTTGTGGTTGTTGGTACACAGGGTTACTGCGGTAATGGATAATTAATACAGTTATCAATTCCCTGATATCTAACTGTAGTTCCTAGTTGATTTCCCTGTTTTGAAGGACACTATTTAAAATCAGTATCAAGCCTGCACATAGATACCAGCTCCCCTAATCCACAGCCCAAGAGTTACACGGAACACATGACGGAAGTATTCAGAGAGTGTGTGTTTCATTGTGTTTCCTGCCAACAAAATGCCACATGTTAAGGCCAGTCATTCTTCTTGACCCACTTCTGCTCTTTTCCCACATCATTTAGTGCTACCGACCCACCCAAAGTGCCCTTCTTCTCGTCTTCCTTCCACACACAATTGCAAAGGCAACAGCAAGATGTCACCATCCCTCAACCAGTTTCCAAAGCTCAGAGACTGCTACATTGGGTCCTGGTGGTAGAAATCTCAGGGGAAGGCGTTGTCTGGCTTTTTTGCCTACATGTGAATGCAATCCCCTTTTATGGGGGAGCTTCCGTTCTGTACTCTTCCAGAAAAATGAGGTTGTTAACTCAGTTTCTTTCTCTCTACTCAGAGGTACTAAGTCCCCCTTTTCATGGGATGTTTCTTCCATTGCTCCTGGCTCTTATCTCTGCAGATACAAACCAATCCTGACTTCAGGACCCCACACTGGGCCAAAGAGCCAAGTTCCCTACTTAAAGTGGAGAAGAGCCTTGGTACCTGATCATGTCAACTTTGGTAACCAGTTTCCCTGACACACAGGTGCTTCAATGTTTAGCCCCCCGAAACATGGCAATAGGAGAAACCTGCACAGGGAAATTCTAGGATAAAGCATTCAGGAACCGCAAGAGCAAATTCCTACAGGTTCGGGTAGGTAAAGCACACTAGTGCAGTGGGCTGGTTGGAACTGGAATTACATAAAATCCACAAGCTCCATTCAACGTGGTAAGAGCTACAAAGCTCTAGTCGATCCTTCCCAAGAAAAATGTGGTTTGACACTTACAAATTTTCCAAAGAAATAAAAAACTATGTAATTGGCAAGAAATTTTTTTTTTGTTTTAATCTTAACATGGTCCAAACAAAGTTTATAACCAGGCTATAGGTTTGGTAACTTTGAATCTGGAGATGGCAACCATTGAGGTCTGATTTACTTGGTGCATTTTTTCACCAGGAAAACAGTGTCTTTACAATCAGGAAATCTATGAGGTACCTGAACCATGCTATTTACTGAGAGCAACATACTCCCATCTTGCCCTTAAATGGGTTTTGTAGAGTAAGAGTGCAACCCGGAGGCACTCACAGGCTACAGAGGCAAATCTGCGTTGTCACTGTAGATTGACATCTCCTACCAACATCAAGTGTATCCTGAAATAAAATATTAACTTTCATTCTAATGTTTATTGAGCAAATGCTATACTTGAGGTATTCCTCTATTTGTCTCATGGATTTAGAGTGAAAGAAAACATCATCTCTACCCTCAAGGAGCAGACAGATAATTTCATAGGAGTACTAAATGAGTGAATGAATGAATGAATGACTTAATTAATATGACATTCAGTCTTTCAGGTCTAATACAGGCAATTTTTTAAAAGACTGGATTCAATTACTTATCTGGATGTCTCGTGTATTTGCCAAAGAATCAAAATTTGGAAAAAATATGCAAAATACACATTGCTCATCAGAACCAAGCATCTGTTCAGAACCAATGAGTAACTGAGATACTGAAGAAGAGCAAAGGACTATTATTCTCAAGGGAGAAAGTTAAAAGAATCATATCTTGTCTGAGGGGTTGTCATGGAATCTTAAAAGACAATACAGTGTCTTAGTACATGTACTGGACTCTTCATCTCAAGGCATCCCCAGGCCACAGTCCCCTAATTTTTGCATCTTTCATGAGGAAGATATAAAAGGAGAAAGGAAATGACTTTTGAATCAGAAATTTGAACATGCTGTTTTAATAGCAAAGACTAGGAGACTAGATGTAGTCAAACTCCTTTGAAATTAATTATCTAAGAAGCCTCAATAGCGCTTCTCCTATCAATCTTGTACGGGCTTGACCTCAAAGGACCACCTACAAAGGTGTGAAGACAGCTCACACTTCAGAACAATTCCATACATGGCCTTGGCTGACATTCACTTCATGAAGATTAATTAAGAAGTCTTCTCAGAGTACAGATGCCTACCTAATGAGAACTAAAGTGACACATACCATTTTTCAGTCAGGTCAAGAGACAGATGACAGAGAATAGCAGATGGTTAACTTTAACATGGACCTGAGGAAAATATGAGCGAGTGCCTCTGCGTCCTCCCATGGTAGGGAGCTGGAGACACCTCAGTCACACAGAGGGATTCTGGACCCAGGCCGTGAGCATCAGGACACAGCTCAAATTCTGGTTCCCAGATGACAGCAAACATTAGTGGGGGTCATTTACGTTTGGAACTGAATGTGTTGCTCCTGGAGGAGTCCATTTACATCAGCTCTAAAGGATGTAACCTTTAACCCAAATGCACCTAAGCTCACATTGAAACGAAAAACATTCAGCTTGTTCCTTTGGCGACCTTCTATCCAGCCTGACTACGATATGGCTTTTGGTGGTTTAAGTTGAGGCTCAGAGTTAGGAAAAGGAGGAAAGCTGCCTAATAAAAGTATATTTATTTACTTGGCTCCTTTTCTGTGAAACCTGCTGAAAATGAAAGGAAACAATTAATATAACCACATGTAACTAAAAGGGAAAATTTCATAAAAAGGCAAACCTAATGAAACTCAACATAGGATACCCAAAGCCAACGTGTTTCTCTCCAGAGCGAGCTCAGCAAAAGGCAGCTTTCTCTGGAATTAAGTGAGAGAATCTTCAGTGTATCACTGAATGGTCCATTTTCTGCAATTAAACTAGAGAAATTGTCTGGAGATGAAGCTAGACGGGAGAAGAGACCAAATAGCTGTGAGCATTTGAAAAGCTGAAATTTGTCATTGGTACATTGTCCCCAGATAGCCAATCGGTGCCTGTGAGAAGCAAATACCACACTGCCCCTCTGTCAGGAGGCTGGGTTCCTTAGCCTCCCATCCAAGGATGATACAGATTGTGTACGGAGAATGTATCTGGGTGGTATTCTGGCCAACACTACTTCCACCACCCAGTGCCATTCTTGAGCTAAACATGGGCCAGACTCTATCCAAAGAAAATAATTATTAGACAAAGAAAAGATGCAGCAATATAAAATGAAAAAGCAAAAGGCAGAGGAGAGAAACAATTCGGTAAGCTGCAAAACCATATGTAGCCAGATCCCATTTGTGTAAAAATATATGCATATGTAGGCATATAAAAATAGTAATATTTGGGATGAGACATCTGAAAATCTAACCAGTACATATCTGAGCTGTGAGATAGAAAAGGAAATATGAAGCTCCTACTCTTTACTTTTTAATTGCTCTAGGTACATTCTGATTCTCTTGAAATACCATTTTTTAAAAAAAGTCTGAGTTGAGGTTGTCTCCAGAGAGAGTAGACATCTCTCCAGACAAACAGTGAAATGGGGTGTCAAACTTGAAACTTCACCCTATTCATCCCCTGCTAAACCCTCATCCTCTGTGCTCAGCACTTCCCTCCTCCTGACACAGCTCCCAGTCCCGCCTTCCCCCATTTCCCAACCACTTCCACCATGCCCAGAACTGATTCTCTAGGGTAACCAGCGAACGCCTCACTCTTCTCCCCGTGACTGTAATCGACAGACTTTAGGGTGCCGACAATGATGTCTGTCTCCCCGTGTCCACATTTTTATGTAATCCTCCCCTGTTGAGCATGGGCAGAACCTGTGACTTATTTCTACCCAACAGTATATGGCAAAGTAAAGGCATGTCCCACTACATTATTTAAGAGTCTATCTTGCTAACAGTTTCACTTGAGAGGCCGCTGGCTGGCTTGATGAGATAAAGCAGCTGAAATGGGAGAGCCCACATGGCTGGAGACTGTGAAATCTCAAGAAACCACGGTAGGCTCTAATTGCTGAGAGCAGCCTCCAGCCTCTAACCGGTAAGTAGCCTGGGCCGTCAGACTCACAGGTGTAAAGAAATGAATTCTGCTAATAACCTGACTGAACGTAAAAGCAGCTTCTTCCTCGGTTGAGCCTTCAGATGAGAGCCCAAATCAGCCCCTGGTCTGAGGGCAGCCACGTAGAATCCCGAGCAGAGGACCCTGCTAACCTACATCCGGACTTGTGACCCACAGAAACTGTGAAATCATGCGTGTGTTCAAAAACAAAATAAAAATGAAACCCTAAAACCATGTCCATTAGTGTGACTTGCTTCTTGGTGATAAAACATAGGCAGGTGAGGGAATGGGGATGAGAAGGATTTCTGAAGGCCTGTGTTCTCCAAACGTGTTTTAAAAGTTATGTTTACTGAGGTAAAATTTACATTCAGTTAAATTTAAGTATAAAATTTAAGAATTTTTCACAAAATTCACCTTTCTTAGGTATAAGACTTTAAAATTTTCGACAAATGTACAGAGTAGTATAAGTACCACCACAATCAAGATACAGAATACTTTTATTCCTTCAAAGAGTATCTTCCTGCCCATTTGTCATATCCCCTCCTGACTCCCAGATATCCACAAATCTGACTTTTGTCCATAGTTTTGTCTTTTTGTGAATGCCTTATAAGTAGAATCCTATACTATGTAGCTTTGTAAGTGTGTCTTCTTTCAGGTACTATAATGCTTTTGAGGTTCATCCAGTTGTTGCATGGATGCGTGACTAGTTCCTTTTTATTTCTGAACTTGCTCACCAGGGATGCCACTAAAAGAAGAAGGTGAAAAGTAGGCATCCCATCACGGTCACTTGTGACAACTCGTGACTCCAGAAACAGATCAGACCTGCTAGACTTTTCCTCCTCTTGATGTACATACACCCAATGAAGTCCACCAGAAAATCTCCCCATCCCCACACAGAGGTGGAAGGATGGCCCCCCTCTCATTCCTGCCTTCTTAATCTCAAGTAAGCGACCCAGCTGGTAAAAACCTCGAACAAATTCAAAGTATAAATGAAAAGGAATCTAGAAAATGTATTTTTAAGTTTCCAGTCTCTGTAGTCCAGCAGGATATCCCTTTCTCTTTTCTTTACGTCCACCTTGAATGTGGGTCACTGCCCCAAACCGGGAACAAAGGACAGGTGACTGCCACTGTATATACTAAACGGTAGAAGTTCAATTACTTTTAATCCACAGGATCTGAACCCTGGGACCTTGTTGGAGGGCAAAAGTTGCACTCTTGCTGGCACTGAAGGTCCCCACCCTGTGAGCTGGCTGAAGTGTCAAAGTTCTAGGCCTGTCCAGGGATTAAGAAATGAAAATACCACCAGCCTCCAGCCAAACAGGTGAGACCTGATTGCAGGGCACCCTGGTGCGCCAGATGTTGCACCAGAGGCTCTGCAGGTGTGAGCAGGTGCCAGGGGACCCACATCACAGGCTGCAGCAGACGCTCTCAACATTTCTCCATCCATCTGCAGGAGCCCCAGAGCCTCGGCCCTGCAGTAGCTACCGAGCTCTGATACAAGCTGTTGCTACCAGGGAGCTCTGGCAAGAGAACTTGTCAGATCAGCAAGTTCATCTCCACGGTGGAAAAACAACTGGAAGCTCATCTCTGTTGAAGGCATATGCTAAAGGGTGGAACCACGGGGTTGACAACGTCCACCAATGGACATGCACACAATGGAATGTTATTCAATAATGAGAAGGAGGGAAATCCTGTCATTTGCAACAACATGGACTTTCAGGACATGATGCTACAGGAAATAAGCCGAAGAAAGACAAATACTTCATGGTATTACTTATACATGGAATTAAAAACAAACAAACAAATAAATAAATACTTCTAACTCATAGAAACAAGACAGTGGAAAAGTTACCAGAGGCTTGGAGGTGGGGGAAAAAGAGGTTGGTAAGAGAACATAAATTTTCAGATAAAAGATACATAATGCCTAAGATCTAGTGTAAAACGCAGTGAGCATAGTCGGTCACACTGCTTAAACAAAGGTACAAATATTGGAATCTGAATTTCAGTCTGTCAGTTAGGAGTTCTGTGATTCGTTTTTGGGCACATCATTTAACATGTCTGAGTCACAGTTTTTATTTTATTTTATTTTACATATTTTATTCATTTATTTGAGAGAAAAAGAGAGAGAGTGAGTGAGTGCAGGAGAAAGAGCGTGAGCAAGGGAAGGGTAGACGGAGAGGGAGAAGCAGACCCCCTGCTGAGCAGAGAACCTGCCGGGGGCTCCATCCCAGGACCTCGTGACCTGAGCGAAAGGCAGACACTGAACCGACCGAGCCACCCAGCCACCTCTCAGTCAGTTTTTACTTTGGAAAATGGATATAAGGCTAATGTGAGGACAGAGCAGTCAATTTACGGGAAATAACTTCGTAAACTTCAAAGCTCATTACAAAACTTACCAACTGTTTTGCTAAGCGTGGAAGTTATAAGTGTTGGTACAAAATAATTAAAGAAAATAATTTTTCCGCCTTAATACAACATCACAACTTACTGTTTATATTTTATATGAACAGATCTATATGAATAAAAGTGAGTTAGAGTTTTAATATAATATAATATTTCTAAATTCAGAGCTAGAACTCCTGGATCCTCATCATCGGCATAATATGAATTAATTTCTTATTGAAAATGAGTCATCATGTGATTAAATGATTCAGCTACGATCACTTTGGCCTTGATTCCCCAAGAAAAGAGAAGTAGACAATCGTAGGCACTTTGAAGTAAATAAACTATTAAGGAGGAGGGGAAAGTAAAAAGACTGAAATAAATATTTCTAAGAACTTCCTAACTCTAAACTTCTGTATTTTGCTAGAAGGACATTAATTACGACACTAAATCATAACTCATATATATCCAGAGGAAATACATTAACATAAAAATAAGTTTTAAAAGGTGATTTTTTTTTTTTTTTGTTTAACCTAAGGAATAGCTGTGTAGATTCATCAGCGGTAAAATGTGAAAACAGCAAGTGGAACATAATTAGCTGTATTTCATTTTTAGAATAATATAAAATGTGCCTCTGCTTATTAAGGAAAGAAAGCCATTAAACATTACCAAAGGAGGCGGAAAAGTCTCCCACAGTGAGAGGCTTTAAGAAAAGATTACATCCTGCTGCAAGGGTTTAATTGTGGCTCTCCCCAGACATTACAGAGATCTGCGTATTTCTAATAATTACAACACTCACATGACTCTTATTCACTTACTGTTGTATTTGCTAGGATGTGTCCACCCGTACAATCTGAGTAACAATGTCTAAAAGCTAGAGGCTTATTTTTCTTGCATGATGAGTCTGGAGGAGTTTGGTCCAGGTGTGGCTGTGGTGTGGCTCAAGACCCAGGCTCCACCTTTCTGGATGCTTCCCCACCCCGTCCTGGCCAGCTAAGGACCGTGAGCAGCTAGTGTAGTTCAAGGCATTGGTCCACGTTTGAGATGGGGCTGATGGGGAAGGGCAGGGCATCAGCCATTTTCAGGAAAGCAAGAACTGTTTCAAAAAACTTAGGAGGTTTCTGCTTTTCTCTGTCAGATCTGTGCCTTAGTGCACACTTGCCTTCAGAAGAGGCTGGAAGGTAAAATTTAGGTTTCCTGTTTTTAATAGCAGAAGTGGGGAGGGGAGAAGGTGGTTGAACTTGGCCAATCTGCAGTGTATGGCAGAGACTTTACAAGTTCAAAGTGCTTTTAGAGTTATTACTCTTTAAGGACATTAGCAGTTGGAGATAACTCCCAGGCCCAGTTACACAGAGATGTGAATTACCTCTTACTCAATGATTACCGATTCTAGGAAAATTCTCAACTACACTGTGACATACTGTGTGTGTTTCTTAGTACAATTTAATCATGTAAAAGCCTCTCTTCTCTCTGATCTGCTAAGACGCTTGTCAAAACGTCAGATAAAATAGGATGATGAACTAATACTGTCTTCTAAAATTGTACACAATAATGCCAACCACTTTCTGAGTGATTTTAATTTATTTTTTTTTCCTGCTTACTAAGAACATACGGTGAACTGCAGAAATGAGTACAAAGTTAAAAGTTATGCAGAAAGCAAAAATCACAGCACAAGGAGAGTTGCTCCCATCATGTTTGAAACAGAAGACAAAGTATTCAGGTCATGTAAAAAGAATGCAAATAGTGTTGTAAGAATAAGATGGACTATTTTTAATGCAGAAACTTTTTGTAAAGAATTAATATCTTAATATTTAAACTCATATTTTGTTAGTTAAAGCATCCTATAATGAAACTGTCATCTAAGTATATTATAAAAATAATAAATATGCTCATTTCAATAAAATTAAGTGGAGATACCAAAAAAAATCATATTGATAGATTACTACCAAGAGGTTATTTATGAAAATGCCTGTAGTGTTTCACTCAACATCCATGAGGGCTATGTATTCTGTGACATATGGTTTATAAAAACATTTTTGTTTTAGGGATTTAGCTAAACCCATAGGGATCTTGCACTTTAGTTAAGAGGAAGAGAAACACAGATAATTCTGATACCCATCAGAAAGTGCTAAGGGCCCCAAGAGAGGTGTAGGCAAATCAGAGATGATTATTCCTTGGGGAGACTTTACAGATCCAGGAACAATTAATTTGAATCTTGAACTGTTTTGCTTTGTCTCCGTTTCCTAAATCACATGAAGATTTAATCCAGAAGGATGCCCTAGCTCCTGCCTGTGACCATCCACATCCAACCAGTGAGCAAATCCCGATGCCTTCAGCTCTCCCATATCCCTCTCCATTCCCCAGGCTACTTTCTTGGGTTAGGCTCTCATTTTCTCTCCCTTGGAGCCCTGTGAAAGCTCTTAACCTCTTGATATGATTCTCACCAGAGTTGCTCGGGCCACTGTTTTCCTAAAGGATAATCTGATTATAGAATCTCCCTGCTTTAAAACCAATGACCACCACCATCACCACAATCACCACTTCTAAACGTGATTTTTCACCGCAAAACAGAATCAAAACTCCTGTTTGAACTCACTTTCTTTCTCTATTACTAGGAAAGTGGCCCAGTTTTCAGGTTGGAGTGATCGAGAAGATGGCCCAGAAGACTAAGACACAAAATGGATGAAGGGTGATCCCAAGCCCTCTGTCACTGGGTAAGTGTATCTTCCTGGTCCTCATGCAGTTCCACGGTGGCATTGCCTGTCCCAGAATTTCCCTGATGCCAAGGGCAAACTCCCCACAATTACTGCTGGCAACATCAAAGGGACTGCTTGCTCTCTGGGGGCTGCAAGTTTTATCCTTAGACTGCCAGTCTGTGAGCTCGCTTCACTGCCTCTATTCTGGGGACCAGACACTGCAACTTTAATGACTAGACAATGACAAGAAGAGAGGGTTTGGGGGAAACTTTCACAGTCGACCGATTTTACTTCAAGGGGATGTTACCCATCAGGGACACATATGGCTTTATTGTTTCTAACAGGTTCACTTACAGGTAAAAGTAATAAACCTTCTCTCAAATACTATTGTTAGGATTATTTCTTTGATTTTAGCACAGCCATACGAAAGAAACCCCCAATCTTTATGATCTGGATGGTGACTAGAGGGGAAACAATTTAGGGAGGTATGTAGGCTGCTTTTTTTTCTCATCTACATTCACTTTTTGCTTCTACTGTATCTTCAAGACCCAGATGCCATGATGGCACTCACTCTCCCTTCTCCACCCATCCAGGCTACGTCTCACCATCCCCTTTCTGTTCTATCATATAACCCATTTCTCAGTTTTTCATTTCACGGTGTTATCAGTCATTACATTCTTTGTTGCTCTATTATTTAAACTTTTTTTTAAAATTTTATTTATTTATTTGACAGAGAGAGAGAACGCAAGTAGGCAGAGAGAGAGGGGGAAGCAGGCTCCGCGCTGAGCAGAGAGCCCGATGCAGGGCTCGATCCCAGGACCCTGGGATCGTGACCTGAGCCAAAGTCAGAGGCTTTAACCCACTGAGCCACCCAGGTGCCCCTATTATTTAAACTTCTTGAAAGAGGCACAAGTTTTCATTCATCTTTCCAGTTCTGCCATATAATAGCTGGATACGTGTTTGTTGATTGGGTGAAACTATATATGATTGAATGAAAAAAATAGATAAATTTTCTTAAGACCCTACTGGAGGGGTAACTCCTATCTTTTTTCCTACGTGATATAAATGATCTCATTTATCAAGTTTCTTATGAAGCTCCTCAGCCGATGTTCTCAAAATCCTATCCCAATAAATCTGCAGAGCTTAGAAGGGTTAAGTCTAATATTTACTGGGTAGTGTCTTCCACCATTCTAAAGAATTTATGCTCCAGCTTTTGAGATATGAATCCAGGACTATGTCTATGGGAAAAGCTAAATACTTCGTGGAAGTTACTTTAAAAATGGAGTTGATGGTTAAATAGTTGTGAAAGAGCCTAGACCAGTTTTCCTGTGATCTCACATACAGCAAAACAAAATAAAATAAAATAGGGGCGCCTGGGTGGCTCAGTGGGTTAAAGCCTCTGCCTTCGGCTCAGGTCATGATCTCAGGGTCCTGGGATCGAGCCCTGCATCGGGCTCTCTGCTCAGCGAGGAGCCTGCTTCCTCCTCTCTCTCTGTCTGCCTACTTGTGATCTCTGTCTGTCAAATAAATGAATAAAATCTTAAAAAAAAAAAATAAAATAAAATAAAATAAAATAAAATAACCCAACATGAAAAGTGTCTACACCTTCTCCTTCGTTGACTTACAAAGAGAATTCCTCAAAGGTAAATCTGGGAAAGAAGAACTGACGAAGATCAATCAGAAACTTTAACTCCATGCATCTAAGATGTCTTAGCCTGCTCCTTCCTTCCGCCTTAGCCTGCTCCCTGGCTCAGCAAGTATGGGTGAAGTTCAGCACGGAACCATGACAGTACCCACATCAGCGGATAGAGGATTAGGGTTGCGCTAAGTATCAGCATTAAAGTTGTGCTAAATTACTCTTACTCTTTGTTATGGAAAAACAAAATATAGTGCAATCTGATTCCTTGTCTCTTAACTTCAAAGAAACATATGAAGGAAGACAAGCTCTAATCACCATTTATTCCACATTATCTGCACAGGTAGTAGTACTCTTTGTCTTCCAATGTCTTTCTCACTGACTTAGTTCTTAAAGGGGTATCACTGAGATTTATATTCTTCTTACCAATGACTAGTCCTATTTTGATGACACTGGCTTTCGTTTCATTGGCAAAGTCCTAATTTTAACTCGTAGGATACTTTTATTACATGCAACTTACACATGCAAATGTATCTGCCAGTTTCATTTGGTTTAATAGCATAAATGTTCAGGCTTCACTATTGCCTTTTAAATTAAAAAAATAAGCAGATATTCTTGGGCTAATATCACATAAAAATAACAGCTAGTATCAGGGCTCTAGGTGGCTCAGTTGGTGAAGTGTCTGCCTTTGACTCAAGTCATGATCTCAGGGTCCTGGAATCAAGCCCCACCTCTGGTTCCGTACTCAGTGGGGTGCCTGCTTCTCCCTCTCCCTCTGCCTTTCCCCTCCCCTCATGCTTTCTCTTTCTCTCTCTCAAATAAATAAATAAAATCTTTAAAAAAAAAGCAAATATTTATTTTGTGTTTACTATATATCATGCACAGTTTTAAGCTCTTTTCATATATTAACTTCAAAATTCTCACAACCCTAAGGTGTGGGCAGTAGTATTAACTCTAACAGATAAGGAAACAGAAGCATAGAGAAGTTAAATAATGTAATAAAATATACTTCACAACAGTTTCAGTTATAGAGAACCTTTATATCTTGAGCATTCATGCTTCGTCACATACCAGCCACATGGCATTAGGCCAGTTAACTTACCTCACTAGACCTCAGTTCATTCCTGGGTCAGACGGGTGTCATGACTGGAGATGCTTCCTTGTGGACAGGACTAAGATAATGTGTGTGGCACAGGTACCTGGCTCAGGGTAAGCCCTCCACGACTTTCAGTGAATATTATTATTATTATTTTTTGAACATTTTATTTATTTATTTGAGAGAGAGACAGTGAGAGAGAGCATGAACGAGGAGAAGGTCAGAGGGAGAAGCAGACTCCCCGTGGAGCTGGGAGCCCGATGTGGGACTCGATCCCGGGACTCCAGGATCATGACCTGAGCTGAAGGCAGTCGCTTAACCAACTGAGCCACCCAGGCGTCCTAGTGAATATGATTATTACCAGGAATTCAAACACTGACGTCTCATCTTGGATCTAGAGCTTCTGTTGCCTGCGTTGTTGGAGAAGACGCTTAAACCCTGTGCTTCTCCAGTTTCGTCACCTGGAGAGTGAGATGGGCTAATGTCCCCTGCCAACCATATCATGTAGGGCAAGATCAAATCAATGTATGCCGAAGAAGTTGTCAGTAAACTATAAATTACACTCATACGAACTATCATTTTTATTAAATCACCTGGGGAGAAATTGCTTTGACCTTTTATTCGGCCATTACCAGTTCAGAAAGTTTCAGGAACCTGGAGCTCACATCGCTAAATGTTTTCACCATATATATAATTTGAGATACTTGAGATAGATAGATAGATAGATAGATATCTCAAATGGTAGATAATTTTTTTAAAAAGTATCGAGGAATTTTTCAACAAAGCAACTCTCAGAGATTTTACTGAGATACAGGCCCATCTCTCCAAAGTTTCATAACACTGTTTCTACAATTACAGATGGAACTCAATAAATTTAGCGCTCTCAGTAACAACACCAAGACATCAAGAAAACATTGAAACGTTTTTAGTGCTTGTTCTTAATTTGCTACAGGACAGAGAAATATTAAGATAAAAATAACTTTACAGGGGCGCCTGGGTGGCTCAGTCAAAGTGTCTTGACTCTTGATTTCAGCTCAGGTCATGATCTGAGGTTCACGAGACCAAGCCCCACACCGGGGTCCATACTGAGCATGGAGCCCACTTGGGATTCTCTCTCTCCTTCTCCCTCTGCCCTTCCCACCCCTATCTTAAAAAACAAAACAAAATAAAACTTTATAAAGATAATTTAAATAAAAATACTACAGTATGAATAAAGGTTAAATTCTAAATAAATATATTCTCTTATTTATTTGAAACTCATTTTCCAATGATGCTGAGTAAATGGATATAATTTAAATGATATTTTTATAAATTTGGGATATAAGGATTGCTTTTGCATACAGCAAACAGAATAAAATAACACTAAACAGTCATTCATTCTAGAAATTGGAATTTAGGAACTTTCCACAATTATCTCACTTGGTGGCTTAAAAAAAAAACAAAAATACTAGTTTGGGAAGGGAAGTTTGTATGAGATCAATTTTTTAAAATTTAATTATATGGGAAAACTGGGGAAATGGTAGTAAATAGCAGTGTATGAAAGAAGGGTTATTTCTGGATAATAAATTCTTCTATATGAGCCTAGGAATCATACTGAAGATAAAGTGATTATTCCATTTGTACAAAAATGGTGTGTGCATCGTGTTGCTAATTGGAAAGAAGAGACAAATGAGAACTTCAGATATTTATATTTATGAAAAATAATATTGGATATGACCAGACAGAAAAAGTAAACAGTATTTCATTTTCTTATGTTAGGATGAGAGAAATGAACTAGAATGAGCAATTTCACCAACACCATTTGTTGTTGTTATTATTATTACTGCTGTTTACTAGAAAAGTTGGCTTTCAAATGATTTATTCTTTGGGGAGATATTTTGCCTCTGATGCATAAAATATACAAATATGCACACACATGAAGCAGTTCATCTCTTACCACTTCCACTAGGAAGATGAGACTTCTAGACCAACAACCTAAGTATCATTGGAGTATTTAAAAATCAGCTCCATTTCCAAGGGGAAAAAATACAACTTAACATAGAGGTATGATTCTCCATCTTTCTTAGGGTACAAATTATAAGAAAATGTGGACAGATTTTATGACTGAAATAAGTGGTTTACTGAACTCAATCACTGACACTGAACCTTGTCATCTCGACCTGCTCTCCTAGAGGTAGGGCAGGGGAGACCCGGCGGCACCGTGGGAATTCTGAGTTACATCCACTCAAATCCTTCAGTCTGAAACAAGGCTATAGCTCTGACAGCAAGTTAAATATTAGCTTAATTGTAAATTACCCTCTATATTTAATTTCCTTGTGTGGGGAGGTCATGCTTGTTGTGAGTGATGGCTTAATTTATTTTTAAGGAGAACCTGAAAGATTTTTCTTGTGACTGTATCTGAAAACAAAGTGAATAATTTTGACTGGAGGGGTGTTCTCTGTGGAGGTAAAATTGACAGAATATGAGAGAAGGGAAACCCCAGCAAAAATGGACTGGAATCAATCTTCCAGACAAAGAAACAAATGCGTGAATAAGTCTTTAAATGTTTTTTATCTTCCTAGGGATAATGGCATTTTTAACAAAAACCTCTGAATTTTTCTAAAGATCCTAGCCTGAATTTCACTCTCTCAGATTCTATAATACCTTACTCAGGGAAGTGACAAAGCATAACATTCGATGCCCTGATCGCCCACTTCATTTATGCACATTTGTAGGGCGGCATGGAAATGAACCTGCTTCAAAGGCGAGGCAATGAAGTTTGAATCCCTCTCTGAAATATATTAGACCCTGAGCGAGTTACAAAACCACTCACGGTCTCATCTTCCTCTTAACATGTGGATAATATAATCTTTCTCACATGTAAATTGTAAGGACTCCAGAAGATAAAGAATAAAAACTCACTAGTTTTAATCATGGCATGTAAGTCTTAGCTATTACTATTACAATGATCACAATTAGGAGCAACAATAGCAGCTATGTAAAAATAAAATATCTTAGGTTTTGGGAGACAGAATTTCTGTCTCAGATTGAATTTCCCTCCACTGTTTTTTAAGTCCAGGAGGACTGATTTTTTTTTTTTTTTCTTAAGAAAAAGAAAAGGCCCAATTGAATATCCAATACTCTCCGGGTAACAGTTTACTGCTATGCACAGACTCCTCCTTTCCTCATTTTACAGAAGAATATCACAAGAGACTGCCAAAGGCTTTATTGACATCATCAAGCAATACATCTCCAGAACGTCACTGCTCCTCTCTGTATCCAAATCTACTTCTTTAAAAAAAGAAAAATTAAACAAACAAACAAACAGTCATGCTGTAATTGTGTCCTGTGAGTAAACCTTGACCAGCTCCTGGTGATGACTTTTTTTTTTTTTAAAGATTTTATTTGTTTGACAGAGATCACGAGAGGCAGGCAGAGAGACAGAGGGGGAAGCCGGCTTCCTGCTGAGCAGAGAACCCAATGCAGGGCTCGATCCCAGGACCTCAGGATCATGACCTGAGCCGAAGGTAGAGGCTTTAACCCACTGAGCCACCCAGGCACCATGGTGATGACTTTTTAACAAGTATTCACAAGTAGCTGACTTAAATAGCTAAATCGCGACCTCTCCTGTTGGTCGACTGTGTCTCTTTACCCAAGGAGAAGGTCCTGTAACCAACTACAGGCGGCTGTCCGCATCAGCGCTGTACGTGGACAGCACATTTCTCCATTCTGCTCTTTACCAGGAATTCAGTTCTTAGAGGTCTTGCCAGAAGTCAACATTGTGGAATGTTTCAACTTATAAAGAGTCTTTTAAAACCACGTTATATATGGTATGATAGAGAGAAAAAAACAGAAAACACACCCATAAGCCTGCCTTTAAAAAGTTTACCCATCCATTCCCAAGTACATGATTTAGCCAGGATTCATTTGGTTGTAAGCGACAGAAGCTCAAGTTGAACGAGTTGAAGCAAAAAACAATGACCCCTCCCCGCAAAAGTGATTTATAGAATGATCCTGAAATATCTCACTGAATTTTTCAAGAAATTGAACCAAGCATCTGTCTTTCTTCACAGGTCAGAAAAGAAGGCTTCCAATTATCCAAATTTCCTTTGTTAGACCATCAGACACTACTCGTTATGTGTTGCTGGGACAAAAAGACCCAGAGAAATGGGCTGATTTGTCCACATCTGTTCAGGTCACTTACTCCAAGGTCATCAAACCTCCATGGACAGCAGAAACACTGGGTATCTGGGACTGTACCAGAGTAGGGGTTTAGGGTGAGCCTGACAGGACCCTCAAGGTATCTCATATCCTGTAGTATACTTCCAGATTCCTTTATACTAGGCCTGAAGTGACACTGCATCATTATAAAGTCATAATGCTTAAAACAAATGCAAATCCTAAGCAAAAAAAAAAAAGAATAGCAATTTAGTCATGCACAAAGCTAATTAGTTTAAATAATGAAATCATAAATGAGGGAAGTTAACAAGGTGAAAATGCAATTTCTCACTCATTCCTTTATGTACACAGTATAAAAAGGTAAAATTCAAGCAAATACCCAGACATATCACATTAGTATGAATAAAGAAGATAATTTACTCAGGTTAAAGTATTTATAATTAAATGTGAGGGATTATTGCTACTGAAATATTCACATCATGAGCTTGCAATTTTTGACTCTATCTAAATATATAAATTTCATCTTACTATTTTCTTTTTACATACAATTCTAAACCATTGCTATCCATTCATTCATCCATTCATTCAAATTAAAGTTAAATCACCACCAGTTATGAAATTGGAAAGTACTGGAGTCTTGACAGTAGGAATTCTGTAATCAAATAGAGATCCTTGGAAAAGGCAAGTAAGTTCCATTAAACTGTTAACACTTTTTTAAATTCCAAAAACCTAAATAGAACGGGTGGGTTCATTTCACTTACATAAAATAACCTAATAGCAAAGAACTCCTGGAATGGATTCTATACAATCAAATCAACTTTGGTGGTTAAGAATCAAATTTATTACTATTGTTAGTCATTTCATTAATCGACAAAATAATTTCATTTTTAAAATTATAACCACTGCACAAAGAGTAGCTTCCACATCCCAGGCATTATGGAAGGCCCTTCCTATGGTATACAAAAGGAACATACATCAAAGGGACACAGAAGTACTTTCCATACGATAATTCAAATGGTGTCTAATGTCCTTGAGTTTTAATTAGGACTACCTGGAGTATCCTATTTCATTTTGTGAGAATCCCAAGTGGCCCAAGATTTACGCAAACCCTAAGGCCTAATGTTCTTCTAGTCATCTTTGGCTCTAAGCGCCTACACTTTTTTTTTTATTTTTTAAGATTTTATTTGTTTATTTGTCAGAGAGAGAGCAAGAGTGAAAGAGTAAATGATCACAAGCAGGGGGAGCAGAAGGCATAGGGAGAAACAGGCTCAGCAGGGAGCCTGATGCAGGGTCGATCCCAGGACCTTGGGATCATGACCTGAGCTGACGGCAGACACTTAACCAACTGAGCCACCCAGGTGTCCAGCTCCTACACTTCTAAAGGAAAGACCTCTCTCTTCTCTCAGTTACAACAACTGACCCAGGAGCAGACCAAGATGAGAATACACAATTTGGTTTCTTTGATTTTATCCAGACTCCTTAATATCATTGACCTGCACTGGGGCATGCCTGCATGCCAGCGGTTTCAGAAGATTTTAAAACACAGCAATACAAATGACATGATTATCAAGGGTTCTAGACCCATTTGTTTTTTATAAGGAGTTTATAAGCTTTATAAGGAGTTTAATTATAAAGAAAAGTGAGAGAGAAAAAATGATTTATATATGCTCCTTAAAGTTGAAATTTAATATAATTAAGTGTAATTAGGAGCTTCAAAACACCTCTCGCACTCTCCGCAGCATTACATTTACACAACATCAGAGGTAATAATCTGATAGTAAGTGAAACTCTAAAGGTTTATTTGTTATTGTTTGTCCTCATCCAAGTATCCTCTTCTCTGACAAGTTTATAATTAACCACAGAAAACCCCATATTTACCTTTGGGTTTCATGAATTCATCCAAAGTTTGAGATTGCATACATGTTTAATTGTCAAAGAAAGACTGGTGAACAACAGTTCATCAGGCTGATAAAAACTAATTAAGGAGCATAGATTTCCATGGAATAATAGATGTATTAACTAACATATTTATATTATAATTTGCATACATTCCATTGTAACCTTGAGATATAACTATCTTCATTTTAGTAGATAATCAAACTTAGTTTTGGGGAGCCATTATATACCTTAACCAAGGATATTCAATAAGAAAATGCTGAAGGAATTTGAATCAAATCTACTGATGCCAAACATATCACTTTCCCCAGCATACCAAATATTGGCCCAAATCCCATATCCACTTATGAATAAATCCTTAAAATAAGATGACACACTTTACCTTCAGGAGCCACTACTAGTTTACCCTATGCCATGGCAGAAGCTCTGAAAATTTAACTTGTCCCTGAAACTGGAAGGAACATTTTCTGTCTAGTAATGCCTACTGTCTTTTCCCCAAATTATCAAAGGTTCACCAAATATCTTAGCTCAAGTCGTTAACTGGACTCATTATGAAGGCAATGATTTCCAATACTACATAATAATAGTATGTTGAAAGACACCAAATATTTAGAAACTATTAACATCTCAGACAATTGAGAAAGGACTCTTAGCAGTATTAAAAATCTGCATATGTTTAAAGTATGCCAACATTTTAAAAATAATTTGCAATATTTATCTTTAGTAATTGAATATCAATAATAGATTTTATATACTAACAAGTTGAATGCCAAACTTCAAAGATATTTAACATTTGGAGGAGACCTGAGTCCATTTAGTTAAACTTTTTATCCAGTGTGAGTCCCTGACAGATAGTCATTCAGATTATCTTTAATTCTAATGACTAAAGATTCACTATTTCATTCTTTGAATTTTGGGGCAGCTCTGATTTTTATTTGTTTTTTATTGTTGTTAGGTAATGTTAACAGTACATAGACTTTCCAACTTTTCTTATCCTAGTATCCCAGGATTGCCATATCTTAGTTTCATATCCTAGTCAGAAGAAGAATAATATATCCAGGGCATCCTATGGAAAGGCAATGAATGAAGCTGGCAGTAAAAGGACCTCTAGCCCCATCCAAGGCTGCAGGCATCAGATACCAGTCCATTTACGGGAAGCCATGTATATTTCTGGGCTGCCACACCCTGGTCAAAAGGTCTGCCACTGAACATTGTCATTGAATCTCCTGAAGAGACAGAAAGAAGTAATTGGTTGTGCTTTTTGGTACTTTCCAAAATTTGTCATTTGCCAGCATCGTTGAGAACATTTCTTCCATGTTTGCAAATGTCTACCTTTTGAACCCATCCCCAAGGTAGACTTACAACAGAACTGGTCATTAGTCTTAGCAATATGAACCCCAGGCCTGATGCTTTGGACCTTCCAAATATTTCAAGAGTTACTTAAGTCGTTGAGTTATTCCTTTACAGCTTAAAGTTGCCCAAGTTTGCAACTAAGAATCATTTCTGACATAAAACTGAAACCTGCCACCCCCAAATTTCGGTCCTTTATCCTATTCTCTTCTCAGTTGAGTAATACCTATCTAATAGAAATTTTCTCCTGCATAATATTTCAAGGCAACTCTTTCCATCCTCCTTCCCAGCCTACCCTATATCACCACAGTCCGCATACCAAATAGCAATGACTCTTCTACCTGACAGTTACACAGCTTGGCTTTTAGACTCTTCACAGGCCTTGGTAAGCTGCCCCAGGAATGCTGGGGCTTACAACAACTCGTGTTTAGGGGCTTAATTTTCTATTGCATAAACACACTGCTAAATATTTTTAAATATAATATTTAAATATTTTATTTGTTGAGCCTAGAGTTATCATATGACCTAGCATTTCCATTCCTAGGTATTCACCCAAAAGAAAAAAAAAATGCAAAAATAGATACAACTAGTCATAGCAACTTTATTCCCAAGAACCAGAAAGGCAGAAACAACCTCAAAGGCCACCAACATCTGAACGATTAAATGAAATGAGATACAGCCATACAATGGGATCTCATTTGGAAACAATGACATAATGATGTATACTGCAACATGGATGAACCCTGAAACATGAGAAGTGAAAGTGAAAAGTGAAAGAAGTCATTCACAAAAGACTATACATTTACGATTTTGTTTATATGACATGGCCAGAATAGAAAAATCTATAGAGACAGAAAGTAGATTAGTTGTCTCCTGGGGCTGTGAGGTTTGGGGGGAATAGGGAATGAGTATTAAAGGGTGCAGGATTTATTTCTGAGGGGATGAAAGTGTATCAAAATCAGGCTGGGGACATGGTTGCGGAACTCTGGATATATTGAAAACCTCTGAAACGGGTGAAGTGTATGGCACATGAATTATATTTCAATAAGCGTATTTTTTAAGAGTAACTTCAGGATGTATAGAATCACAAAACTTAGAAGCAGATTAAGGTACAGGAGTGGTCTAAGACAACTGAGTTTTTATGAGCATGAGTCAGTTATCTGCTGCTGTGTAGCAAACCACCTGGAAACTTACCGGCTTAAAACTACAACAGTCATTTATCTTGGTCATCTCCAAACGTCAGTGAGAACCAACTGTCTTTGCCCCATATGGCATCCATTGGAAACTCTTGACTGGGGACCATCAACGGCTCAACTGGCACACTGAATCTGGTGTCAGCTGGGAACTCAGATGGTGCCATGTGCCCATGCACTGAGTGTCTCTCCATATAACCACACTTACTTCATGTGTCTGGTTTCTAAGAATGAGTGTGGCAAGAGAATCAGATAGAAGATAAACTGCGTGTTGTGCCTAAGTCTCCAAAGTCCCACAGTATCACTTTTGCCACAGGCACAAGCCCACCTAATGTGAGGGAGAGGGAATTACAGAACCCGCCTACTAACAGGGAAGTGTCACACTCACATCAGAACAAAGAAGGTCATGAGATGGGAAATAACATTGTAGCCTCTTTTCAACAAAGCAATCTGCCCCAGGGGTGCCGACTGGCTCAGTCAGATAAGCATCCGACTCTTGATTTAGGCTTAGGTCACCATCTCAGGGCTCTGGGATCGAGCCCATGTCTGGCTGCATACTCAGCACGGAGTCTGCTTGAGGATTCTCTCCCTCCCTCTCTGCCCCTCTGTCCCATCCTCTTTCTCTATCTCAAATAAATAAATAAATCTTTTAAAAAAGTTTTTATTTATTTATCTTTTTGACACACACAGAGAGAGAGAGAGAGAGAGATCACAAGTAGGCAGAGAGGCAGGCAAAGAGAGAGGGGAAGCAGACTCCCTGCTGAGCAAAGCACCTGATGCAGGGCTCGATCCCAGGACCCTGAGATCATGACCTGAGCCGAAGGCAGAGGCTTAACCCACTGAGCCACCCAGGTGCCCCAATAAATAAATCTTTTAAAAATAACAACAAACAAACAACCTGCCACAGTGACTATTTGGGTAAATATATTGCCAAAATCACCTGTTTCAATCCACCATTCAGCAATGTTTATATCAGATTTATATTTCTAACAAAAATAACATGTTCAGGGTGTCTGGGTGGCTCAGTTGGTTGAGTGATGGATGCTTCATTTCAGCTCAGGTCTGGATCTTGGTGTCCTGGGATCAAGCCTTGCGTGGGGCTCTGCACTCAGCGCAGAGTCCGCTTGAGATTCCTCCCTCCTCCCCCTCCCTCTGCTCCTCCCCCCACTCACATGCACTCTCTCTCTAAAATAAATAGATAAATAAAATTTTTTTAAAAAGCATAAAAAGCAACCTGTTCACTTCCTGTGTTGACATGGAATTTTATGTTTTAGTGCAATAGCTTTCATTAACCGGCTATTTTAAGACACCATCTTCACCTTGTAGAGTTCTCCTAAGAAAATGTTGCTAAATAAACCCTCAAATGAGCTGAAGACATAATACAAGATTTGCTACAATAGCACTTATAATTATTCAACAGAAATCCTTATAACATTTTTATATGAAGACTCTGTTTCCTGTAACCTGGAGATAAGGCTGGCATTATTCCTTTATACAGTATGGAGAAGTAAGCTCCCTCTGTGTCTGGAAACTTCCACATAAATATGCTCAAAATATATCTTATACTACTATGTTAAAAAAAAAAAAAAGGCAACAACAGCAAACACAACTCCACAAATATAAAACACATATGGCGTACCACCATTATATATATAAATGAACAGCAACTACAGAAAAACTTCGAAATCCACAATAATTCAATTTTTAATATTACAATGTTAAAAGCTTCACCCAGTACAAATATGTGAAAAATTTCCCAAACACAAAGGAAAACAAGATAAGCAAATAATAATAAGCGCACATTGAACTGTTCTAAACTCTGGGGGAGAGTATGTTTTCAAAGAACACTTAAAAATCATTGAAAGAAAAAGGAAAAAAATCATTGGAAGAAATATCTTTTAAAAAATGATACATTTTGGATAGCTGCATATAAACAAAAGGAAGTGGATATTTATGTGTTTTTTATATGTGAAGTTGCCGATTCACACACTAATAGGGAGTGTTTTGTTTTGGGCTAAAATAAGACACACAGTCTAGTTCAAGAAAAAAAGACATCTGGTTATCTATTTTATTAATGAAGGATATGTTTAAGTTAATATCCCTCATCTTAAATTGAATATATGGCATTCTACTTGATTAAATGAGTTTCAATTTGGGTTGTTTATAGAAGAAATTGCAATTTGGGAACCTGGGATTCATCAAACTAAATAGCTAATTCTGAAATGAGACGCAGGAAGCTCAAAGGGGAAGACACAAATCCAACATGACCATGAAAATAAAGGTAAAAGGATATGATCAACGCAACAATGGAGATAAGACTTTGTACCACACAACTAAAGCTTTTTATGACGATTAAGCAGAACATTCGCTTTTCAGTTGAAATGAAACAGGAAAACACAGTAAGTTCCTTAGTGAACTCATACCCTCAACACAAGTACTTTGGACTCATCTTCTATGTCTGACACCATTCTGGGGGGCCAGCGATACAACAGTAAGGAAGGGAGACCCAGCCACAGACCTACTCCATAAGTTAATTAATTAGGTGTTTTTCAGAGAAAGAATTATACTTTTTAGTAATATCACCGTTATTGTTATCATCACTATTATTATAGTAGGAGTATGTGTGTGATTCTAAAATATTTCATTTCCGTTAAGTCAAGTGACAACAGTGTGAGAAGGGCTTCCAGTATCAGGTTTCACACAATCCAGAAAAGCTCCCAGGATGGTGATCTCTTATCTTGGGTCTCCATAAAGACAGAGTCATCGTACTGCTGCAGTGTTATTAAAGCCAAATGTTTTTGGAAGGCATTCCCAGGGAGGGCTGAGATGCTGTTCCTGTCACGGGCAGAGTTCCCAAAATAGAAAGAATTTACAATCTAGATGATTAATTTTAAGAATAAATTGCCTCTGGCTTTTGACAAGAGGTCTGCAGCAGGTAATGGCAGGCTTCTGACAAGTATTTAGAGTATGTGGTATCATTTATTAAAAGTGTCTCTATTAGCTAACGGGTAGGCTCAGTACGAAGCTGTTTTTTTTGTCTGCGTAGAGGTTGGTGGGTACGAGTGCTGACCTACAGGGTTCCAAGTGTACTCTAAGAACTTGGAATCAACTCAGAGAGTTAAACACCCCTGTTGGACACCTCAGAGTTCTACTTCCCAAAATACAACAGACTTGCCTGCAATTATGAAAGAATCTTGGACTGAATTTTGCAGAACTTTACGTTTCCGTTTTGAACATAAGACGTCTTCATCGAGCCGACCTTCCCGGATGTGCAAGCTGCAAAACTCACCCCCAGGTAACTAAATTCACTGAGGGGCTGAATGGAGCCACTTAGTATTGCTGAGGATGACCTGTCCAAAGGAACTTCTGTTCGTTTGGTTTTGTATTTTAATATAAAATATATTAATATTTTAATATTATATAAATATATTAAATAAATATAAAATAAATTAATATTTTAATATTGAGTCCTTCCCTCTCCTAGTAATTAGGCAAGTAGCCAGCTACTTCCGGAGACCAGAAGCAGAGTGGAAAGTCAGAACTTGACATCAAAGAGAAAGATGCTGATCTTTCCTTTTTTTTTTTTTTTTTCTTTCTTTTAACGGCAGCAGGCCATAGAGCCAGCTCGTTTAGAGACTGGGACATGAACCTGCACATTCCTTTAATGACCGCGGTGAGTGACGGCTGCTTGAACATGATCGATGCGCTGCCGCAGGCGTGTTTACCTGTGTCGCTGAAGCATGCCGGAGAGAACTTCCCACCGCGCCACTGACTCTCGGAAACAGAACATCCAATGAAAACAATGTTGTGGCAGTCAGCTCACCGTACCCCTTTCCCACCGCACTTCCTCTACAGACATGAACTAACAATGAGGTGTGTAAGTTCCTAGAATTCTTTTTGTTTAGAGTCTCATTCATGATTCCTTCAGATGCCAAAATTAAATTGGAGATCAAACTGATAGGAACTTATCCGCCTCTCTTTTCCTAGTTAAATAGGAGCTTACACAGGCAGGGACATCAATGGACTTGACCTCAGCAAACCTTGTTCATAGAGAAATGTTTCTCTTGTGAAAAATATTAGACAATATATTGAAGCCCATTATTATACTTAAATTATGGGAGAGTACAGTTTAGTGAAAAGAGCACTGGATTCAGAATAAAATAAGCTAATTTTCTCATTTAACTTCCATGGTAATTTCTTATATGACTTGAGGTAAATAAACTAAATTTTTTTAAAAATTTGAGTTTCTTTGGTCATAAACAGGAGATACTGAATAAAAGTCATTATTTAATTATATTTCTGATGAAATAAGTTTTACTTAGTTTACAGAAATAGGTCATGTATATTTTATAAGAATAGTTGCATTCTAAGTAAATTTAATATCTAACCTTTTTAAAACCATTTTTGTTATTTTGAGATACTATTTAATAACGTTTCCTCTGTCTTATCATATTTCGTATGTTTGTCTTCACTTTCCTATGTTTGTCTTCACTATCTCTACCATATTTGGTACAGTTGTTTTGAATATTAAACATGTTTTCCCTATTTATTCCCTCTAGTACATTCTACTTGCCAATTTCCTACTCTGTGCAAACCCTGTGCATGGGCACTGACGATTATACCCCTGGAGCTCCTGCTTCGTATGTCCTGCCAATGGCTCTTATCAGTAACTAATTATGACATATTTTCCCAGTGAGTTTGTAAGGGTCTTTAAACTCTTTCTCAAAACTTCGCTCCAAGCAACTTCTGTCAAAGTAGACCCAATGATTCATGTGCAAGGAAGTACGACATGTCATTTTTGTTTCATTCTGAGAAAATTGAATCAACCTAACAGATCAACAAGGATAGAAAAGTTCAATAAAATTATAATGCTAAATAACTCACAGTGTATCTACATATGTAGCCATTAAAAAAGGTTTTAATATAATAGTGATATGAAAAAATGCTCTTGATATAATATTAAGTGCACAAAGAAGTATAAAATATTTATAAAGGAAAATAAAGATTTTGTACAAATAATTATATATTCATATAAAAATCTTAGAAGGAACTCTTCCCAAATATTTGCCACAACCTCTAGCTGTCATATTATTTTCTTTTTTTAATATATATATATATATTTTAAGATTTTATTTATTTATTTGACAGGCAGGGATCATAAGCAGGCAGAGAGGCAGGCAGAGAGAGAGAGGCAGGAAGCAGGCTCCCCGCTGAGCAGAGAGCCCAACACGGGGCTTGATCCCAGGACCCTGAGATCATGACCTGAGCCGAAGGCAGAGGCTTTAACCCACTGAGTCACCCAGGCACCCCTGCCATATTACTTTCAAATAAAATTTTTATCTTCATTCCTTACTGAGTTCTTAGACTTTTTCATAATACGCATAAAATTACTTTATAATGGAAAAATTTGTAGAAATTTTTAAACTACATTTAAAAGAATATTTTAATAGCATATTTAATATTATGTGTAATATTTAATATATTTAATATCATTTAAAAGAAATATGATTTCATATATGACTTTTTTTTTTAGAATTCTATTTATTTATTTGACAGAGAGAGAGACTTCGAGAGAGGGAACACAAGCAGGAGGAGTGGGAGAGGGAGAAGCAGGCTTCCTGCTGAGTAGGGAGCCCAATGCAGGGCTGGATCCCAGGACCCTGGGATCATAAGCTGAGCAGAAGGCAGACACTTAATGACTAAGCCACCCAGGCATCCCCATATAAGAATATTTAGCAATGACCTCTAATGCTAAATATAAAAGAGGCACTAGAAATGCACTCTAAGGTCATGTCACAAAACCCCACATATGAAAAGCTTGTCTTCTAATTTAGCATATAAAAGCTAAGCCCATTTTTATTTTTCCCATCATAGCCTCCAGTCCCTAGAAAACCCAACTCCTAACAGCTTCAAAGAGAAGACAGCAGATAGCATCCATGTGAACTAATTCTTGGAATAGAATTTGGGGCGATTAAAAAGGTGAATAAGTATACATGTATTTTGAGAAGACTTACAAAGTCAAATTTTAAGAAAAAATTAAGTTTTAGGAAAAAATTCAAAATAAGTTACAGGCAAGAACAGAATACACTAAAAAGGATGGTGGGTGAGGGGAGGAAGGGAGGGAGATGATCCATCCACAATTAGAGAATTCTTCACTCATCACTAGAACTCCTGGCACTAATTCCAAGATCTTCCACAAGCGGCTTAGGATCCATATTGCTCCTTTATCTGTAGTTTCCAATCATCACCTCTGTGGTGCAAAAGATCCAGAATCCACAAAGAAACAGAGGAGCTTCAATCCAACCCACCAGATTCGATCAGTCTGCTGCCTCCTGATCATTCCCTTTCCTTCCTACTTGGAGCTCCTTGGTTCTACACACACCACTTGGTTTCTTTCTTTGTCTTGCTGCAAGTCTAAAGACCCAGTTTGGTCGTCATCTGCACCCTGTGTATGGGATCTCTACAAAACTTTCTGATTCTTATTGACTCTGAGATCTGCCCTTCCTTGTTCCAAACCACATCTTCTGCCAACACCCAGTTCTACAGACTCCTAGCTTATACCTTCCTATCTCAGTCCACCTCTCAAAAAAGGCTGCCACAGTTCCCACCATAGCTCATGTTCTAACAATGAAAAGCAAGGAAAAACTACATGCTTTCCTTTCATGAAAAATAAGAAAGATATTCAAGGATTTATTTCAAGAAATAAATTCAAAAATCATCAATCAAGCAATTCTTATTTCAATTTTAATATGTAGAAAGAGTTCAACTTGTGGCACTACGATAAATATAATTTTTTTTCTCTGACTAAATGAATATAAAGTTCACTAGTCTTTGCAGATAATCCCTCCCTATCTTCTTGACCTTTCCTAAAGGTGTTTTAATTTCCTCTTTTTCATGGCTGATAATTTTGTCATTACTTTCATGAAATGCTTTTCCAAGACACAGTTTGGAAACTGATTAATAGTTATAGGTCATTTTCCACATTGCATTATCAGAAACTATTGTTGCACATTACAGTGACAATAATAATGCTGAAAGACGTGGCAATGACATGTGACACGGAAGAAGACTAATTAAAGGAGCATTTTATAATATGTTCCTTCCCAATCAAATTCTTTCTATACAGAACTAATGAAACTTAAACATTATAAATTTAGAAGCTACATAAAAATAAAGGTATGCTATCTTCACCATGAGCTGATATAAATTATCAAGGTCTTTCGATTTTATGTAAGATGAATTTTTAAAAATGCTTTCTTAATGCTTTCACATGATACAACATATGTAAAGTACTCTGTGCAGTAGTTTTGCCCATAGTGGGAGCTCAGAAATGCCTTCACTCCTATTTTCCTTTATTAAGTATAATAAGAGAAGTGATTAAAAGCAAGAAAATTTCTATTTTATTACCTAGAAGTCATTGATAGTTTAAAAAATGGTACCAAAAAATTCCTCTAAAATCAAGAACTTGACTGCAATCATCATGGAATGTAGGGAACAAGAGAAGTTACTGTAGCAATAGAGTGTTGAGGGTTATAAATACTATCAACTTAAGGAATGTTTTTATCAATATATAGCACCTGGAGTTTTTAAGTAAATGGACTAGAGAGTTTTCTTAAAATTTCATCTATGATTTTAAAAAATATTTTATATATAAGTGTGACATAGTTTTAACTTCGTTGTTAAATAGTTGAAGGCAAACTTCAAATCTGTGCATCTATCACCCAGGGAAACATAGTCCTATGCACATAGTTGACATCTGATAACACTACCAGACAAATACAATGAAATGACATATTTGCATACAGTGTTATATACCTAGAAATTTCTATTTAATGTATTCACTATTAAATGTACTTTGTGGACCCAAATTAATAAAATCATGAATGAAAGAGAAGAGATCACGACTAACACCAAGAAAATACAAACAATTTTAAGAACATATTATGAGCAATTATATGCCAACAAATTAGGCAATCTGGAAGAAATGGATGCATTCCTAGAAATTTATAAACTACCAAAACTGAAACAGGAAGAAATAGAAAAGGTGAACAGACCCATAACAAGCAAGGAAATTGAAGCAGTAATCAAAAATCTTGCAACAAACAAGAGCCCAGGGCTGAATGGCTTCCCAGGAGAACTTTACCAAACATTTAAAGAAGAACTAATACCTAGTCTTTGGAAGCTGTTTCAAAAAACAGAAATGGAAAGAAAATTTCCCTACTCATTCTATGAGGCCAGCATTACTTTGATCCCAAAACCAGACAAAGACTTCACTAAAAAGGCGAATTACAGACCAATATCCCTGATGAACATGGATGCAAAAATTCTCACCAAGATACTAGCCAATAGGATCCAACAGTACATTAAAAAGGATTAGTCACCAAAGCTGTAATCATCAAGACAGTACAGTACTGGCACAAAAACAGCCACATAGATCAATGGAAGAGAATAGAGAACCCAGAATCGACCCTCAACTCTCTGGTCAACTCATTTTCAACAAAGCAGGAAAGAACATCCAATGGAAAAAGGACAGCCTTTTCAACAAGTGGTGCTGGGAAAATTGGACAGCCATATACAGAAGAATGAAAGTGAAACATTTCCTTAAATCATATACAAAAATAAACTCAAAATTGGTGAAAGACCTAAATGTGAGACACGAATCCATCAAAATCCTAGAGGAGAACACAGGCAGTAACCTCTCTGACCTTGGCCACAGCAACTTCTTGCTAGACACATCTCCAAAGGCAGGGGAAACAAAAGCAAAAATGAACTATCGGGACTTCATCAAGATAAAAAGCTTCTGCACAGCAAAGGAAGCAGCCAACAAAGCTAAAGGCAACCTATTTACCCTAAAAATACAGATGTAGTGAAAAGAAGGAATATGTGTACCCCAATGTTCATAGCAGCAATGGCCACAGTCGCCAAACACTGGAAAGAGCCAAGATGCCCTTCAAATGGATAAAGAAGATATGGTCCATATATACAATGGAGTATTATGCTTCCATCAGAAAGGAAGAATACCCAACTTTTGTATCAACATGGGTGGGACTGGAGGAGATTATGCTGAGTGAAATAAGTCAAGCAGAGAAAGTCAATTATCATATGGTTTCACTTACTTGTGAAGCATAAGGAATAACATGGAGGACATTAGGAGAAGGAAGGGAAAAGTGAATTGGGGGAAACCAGAGGGGGAGACAAACCATGAGAGACTGTGGACTCTGAGAAACAAACTGAAGGTTTTGGAGGGGAGAGGAGTTGGGGGTTGGGAGACCGTGAGGTATTAAGGAGGACATGTATTGCAGGGAGCACTGGGTGTGGTGCATAAACAATGAGTCTTGGAATACTGAAAAAATAAAATTAAATAATAAATAAATAAATAAAAATAAAAGGCAACGTATGGAATGGGAGAAGATATTTGCAAATGACATATCAGGTAAAGGACTAGTATCCAAGATCTATAAAGAACTTAAGAAACTCAACACCCGGGGCGCCTGGGTGGCTCAGTGAGTTAAAGCCTCTGCCTTTGGCTCAGGCCATGATCCCAGGCTCCTGGGATTGAGCCCCGTGTTGGGCTCTCTGCACAGCGGGGAGCCTGCTTCCTCCTCTCTCTCTCTCTGCCTGCCTCTCTGCCTACTTGTGATCTCTGTCTGTCAAATAAATGAATAAAATCTTTAAAAAAAAAAAAAAGAAAGAAAGAAACTCAACACCCAAAAACAAATAATCCAGTCAAGAAACAGGCAGAAGACATGAACAGATATTTCTCCAAAGAAGACATACAAATGGCCAACAGACACTAAAATAAATGCTCAAAATCACGTGGCATCAGGGGAATACAAATCAAAACCACAATAAGATACCACCTCACATCAGTCTGAATGGCTAAAATTAACAAGTCAGGAAACAGTAAAGGTTGGCAAGGATGAGAAGAAAGGGGAACCCTCCTACACTGTTGGTGGGAATGCAAGCTGGAGCAGCCACTCTGGCAAACAGTATGGAGGTTCCTCAAAAAGTTGAAAATAGAGCTACCCTACAACTCAGCAATTGCATTACTAGGTATTTACCCAAAGATACAAATGTAATGATCTGAAGGGACACGGGCACCCCAATGTTTATAACAGCAATGTCCACAATAGACAAACTATGGAAAGAGCCATGCTGACCATAGACAGATGAGTGGATAAAGAAGATGTGGTATAGATACACACAATGGAATATTATTCAGCCATCAGAAAGGATGAATACTTACCATTTACATTGACCTGGATGGAACTGAGTGAAATAAGTCAATCAGGGAAAGACAAATATCATATGGTTTCACTCATATGTGGAATATAAGAAATGGTGCAAAGGACCATAGGCAAAAGGAGGGAAAACTGAATGGGAAGTAATCAGAGAGGGAGATGAACCGTGAGAGACTCTTAACTATAGGAAACAAACTGAGGCTTGTTGGAGCAGAGGTGGGTGGGGGGATGGGATAATTGGGTGATGGGCTGTAGGATGGCATGTGATGTGATGAGCATTGGGTGGTTGTATGCAACTGATGAATTATTGACGTGTACATCTGAAACTAACGATGTCTTATACATTAGCTAATTGAATTTAAATCTAAATAAATAAATAAATAAATAAATAAATAAATAAAGGAACTCTGCTGGTAGAATCATTACCAAAAAAATGCATTTATCTGGGTCACAATAATTTATAAATGTCACTAAACCATATGAGCTCTAAAGTTTTCTTAAAATGCCCCATAATTTTTCCAGCTTATATAAGAAGATTGCTTAGATGCCAACTTTGGAAATATGTGATGATCAAAACAAACAATGGTCAACTGAAGGGGAAGAAATATTATTATGAAATAAATATTTTTTAGGAAAGTCATGGTTTTCTTCAGAACAAAAGAGCACCATGTTGATTTAAGACAAAAATACAAAGACAAAGGGTACATAATGTGAGAGAATGTAAATCCCTGTCTCAAAGTATAGACCAACATTGTAACGGTTAAACACAATGAAAACACACAGGTGAAGATCAGGATGACCACTCCCACAGCACCCACAGCCAACTTCAGTGTGCTTCTCACAGGCATGTGGCAACATCAGGGTCCCCTCCCCACCGAGGGCAACTGGAGGGCTTCACTGCTCATCACCACTATTCTGACATCATCATCACTCACCACTTCCTTTCACAAAGTCAACAAGGTTTCTCTCTCTTTTCTCATTTTGTCTCATCTCCCAGAGTCATAACCTACGTCTCAACATTAACAATAATTACTTTTAAATTCTGGATTTTGAGCACAAATCTCCCAAGCTATCACTATCAATAAACACTCACTGTGAATGTGCTGTCCCTACCAATTTTTCTTTGACCTACTTCCACGCCCTTTCGATTCCAAGATCCATCATTATAAACACTGTCTTGCATCCCTCACCTTCAATCTCTCCCCCTCCACCTCTGCTCAGCCCAGCTCACCTCAGACTCCCAATAGATCCAACTCAAACAAGCTGACTGTGCCCATCTGATGAGAGGGGTAGAGTTTCCAACAGCAAGCCATCGGTGGACCTAAGACCATGTACTTTTTTGCCTCTCTCCCATTCTCCTGGGATGAACTGTCTTTGTCCCCAAAGCCACTCTCTCCACTGAGACACTGGGTCCCATTTGCTCTCAACTACTTAGTGACTTTTCCCCCCTGAAATTATTCCTCCTTTCTAGAACATCATTAATTTCTCTTTCTATGGGTCATTGTCATTATCATAGGGATATCTCCCATTCTTAAAATAGAATCCCTTCACCATTTTTACCCCTTTAAGCCACCCCATCTTAAGGGCTGTTGTTTGTAATGAATAGTTATCAATCACCCCTCTTAGTTATTTATCCAAATCATGTGACCGGAGTCATCACATATCTGACCTCCATCCTCCCCTCCTCTGCTGGTGAAGGACATTCACAGGAGAGGAAAAAGGAATTAGGTTCTTCTGTCTTAATGGTAACTTGGAAGTGAGACAGATATGACTGAAATACAGAAAATTACCTGAAGAATGTAACACAAATCATGGTTCTATTTCTGTTGATATAAAAGTATAAAATTCACCAGTTAAAAAGCAATCAAGATGGGAAATTAGAACAAAGAAAAAAAAATCAACAAACACCTTTTCATTGAGCAAGCCATGGTTGCTGGTTTCAAGGACTCTAGGACTCGGTTTACAAATATCTCAGTCACACCATACATGTCATGCTGATACGTTTCATGACTTAGGGCTTGTCATAAATTAAGTTCATTCTGTGGTTATAAACCAGAATTTATTTCTATGCAATGTTAACTGCCTGCCTAAAAACTTAAGTTCTTAGCCATAACAATTTATTTCAATAAACTGTCAAACTGAGTTTTCTTTATACATGTACTTCCTTTATTACCCTCTATTGTACTTTGCATATATAAAGTGCTCAATACATTTAATGCATGAGTAAATAAATTATCCAACCTATTACTTGGCAGTTAGCTCAGAATATATGCCTCCTCTGATAGAGGTACCTCCTCTGATAGAGGTACCCAAGAAGACAGGACCAGGGCAGGACATAAGAGTAATGCCTTAAAATTTCTTCTTTGAACTCCTCTAACTTAATAAATAGAATTTTCAGTCAAAAAAAGCTACTTCTCATTAGCACCTAAAAAGTACCAGGCAAGCAATATTCAGATGAGAAGATTTATAAATATATTATGTATATAATCATTAAAAATCATAAAAGATATTAACTTTTAAAGTTGCTTTTCTTTCATCTCAGCTATTTTTTTTTTCAAATATATTTAACTTAGCTTTAGTTCCATAGATAATAGTCTACACCTCAGGAAAAGAGATGATGGAAACCTTAGGAACAGTTGTGGACAAAAATCTCTGGGGAAGGAAAATATTGCTTGTCTGCGGTTGGCTACTCCATTGAAGCCCAGGGACATACCTGCTCGTTGTTTTTGCCTTCACCTGGGCAGATGCTGCCCACAAAACCCGATGCCTGGGCTTCTAATGCAGGTGCCTCAAGCTGCTCTACTCAGTTTCCAGAACAGGCTTTCATGCCTGCTCATGTTAGTTACCGGCCACAAGGAATCTCATCTTTGCCAACCAAAAATGGACAATGGACCTATTCCGATTAAAAGAAAAAACTCTTCACAGTAAGTTTTTATTAAATTCTCATCAAGGATTTGGGGAGGCCATTCTGTCTCATCTCCCAGAGTCATAAAAAATGACATAAAAATACAGTAATGTATTTTTGCTGTAAGCAGCTCATCCCCTCTTTCAACTACAGATAACACTATCTCAGCTCACGTGGTATTTCCTATTATCCAAATCCAACTGGTAGGTATTCCAGTCTCCCAGTTCTTTCTCCCATTTTGGATTGTCTTCCCTGTCCTCTATACCCTCTGCCCATTCCTACTTCCATCTAATTCTATGCATATACAGTAACCAATGTTAACAGTTTGATTTATTTTCTCCTACTCTTGTCTAGATGTTTATAAACACGGTAAACAACACAAAATATGTATTATTGTCTTTTAAAACCAGGATTATATATATATATATATATATATATTATATATATATGTATATATATGTATATATGTATATATATGTATATATGTATATATATATATGTATATGTATATATGTATATGTATATATATATATATATATATATATACATACACACACATCATCTTTATCCATCCATCTGCCAACAGACATCTGGGCTCTTTCCTTATTTTGGCAGTTGTGAACATTGCTGTTATAAACATTGGGGTGCATATGCCTCTTCAAATCAAATATATATGTATATATATGTATATATGTGTATATATATATATGTATATATATATACATATATATATGTATATATATAAATATATATATAATATATATATTTTTATATATATACATAATATATATATATATAAATATATATATTATATATATATTATATATATACATAATATATATATACATAATATTTATATATATATACATAATGTATACATATATACATTTCAAAGGTGTAATATATAGCTCTAACTCATTTTATTAATAACTACATAAGAAGGATATAGCTTTATGTGAAAGATATATTTTTTCAATTCTTCATCAATCAATATTGTTCTCCTTTTTTCTATCCAAGATAATTTTGAAGTAAACATCCATATACATAAAATCTTATGGTCTAAATAACCCATTTCTATACTATATATGTCTAAGCATGACTAATCAAAGGTTACTGAACACTGTAAATGCCAGTTCACAGCAATATACCATTTTAAACAAAGATTACAGCATTGCACATTCTCATATGGAATGACAAGGAATGTGCATTTCCTCAAACTTTAGTTAGATTATAATATATACTATTGTTTTAATGCTTGTCTATTTGGTATAATAAAGAAAATCATATTTTCATCTTGAATTTTATATCTCTGATTAGTAAGAGTGGAAAACATTTCCATATAGTCATTGGTTTTTTGCATTTTTCTTCAGCGAACTACTGTTCACATTTTTTGCCTAGTTTTCTATTCTGTTATTTCACTTTTTTCTTTTTTTCCCATCAACATTAGGAAGCATTAATATATTAATTATATCAACACTTTGTCATATTTTGGCACATATTTTCTCTTGGCCTATTTTTTTCTACTATTTTATGTTGAATATGTCCTTGTGATTCTGAACCCTCAGTTATGTCCTACAGAGAGAGCATTCTTTCCACTTTGGGCCAACTGGACACTACAGTGTTGAGAATGGTAAGATAAAATCTCTCTATTAAAATTTCCTTGTAACTCTCATAGATTTATGCTTCCCACACGATCTTTAAAATAGTTTGATCCAGTTTGCCAAAGAAACAATCAGCCACAAGATCGTATTACAACAGCCTAAAGTTTTTATCTAAATTTGGGAGAGTAATATTATTATGATAACCATGCTTTTCTACACAGGATTATAGTACACTTTGTCATTTATTCTTAATTACTTTATGACGTTTGAAAAAAATGTTACAGTTGTCATCAGATAGGTCTTGTCATTTTCTTATTAAATTTATTCCTCCTGTCTTACATTTCGTCCATACTCTAAAGTTAGTGGCCCAGCAAGACTTCTAGATATATGAGAAAGAAATCATGACACAAACCAACTTTAACAAAGGGGTATCTTGAGTATGGGAACTGGCACATATCTTTGCTCCTTTCTTCTATTTCCCCTCAAGCATAATCAGCAAACACGCATGAGTGGGTTTCTGGAAGCAAACTAATCCAGCAATACAGACTGTTCCCTACTTACTGACCATTTTCACAAACCAGATTATCCAACTAATCTATTCAACTTTCCTTTGTGTCCCTACTTAGCAGCACGCTTCCTTCCCTGGTGATAAACATTTGACTGACAGCATCATTGATCCCTTTGTCAGTGAATCCTCCCTCAGCTTCTCTGTTGATAGCCTGACCAGTGTTGTTGCTTACTCACACCCTCGAGTCATATAACCCCACACACAGGATGATTTCATAATTTATTTTTAAATTATGATTTATATTCCAGCACATGCTAAGTGAAAAAAAAATCTTGATTTGCCAGCTTTCTTTGATTATTTACCATAACCTTTTATTTGCAAGAAACACGACTTTTAAGAAAATTGTTTTTTAAATCCAAGACTTCAGATTTTACTTACTTAGCCATTTATAAGGCCAAAGTAATGTTGGAGGAAGAACCACGCAGATTGCAATTCATTTTACAGGGAAAATTCTAAAATGCATTCTTCTAGAACCATCTCAGAAACACTAGAAAGACGAGTTTCCCTTGACCCAACATAGTATTCATCTGCTGTCACCATACTAATTTTTCATACTTCTGGATTTATTTTGGTTGTTGATTAGACTTTCTTCTCTTTTTTTTTTTTTAGACTTTATATTTCCTAAAGACCAATTATTTGGCCTCATACCTATAACTGTACTAAATGTCAGGTCTATCACCAAATCTACCAAAACTTCACCAGTAGGGATTTCTGACTATAAAATGTTCTTTTCCCCGGTATGGAACATTTTTCAAGGAAAACTGCCTAAATCATGAATAAAAACATAGTCAAAAGCAATTATAGTCCCATTTTAGTATTTTTTTAAGAAATACCAACATTCTGCCAGAAAATAATGATTTCCTTCCATCATCACTGAGTCATCCTTGTTCATCTGAAAGAACAACTTCTCGTACATTCCCATAAGTAGGCCACAAAAGTGGGATGTGTCTACCTGTTCTTTGACCGAGGCGAGGATGGCAGAGGTGGTTTCCGTTTCGGAGCCATCCCCATTGGAGGTGGTCAGGCCAGGGCTCAGGGAGCTGGTCTTCTCTGAGGTTGACGAAGGCTGGTCTGGGACAGGCATAGCTCCTGCAATGCAAAAGGACATGCTTAATGCAATCCGATGTGGCCACTGCACCCAGACATAACTATCAGGCAACTTTCAGCAGTACTCTTTGGAAAAAATGAAAATCATGAACTACATAGAAAGCACATGACGTCATTATAGAACAGGAAACAATACAGGTAAACGGAATGGCTTCTCCTCTATCAACTCGAACAAATCGCAGGATCTACGCACAACTCTGTGTTTTATATTTGAGATAAGAGGAAGAAGAGATAATAAGAAGTAAAAGGCACGTGAGATAATAAGAAAGAGTAAAGAAATGAAGAAGTACTGAGTCTAAAAAAAAGGAAAAAAGGCCAGTTGAACTACCATTTTACTTCAGCCCAATTCATAAATAGACAGACAGGTACAGCTTAAAAACAGCATCCCGAAAGTTATTTTTGTCCTATTATCTTTCTCAAACAAGTAAGACCAGTAAGACCAAAGTACTTGCTACATATATTACCTAGCGATGCTTATCAGCAGAGGAAATAATAATTATCGGAGGATAATTTTTGCCAGGGCTCTACAAAATCACTCTTCAAATAAAAGTCTGGGAGGAAAAAAAAGTTGTTTTCTTGCCTAAAGCTATCACATTACATGTCCCTCCAGGAACCAGACTTATGTGAATGTTAAAAACTATTTCCTATTATACTGTAACTGGGCAGTCTGGGTTTTACAGTAAGCAACATAATTTCCATAGGAACCCCAGTGCTGTGATACATTTGTTAATAGTTAATAATTTAGGGCAATGCTAATTGAAAAGGGTTCTATTCTAGAATTGTCCTTAAAGTATATGAAAAGACTGGTCATCTAATTTTCTCATTGGACATTCCAAGTTAGTTTTGATTTGTTTTTGTCTTTTAAATAGTTGTTTTAATAATATTACCAATGAGGATTAGAATAGCATTGGAAAGATAAATCTGTTACAAACAGAATTTATAGGAGGGTTGGGGAAAATAGTATTAGTAAGCAGGATGTGAGCAAAGAGTAAAGATCAAATTAAACACAGTATAGCAAAATGCAACCTTGGCTAAAAAACAGAAGGTATTTTAGGATATGGATACCAACAGGATGAAAGAAAGTGATTTAAATAATTATGGTGGTGGGGTTGAGAAGACAAGAAGAAAGTACAGTTTCGTATTCAACTTGCTTTCATTTGCAGTATTTGATTGAGCTTCGTAATTACAAGGATTTAGATAAACAGATTAACAAATGGTGTGCCCAGGTAACACAGCCTGAAAGCCAAGCCCTTCTAATCAGGAAGGGTTTGAGAGATGGGGGGAAGGGGGACAAGGGCAGAAAGCAAGAAGAAAGGAAAGGCAGTCTGGGGTGCAGTGCCGCCCCCCTTCCCAACCCTGCGTCTCCACTTGTATCTGTCAGTGGCTTCCAAAGGAGACTCTCTCTACACAAGGGCAGCCTGAAGCCATGAAAGGAGTCTTGCAGGTTTTCAGTCATTACTTTCACTTTCATGTTTCTAAATTTTATTGGGTCCATGTGAATCCAAATTCTGGACGAGTATTCTGGACAACCTGTTTTTTGACAAAGAAACTATCTACAGTCCCAAAGTTATTTATATAATTGGGCCTAGAACTCAGGTTTTCTCCCTTTTTATTTCTATTTTAGAGTCCTTTGATGTGTCGGCCTATTTCCCATAATCTGGGCTGCTGCCTCATAAATGCTTAGTCTGTACACCAATTTTTATAAAATGTTATTTTTAAAAGAATGAGCATAACCTGTCATAATAAAATATGGAATTTAACACGCAATGAATCAAGGCACATCCTTGGGCACTGGACAACTGACCCACACGCTTGAAGAAATGAGAAAGTCTGTTTATCTACCCCCCTTTCTCCTTCTGCAGGAACAGAACAAAAGTGAACGCTTCAGGGCTTAGCCCACCATACGGAGCCGCTACTACCACCCAAGGCAACCTCTATGAGTGAACGGAAACGACTTGGAATAATTCCCATGCTTCATAATTTTTCACATCAGACTTAACTCAACCGTCGGCCATCCCTGTGTATGAATGGGTCAGATGGCCCAACTCCCACTGCCGTTGTCTGAGCTCGTGGCACAAGGAGAGAAGGAGAGCCACGTGAAGGCCCCCAGAAGCCAGCCGTGGGCTGCCCAATGGTAAGTGTGAAAAGCTGGAAGCTTTCTGACTGCGCAAGAAATGGCGAAGTACTTTAGTTTTCATTAGAACGAATCCACTAAGATTTGTAGTTAATCCGTGTTAAATCCAGGAAATCCGGAAAATGTAGGGAGACAAAAGAAAAGGAAAAAAAAAAAAAAAGGCAATCCTCAGTAATTCTGGCATCCCAGATATTTACTTAAGTATTTGGTATAGGTTTCTCTGATGGGATTTTTTATTTTTTCTGATTTAACTCATTCTGTATAATAAGATTTACAAGATGGAGTACTACTGAAGTAGTATTTTTTTTTATTTTTGTTCAGCAACGTATCATGAACAATTTTTTTTTTTAATTTATTTGAGAGACAGAGAGAGTGCGAGTAGGAGCCGACGGAGGGGCAGAGGAAGAGAGAGAAGCAGACTCCCCGCTGAGCAGGGAGCCCACCAACCAATGGGGGCTTGATCCCAGGACCCCAGGATCGTGACCTGAGCTGAAGGCAGATGCTTCACTGACTGAGCCACCCGAGCGCCCCAGCATGAATTATTCCTTATGTCAACAAAAATTATTCCATAGTTTAAAAACATAACGGAGTGCTCACTTGGGCAGCACATATACTAAAAATGTAATGAGTACCTAGTATTCACAATGCGTCATAATTTACATTATCTTTTATCATTTTTATCCCATTTTTATGGGGACGTTTTCAATAAATTCCTAGATGTGGTGTTGGTGGAACGAGGAAGTGGTGCATGTTCAGACTCTGAGAGTCCAAACAAATTTTCCTGCCGAAGGGCTGGTTCACCACACCGGCCCATCAGCACTGCCGTGAGAAGGTTCCCTCCCCACCCTGTTAACAATACGGGCCCTCAGGATCCTCTCCTGCTTCCCCAGTTGGATGTAGAAGAATTCATCCCTTTGCTTTTGGATCTCTTCGGCAAGGAGCAGAGCAGATGTTTTCCTGGAGATTCTCACATCTCTTCATTCTCTTTATACAACCACGGGGTCAGGAGTCTTTCTCCCGAGAGTGGATGCTAATCTGCTAATTCCTGAGCTGGAATTTGGACTTGGTAATACGGACACGCTCAGAAGCATGAGCAGCTGCATTGACTCCTCCCTCCACCCCGGATCCCGCCCCTGCCCCAAATCCATAAGCTGAAACCCTAACGCTCAATGTCACTGCATTTGGACATGGGGCCTTTAGGGAGGTAATTAAGGTTAAATGCCCATATCAGCGTGGGGTTTATAAGGCTGTTGTCCTTACAAAAAGAGGAAAAGACTCCTTCTCTCCCTTCTATGAGGACGATGCAGAGAGAAGCTGGCCCCCACAAAGAGTGTTCCCAGCAAAAGTGTACCAACCCGGCACTTTGATCTTTGACTTCTGGGCCTCCAGAACTGTGAGAAAAGACATTCCTGCTGTTTAAGCCCCTCTGGGTGTGGCATCCTACTATGGCGGCCTGGGAAGTCTACTATAACCAGGGCTGGACTGGTCTCAGCTTCCCCGTGAGGCAAGTACAGGGGGGCCCTGGGAACCAGTGGTAGCGAGACGCAGCAAGGGGCCGGGGGTCCGTCCGTCCAGCGCTCTGCTGACTCCTGCATCCGCGATGAACCACAGCTCCGGAGAAAGCCACGAGCTGCTGCAAGTCAGCAACCAGGAAAAATGAAAGCGCACACACGGGCTGTGCCCCGCCGATGTGAAGTAAGCCTGCAGGCCAAATGCGCTCGAGAACCTCCCCTAGTGCTTTCACAGACGACGCGATAAGACCCTAGAAAAGTTGGCCCGGATGATGCTAATAGCAAAGGCAGGTAGCCCCCCAAATACAGAGTGTCCTTCCCAATTTGAACTCTTATGTCTGTATGCGATAAGATTTCATGAGATCCAAATAAATATTCTAAACCTTAATGTCCCAAGCCTGAGTCCCTGTAAACTTACATTAGACTTGGTAACATGTTAAAATCTTATGGGCACTCTAAAAGGCCAAACTCTCTTTCTTGCTCTCAATTCAAGGACTGCATTCAATGCTATATTTTATGAACTTGCATCGCACAAAAAAGAAAGTGCAATTCTTATTTTATATTTTATAATTCAAATTTGTTCCTTCTTTGGCCACTTCTGCCCAGCAATGGGTGGCTTTGCTGGAGATCATCAAGAACACATGACAATCAGTTAACCCCAGAGCTGGACCCCGGCCATTGGAGGCTCCCTACTCCCCACTCTGTCCTTGGGATGTGTGTGGGCTTGCCTTCCCCACTTTCAGAAGCTGCTCTAAGAATATAGCCTTGAGGTAGAAATGCGGTGTTGAGGTTATCCACACTGGGTATATGACCGAAACCGGTTAAGGCCCGTATGAACTTTTAAGATTCCGCCCAGTGGCTGTGGAAATCTACTTGTCGCGTAACCACCCAAGCTGAACCTTATAAATAAGTTCACTCACTTATTCAATCTGCCACCTACCAATCTAGAGTAGTATGCTTCTTTCTTCAGCCTCTCCTTGCCCTCTGAGTATGGAGACCAGTTTGCAAACCAACAGACTTTGATATCGGATGGCCAAAGTAAACTAACTGACGGACTCTGGTGTCACACAATCATCCAAGTCAATGAGCTACCTAGCATTCTCCTGTCACCATTGCTTTGATTTCGTCCTCCTCTCTAATTCAGTGATAAGCTCCTTTGGCCCTGAGGAGGTCTTTCTCCCTCCTGAGTCTTTCCTCCTCCCAATCCATAACCCATAAACTCTTATCCTTTCAACTGTCTTCTCATTCTGTTATGCCCAGACCCTCATGCTCTGTTGTCACAGAGACCTGTTTCTTTCTTCTCCCAGGTTAGCAGGTCCCGCCTACTTCAAAGTCCAGGATCTCCAAATCCCTTGCCTACTATGGGACTCAATAAATATTTGATTAGCTAGACTTGCATTGTCTAATATGGTAGCCTCTAGCAACACATGGCTATTTATATCTCAATAACATTAAAAGCCAGTTTATTAGTTGCACTATTCACATTTCAAGTGCTCAATGGCCACATGTGGCCAGGGGCTACGGTACTGGATAATCACAAATGTAGAAATGTACAATTTGTACATTGTACTTCTACATGTATTTCTACATGTATTTCTACATACAATGAAGAAATGTACAAATGTGCAAATGTAGAAAATCTTCATCATTGCAGAAAGTTCTATCGATCTATACCTAATAGTCTATTCCCTGATGTAATCTTTCCTCTGCAGCTTTATTCCTTGGCAGTAGGTCATGAAAAGGGGTCAGATCATAAATACATTTTGAAGGACGGACTGTCGGGATTACTAATAGGTATGCATGTGGTAGTAAGGCAAAGAGAGAAGAGTCCAGATGATTTCAGGGTTCTGTCTAAGTGACTGGCCATTAGCCAAGATATTGACACTGAGTAAAACCTATTTTGGGTGATGGAAGAGGACCTGACATGCAAACTTACAACCCAAAACACATCTATCTGTGACTCTTCTTCGCCGTTAAATTCTCGGCAGCTGAGACCAGCTCAAGTCAGAAGCTACACTCTGATATGAATTAGGCAATGTAAAGATTGATGACTTCTAAACACTGCTTATCACATCTTTTTTCCCCCTTTTCCTTTTCTTTAGGCAGGTCCATTTTTATCTTTTTCTTTAGAGTTGCTAGAAACTCCTAGAACTCGTTTCATCTTCCTTCAGCTTTAGCCAATGGCTTCCGCCCAGACTCTCAGACATTAACTTCCTTGACTCTCACACCAAACTAACAAACCTCACATGTGTGTGGCCACATCTAGAGTTATTTCCTTCCCTCATGTATCCGCCCTCTTCAAGACAGTGCCCCTCCCTGTTCTTGAGCCTATGTTCTAAAACACAAACATATTAGAGCAATAGACTGACTTTAGGCTTTACCTCATCATTGGGCATCACTTTCATAATTTTCCATTACGGTTGCACGCAAGTGAGTAAAGAAACTGGCCATTAGAATACCCCAGACATTACTGTCATATATACACATATACATATACATATATGCATACATACATGTACATATCCATACACATATGTATATGTAGACATATATAATACACACATACATTTATGCGTCCAATTTAGTGTTTTAACTTTGAATATAACTGAACATATGGAATTTTTATAAGCTTCCACTCACTCTACAGGTGATATGAGTAAGATTATGCTCTTGTGAAACTGCAGAAGCAACATAAACTTATTATTAATATTAGGTTGCAGGGAATGTGCAGATTCGTATAAATTAGTGACGTGAAAAACAACAGCGAACACCTCATTTGTGTAATCACTCTGGTCTCCAAAACGGCAATTCTGTATTTGCAGCTAGGATGTCGTGAATATCAAAACCCAATAATAAGGGGCGCCTGGGTGGCTCAGTGGGTTAAAGCCTCTGCCTTCGGCTCAGGTCATGATCCCAGGGTCCTAGGATCGAGCCCCACATCGGGCTCTCTGCTCAGCAGGGAGCCTGCTTCCTCCTTTCTCTCTGCCTGCTTCTCTGTAATCTCCATCTGTCAAATAAGTAAATAAAATCTTTAAAAAAAAAATAAAATAAAAGCTCCTCCTCGTAGCTCAGAGCTGCCAAGGGACATCAGCTGCCCCAGACCCGATCCAGCTGTGTGAAGGGTGAACTTGGCCAAGCGCCGAGTTCTTATCGCATATTAAAAAAAAAAAAAAAAAAAAAAAAAAAAAAAAACCAATAATAAGCAGAGAAACAGACACAGCATTGTTGTCTCCCAGATGCTCTCTTCACACATCAAAGTATATCCATCTTTATTTCTTCCTTTTACAGAGAAATTTAAAATTACAGCTTGTCCTAATGATATGCAGACTATAATAATTAATAGCTGTCAAAATTCAGTATAATTGGAGCAAAAGCTCAGTCTGTCTTGGTCTGTGTTCGATGCCCCACATCTAGCTCAGTCTCTACTATACAGCAGCCGTTAATAAATATTTGTTGAGGTAATATATGAACTGTTAGTGTAAAATCAATAATGGTCGCTTAGCAGAGCATGTAACATTAAGTAAAATGGGCTTGGCATTAGGAGCATTTCTCTGAGTGGTATTTGTTATGACACCTTTTAATTTCAACTCAGGAAAGCTGCTTTTTTGAAACCTGATGGGGACTACTATACGGCTTGGCCTCAGCCGAATGCCCAAGAAGGTAGATACCCTAGGGTTGCTGGCTCCTTGCGTCGGGGCATCAATCAGACAAGGATCTGAGGTTTTTGGGACTTGATGCTGGCAACTCACAACGTACAATCAGAATCTGGCAATATTTATGGAAAGCACCATGCAAGGAAGTTTTGAGTCATATTTAGAATATGCAACTACAAGGCAAAGCCAGGAGGTAGACACATGCCCAATCCTATCTGACAGTTCGGCGGGGAGGGATGAGCTGTTACTCACAGAATCAGAGACACGAGGTCACTTGTAGCTGTAGAGCAAGATATGATGACTGGGAGGAGAGACGTGGGATCTAAGAGTCAGAGTCTCGTGTCGAACACAAGGGGATGATTGTTCTACCTGTGCGCTCAGAGAAGTGGGAACGGTAGAAAGTTCAACACAACCAGCGAGTCAGGAAATCCACCTCGTGCTGCTGCGTGAGCCGTCAGTCGCTGGGGAGGGTGGGACCAACCTAAACATCACCACAGACTTAAGGCCCACCTGAATGTTATTCTTAGTGACATAAATTGTGTCTGGACATAAAGAGGAAGGCTCTGCAGAGACTACAGAGCAAGAAGGAAGAGGAGAGCTCATGCTTGGTGCAGACGCATCAACAGCCGAGTTCTAACTAAATGAGGTCAGTGAGGACAGGAGAGGGTCTTCTGGTGTCTCACGGTCCCATCCCCTAAAGCGTGATCTCAGGCATTTTCATTGACGCCATTATGACATTATATACGACATTAAGTCAACAACTTATCAATCTTAAGATGTATGAAAAGCTGGGACTTTTGGAAAAGGAGCCAGCAGGGGATGGTGAGTAGCTGTCCCTCCTGCCCCGGCCATGCTTAGAACCTGAAGGTGGAACCAGGGTGTGTACTGTGTCCCCCTCAAGCTGAGGTCAGATCCCAACGGGTAAGATGCTAATAGTGGGATCTCACCTGGCAGCGATCAGGGTGCCCAAACCCGAGTGATGGGAACAGCTGAGAGAAGAAAGTGGCTCGACCGGTGGACTTTGAAAAGGCAGAGGATTACTGGCAGAGAGAAAAGAATCAGAATTAATCTATAAAGTCAGGTGAGGGGGGCAGGAAAGGCAGCACTGGGGCTGGTGTTCAGGGAACATCGGGGACGAGCTGGAAACACTGAGAGGGAGGGCACTGGGGGTGGTTGCTCTGCTGTTGGGACTTAATAATGCTTTCATTTGCAAGTGACAGAAAATCCATCCCAAATGGCTTAAAGGAAAAGGGGAGCAACACTCACATTAAGAAGCATCCCGATTTCAAAAACATGAAAAGATTTTTAAGATCCCGGAAGACGTATGATCATTACAGTTCATCATGATAAAGGCACAGCCGGAGGAAGGTTCACGTTACAAAGGTAACAGGGAGGAGGAAGGGTTTGATGTTGTTCAATTGCTTAAAAAGACTGCAGAGAAGAAGAAATGCAGGTGTGGGATGATGAAAATGGAAATATTCAAATTAATGACTGTGGGTAACGTATAATGTTAAAGTAGTAACATATCTGGATGAAATTAATGATGATGACAAAAACAATATAAAGTTTGGGGGCGCATCATCACTGAGAATCAGGGGCCCACATCTGAAATCAATGACCATCCTAGCTCCTCAGACACAACAAGGCTGTTTTCACCAGCCCGTTCCAAGGGTTTGCTAAATAAGCCGGAGGGACATTTCTCCTTACGCCAGAGAAGGGAAGTCCGAGATTCTGCAATTACAGATCCATCACAGTAACAGTCAGCTGAAGGGAAACGGAAGCAGGCACAATACCTTAAATGTTGGCTCCCCCTGAATAAGAGGAAAAGTTCTAAAACATTCAATAATAAAAAGGCTCAGCAGTCGACTGACTATCGTTCTGGCTGGAACTTCAAAGAAGCGTGCTTAGCACGGCTCCCAGGACAGCGCTGGTCGCACACAGTGACTGCCCAGAACACACGGTCACTGCCAAATGCCCCAGCACTGGAGTCCCCCCCGCCCCCAATCCCCACAGCTTCGGCAGCCTCGCCACCATCTCCAACCCTGTGCCTTCGCAAGATGCTCAACGACAGTGTCCAAGCCTGCAGGTGAGAAGTGCCCCCCTCAGACATGCTCCCTAACAGACAATACTGGAAACAAAGATGCAGGTTTCCGTTTCATGTTCTACTACTTAATCACAGAGCGACATGACAAAAATCTGGCCACCCAAAAATAATCATGCTCAAAAGCCAGTCCGCAACGATTTTACTATCAGGAACGACCAACGCTGATGGTCACAATCTATGAAACAGGAAGTCCCCAAATGCTGGCCCCACGCTGGCGTCTAACATGGTCTCACTTCCTCGTACTCGAAGTGTCCATTCAAATTATGGCAATTTGCCCTACATATTGATTCCAGATACATATCTGCCACTTGACAATTTCTCAAGATGCCAGACCTCAACCACACGTTGTTTTGTTTTGTTTTTCCCAGAAGTACTATCAGTGGGCAGTCAGGGACAAAATCTTGCACTGTAAGGATCTGCACTCCTTAGAAAACATGTTTAACCCAACGAAGCAGGGAAACTGCCCATCAGTGTTTTAAATTTAATTCTAGAACAGAGCTTCAACTACTCCTACGCAACTTCAGTTGCTGTCACAGACTTAGAAATCTTCTAAATAAATGTCTCTACTAGCCTTATAGGAAAAAAAAATACAGAAAACAAAAACTGAATAGAGTCATAATAATTTTTGATAGTTACCAGGATATGTTGACATTTTTATGCACACATAAAAAATTTTGAAGTTTTAAGTGATATAGTTAGCTTACTACAATACACGCTTCAAGAAAAAGGTAAAGCTTTGATTAGAGAGTAAATCTAAATCATGGGTGTAAAGAGGTTTCATCGCACTGGTGAAGGTTACATAGCAAAGAGCCTCTCTTATATTTTGGAATATATATTTATTAAATACACGTTGGGAATTCAAATATGTTAGCATGTGATTGATAAGTAATTTTAAATAGATGAATGATTGGATATTATGAAAAAGTGACTATCAATCCCTAGCTCTGTGTTTTTTGTGGGTTTTTTGGCCAATTTGTTTCCTGTCTCACTAGTTTCTGTGAGTTAAGCATTTTTTGATGCCACATATAGATGGTAGCATATCATATTTTTCTTTCTCTATCTGACCTATTTCACTTAAATAATGTCTTTAAGTTTTATTCATGTTGTCAGAAATGACAGGATTCCCTTCTATCTCATGGCTGAATGTATTTTACACACACACACACACACACACACACACCACATTTTCTCCATCCACTCATCCAAGTATCCACTGATGGACACTTAAGTTGTTTGCATATCTTGGCTCCTGGAAGTTACGCTGCAATGAACATGGGAGTGATCTCTCCTCAAGATCCTACTTCCATTTTCTTTCAACATATACTCGTAAGCGGAATTGCTGGGTCATATGTTGGTTCTATTTTTCATCTTTGCAAAAACTTCCATAATGTTTTCCGTAGTGGCTGCACGAATTTACATTCCCAGCAACAGCACATACATGTTCCCTTTTCTCCACATCTTTGCCAACACTTGTTATCTCTTATCTTTTGATGATGGTCCTTCTAACAATGTGACGTTTGGGTTTGCATTTCTCTGATGACTAATGATACGGGCAGCACCTTTTCATGTACCTCTTGGCCATTTGTATGTCTGCTTTGAAAAAATGTGTATTCAGTTCTTCTGTCCATCAAATGACATTTTAAACTACAGAATGCATCAGATAAGGGGCATCTGTGTGGCTCAGTCGGTTACGTGTCTGCCTTCAGCTCAGGTCATGGTCCCAGGGTCCTGGGACTGAGCCCCACATCTGGTTTTCTGCTCAGTGGGGAGCCTGCTGCTCCCTCTCCCTTTGCCTCTTCCCTGTGCTCATGGTGTTTCTTGCTTGCTCTCTATCTCAAATAAATAAATAAAATCTTAAAAAAAAACAACAACACAAGAATCCATCAGACAAAAAGCCGATTCCAACCACACAGAAACACGAGTCAGCTTTTACTCTATGACTTGCCAAGTGAGTGTTACGCTTCCCTTATAGCGCTTTATTCATTTTACTGCAATTGTAAATAAAAATCTTCCGGTCCATCGAATAGAAAAAGGAATTACTACTAACTTCATTTTACAAGTGGACAACAATGATTCTTGGAAAAAATAAAAATAGCAAACCCAGTTTCTGAAGACAGAAGTCAACAGTGGTCGAGGATTTTCACCTGAATGTCTGACATTTTGTCATGTATTATTATTTTTTTTATTAACATACAATTATTATTTGTTTCAGGGGTACAGGTCATATATTATTTTGATTAGACCTCGGGATTCTCAGTGTTTGAATGTAACAGTTCTTTTACATTGCAAATCTGATTATAAAACAACACTCATGAGTTTCAGGAAAGGTTTTTTTGGGTAATTTGGCTGCGTCACTAAGATACTAATTACTTTTGAGATCTTAAAAAGAGGGAGCCTTGTTTCTAAGGCATCATGATGCCAACATCTTTTTTCTGTGTTGTGAAGTCCATCATCCCTTAGATCAAGCTTATTTTGAACTCTGAAGGCAATTTTCAACAAAGCTGACTGAAAAGAAACTTCTCTATGTTTCTACTTATTCTATATAATCATATCATATTTTAAATCTCAAATATGAGTAAATAGGTCTGTTTGTAATGATATCATATTCTCGATCTAAAAACAGTAATATTTATCATTTTCAAGTCCATTTGTATCATGTTTCTACTTAATCTTTTAAAATAATTTCTTTCACAATTTAATTATTATTCTAACTTTGAGGAAAAAGTCTCTTTCCAGCACTGGGCTTCCCACTTCCTACTTTCTTCTTTCTCCTTTTTCTAAATATTCACAACATCTCCCACAAGCAGCAGGCACCACTCTCTAATACACAAGTCGTTCCTTAACGAGAGGTCGAATATTTTAATATTTAGTTATAAAATTAGTCAATCATAAGAGTTCAGATATATAAATCAACTTAAAGAAAATAAGCATAACTCTTATACAAAGAAACTGAGGCTTTGTGTCCAGTCAGAAAAATAAAATTTCTGCCAATTAGGTAGGAAGCTCCTACTTTTTAACGTGTCAGTGTTTTGGTGTTGTTATGGATCTTTCTGGATGGAGAAGTCCACAAGTAAGCTGGATTATAATCTATTTTCTTAGGTCTCTATTTTGTTAACGAACTTTCATGATCTCTAAAAGATGAAATTTCAATTAATTAAAGATATTATTATTTTAAAAGAAGAAAAAAGTTTTAAAGATAGATCTAATAGAAGAACCTTAGTGGGGTGCCTGGGGGGCTCACTCAGTTAAGCCACCGACTCAGCTCAGGTCATGATCTTAGAGTTGGGCTCCCATGCTCAGCACAGAGTCTGCTTGAGATCCTGTCCATCTCTCTCGCTCTGCCCCTGTCCCTGCTCACTCCATAAATAAATAAATAAAATCTTTTTAAAAAGATGAAACAACAACCACAACAACAAAAACCTTAGCAACCTGCAGGGATTGTTAAAAGTATGATAAAAAACACCTGAGATTGAATCTTCTTTTATACCAAGGTTCAAGGGTCTTAAGAAAATAATACTCAAAGATATATCAACATGATATTTGATAAAAATCTCAATGATCTAAACACTGTTTAAGTATATAAATTTTGGTTAGAAAAACCCTATATTTACCTTTCTTACAATCAAGTATTTCTTAGGTGAAAAACGATAAAAAATGAAGAACTGTGTCATACCAGTCTTCACGGGTGTACAAAAGAATATTATCTATGAATGTATGGTTGTAACAAATCGGGAATCAGCTATGGCAGCATATTTAAAAATTTAAGTTACAACTGAACAAATATTTTTTACAAGACAACACAATAATATTAATTGTGTACTTCCTATGCAATCTTCTAGGCTTTTAAGCATCACTAACACAACTAATACAACTTTGTGTTGCACTTCTATTATTTTTCCCATTTTGCAGATAATGAAACAGGTCCAGAGAGCTGAACTTCCCCTAAGTAACAGGGGAAGAACTATTGCTTAAAGTCACACAGTCTGTGGTTCTCAATCACTATGTGCTGCTCATCTATAGAACATCTTTTAATGCCGATACCATTTTAGAAAATAATTCATTAATTTAAAAATATTTCACTGACCAAAATGCGGGCCAGGCTCAGTACTAGGCATTGAGTTTTGGATGCAAACGATAAATAGGAAGACGAAGAGGAGTCTTGGGGAAAATAATGAATTTCTATATAGAAGTTGGATCTAAAGTGTCCCTCTTTCTGTGGCAAATATACACAACGGAATATTACTCAGCCATAAAGAAGAGTGAGCCCTTGCCATTTGCAACAACGTGGATGGGCCTGGAGGGTCTAATGCTAAGTGAAATAAGTCAGAGAAACATAAATATCATAGGATTTCACTCACATGTAAAATTTAAGAAACAAAACAAATGAACAAAGGAAAAAGAGACCAAAATACCCAGACTCTTAAATACAGAGAACAAACTGGTGGTTGCCAGAGGGGAGGTGGGTGGAGGGATGGGTGAGACAGATAAAGGGGATTAACAGGTACAAGCTTCAGTTACAACATAAATAAGTCACAGAGGTGAAAGGTACAGAATAGACAATACAGATGAAGATCGTAATAACCTTGTTCGGTAACAGATATGACTATTCTTACGGGGGTAAGCATGGAGCAACGGACAGAATGGCTGAGCCATTGTGTTGTATACCTAAAACGAATGTAACACTGCATGTTAATTATACCCCAATAAAAAAAGAAAAAAAAAAACACAAAAATAAAATGTGGATTTGTTGTAAAACGGGGAAGTTGGTGAGTCGGGATGCCTTCAGAAGCCTTATTTTGGTGTCCAGTGCCAATGCCAATGACCAGCATGCATTCAGAGGCTATTTTAAGTGGCTCCATTTTGTCCTATCCTGACTAGCTCCCACTGCACCTGTGGTCACCTGTCCACTCCACAAGGCCCTCCTTGTGACTGGGGCCCTCCTGCCCTCACCAGAAGCTAGCTATGTTGTCTCCAAATCCATTCATTCGAGTTTAACTTGTGATTATATTATTTAATTAAACATATGTAAACTAAAAAGATACAAATTGCATCAAGAATAATTTTTTTTCTTTAACACTTCGTGAAACTCCTTTAGAGTAACCCATTTTTTTTTTTTTTTAAGATTTTATTTATTTGACAGACAGAGATCACAAGTAGGCAGAGAGGCAGGCAGAGAGAGAGGGAGAAGCAGGCTCCCTGTCGAGCAGAGAGCCTGATGCGGGGCTCGATCCCAGGACCCTGGAATCATGACCTGAGCTGAAGGCAGAGGCTTTAACCCACTGAGCCACCCAGGCGCCCTGAGAGTAACCCATTTTTTTAAAGATCTTATTTATTTATTAGAGAGAGAGAGAGAAAGCATGAGCAGGGGGGAGGGGCAGAGGGAAAAAGACATGCAGACTCCCTTCTGAGTGGGGAGCTTGATGTGGGCCTCAATCCCAGGACCAAAGGATCATGACCTGAGCCGAAGGCAGACACTTAACCTTAGACTGAGCCACCCAGGTGCCCCGCAGTAACCCATTTTAAAAAGCTATGGAATTAATTGTAGATGAGATGATTACAAAGGGCTAGGGAAAAATTATAAACACATAGAAGATTTCTTTCTTCAAAATGCTTCGCAGATGTCTTAGAGATTCCTTCCTTCTTTTAAAGAAATGGAAAGGGGAAATCCTGGAGGATGCAAGGACACTATGAGAATGTTTTCTTATCGCTCTGATGCGCAGACCCATATTTAAATCAATGATCCAGGTTCTATAAGGTTAGTGAACACTGGTACAATTAAATTGAAACCAAATGAATACAGCTTTAAATAGTTTTTTAAAAAATGATTCCCTATTTTAAATGATTTCTCTTTCCTGACTGTTCCCAATCTGTTGATTCAAAGAGTTTTTACCAACCAGTGTCTCAGTACTTATTTGTTGAATGAGTGAATGAATGAATGAATGAATGAGAGTAAGTCGTAAGTAAATTGATCATTCTTAACCCATCCTCTCTGTTACATGATTATTTAGTTGGTCTTTACATTGTATGAGCATTTGCTTTGCCTGGAATCATTTACTTACTGGATCAATTAGTCATTTATTAACTTAATTAAGAAACAAGAGGCTACTGAGACTTGTTGATGTCAGGAATTCCACCAAAGAAAACGATGCCGGATTTTGAAAGAACCTTTTGTTTTGCACGGGTTCCATCTCTGGTCCCTCGTGACTTTATGGCTGCTCGTGGCATTGCATGAGGCAATGCAGACTGAGAGCCTGCTTTTATGAAACAGTAAGTACTCTAAGCACGATGCTAAATTTAAATTATACAAGTGACTGAATTTCAATTTAGAATAACAAATCTACACATCATCTTATTGGAAAATCATTATCTAATTTCTGTGTACCATACATATAATTTGCACAAATGAGAAAAAAATGTCTCTCAATTAACTGTTAAAAAAAAAAACAACAAAACAAACAAAAAAAACCTCTCTAAACTTTGAACACAGGATTAAAATCCCATTGATATACTGAATGAATTAAACAAAACAGGGTGAAGATCATTAATCAAAAATTAATTTATAGGGATGCCTGGGTGGCTCAGTCAGGGAAGCGTCTGCCTTTGGCTCAGATGATGATCCCAAGGTCCTGGGATCGAGCCCGGTGTCGGACTCCCTACTCAGTGGGGAGCCTGCTTCTCCCTCTGCTTGCTGCTCCCCATACTTGGGCTCATTCTCTGTCTTTCTGACAAATAAATAAATAAAATCTTTAAAAAGAGTAATTATAGATTTTTATTTTTAAGAGTATACAATACTGAGTCATGCTTTAATCACTGGATAGGTAACTAGAGAAAACTGAAAATAAAGTATGGAATCTCGATCTTACATATTTGAATTTGTATCATACTGCTCAGATACATAAAGTCAAGTTGTTAGAGTCATGACATAATGACTTAGGAACAACCAACCTCAGATGGATGATGAGCTTTGTCTGAATATAAGAAAGTGCTTTTTACCTCACCAAGCTGTCTTTTCAACATGTACAGGGTCTAAAACCCAGGTCTCCAACAAACAGTTTTATATCCACCCCTCCACCAAAAAAAAAAAAAAAAAAAAAATTGTAGCTCATACTGGTCACCAAGAAATCCTCCATAAAATTTAAATTGACCACATGACTTGACATCATAGGCAAATTTGGAAAACTGGACTCTATAAAAATTAGAAAAATGTGGGAACTAAGACATTGAGGGATGGACTCACAAAGGGAGTTAAGTGGTCCTGGTCAACTCAATAACAGGAAAAACGCTGCTATCCACAGGCATATGTGACTCCTTTTTTTTTAATGGTGAAAAAAATTATATTTAGACTTAGCCAGCTGGACTCAGTTTAGATGATCCCAATTTTGTTGGCAACATCCAAAACATCATAGTCAGGGGCCAGTCGAACATGTGCCTTCTTCTCTCCATCAGGCTGATCAAGGTGTTGACCTTGGCCACATCAATGTCCTAGAGCTTCTTCACAGCCTGTCTGATCTGGTGCTTGTTGGCCTTGACATCCACAATGAATACAAGTGTGCTGTTCTTCTGTTTTCTTCATGGCCGACTCAGTAGTTGGGGAGAACTTGACGACGGCTAGTGATCAAGCTTGTTTCTCCTGGGGGTGCTCTTTTGAGGCTATTTGGGCTGCCTTCGGAGACGCAGAGTCTTGGGTTGTCGGAACACAGGTGCCCTGCAGATCTCTTTCTTGTGACCGTGGACGCCTTTCAGCACCGCTTTCTTGGCCTTCAAAGCCTTTGCTTTGGCTTTAGCTTTGGGAGGGGCAAGGGCCTCCTTCTTAGCTTTCAGCGCCATCTTCATAAACGGGATCGTATACGTGACTTCTGATATGTTTAATGCATTTTTGTTATGTGGAAGATAAAATGCACCTTTAAAAATGAAAACAGGTATACATGCCTTTGTTGGGATAGCTTGGTGAAATCTCAGTCTCACATCCCCAATTCTGGAGCCTTCTGGAACGAGGACATCCATTCTATACGTGGCAAAAAGTACGGAGGCATAGGAGCAGCCCTTGAGGAAGCAGCCCAAGGGAGAGCCAGGACTCTTCGCAGATAAATTTTATAAATGGGAGAGTAATGAGGCATATAGGAATTAAGTAACACTTTCAAGGTCAGACCCTGAGACTTTAATAGAGCAGAGAATGAAACCATAAGTTTTGGCTATTAGATACATACTGTAATGTCCAGAGCAAGCTCCCAGTCTTCCACTCTTGCACAATGAACCAAAAGGAAGTATCCGACACTATACAACCCTCGTTAAGTGCAATATGAAACACTTGCTTATCCAAGACATGAAATGATCCAAAAAAGAATTATTTCAAGAAGTAAATGGAAGACGAAATAAAGGTGCATTACTATTTCCAAATGACAGCTTGCTGTAAGATAAATGACAGCGTTCAAACGTGTTTTTCCTTTGCTTGCTTTTATTCCTGTACTTTGCAATGACCTTGTGAGTTTAATGTAGGGTATCAGAAATTACGAGTCCAGCGATCCTGGAATGACCAGGAGCAAGTCCATATAGGAAGTAGAGTCAACTCAAGACACTGCCCTATGTCACGTTCTCTTCTGCTTATCTGTGAATCTGAAATCACACATTTGGATTTGCAAAAGGAAGAGAATTCATCAACTGAACCATGTCTGGACAACTGTTCTTAACCTAGGATACAGAAGCTCTTTCTACTGGCTGTTAGTAAAGGCTCATAAAAGGCAACAGAAATGAGAGAAATGCACTTCCTAGAGCTATTATGCTCTGCCCCATTGCCCAAGCCAAAGCAATCCTATGCAAACAAGTAAACTGATTAAAAATCCTTTAGACCATTTCATTGCTGGAGGGTAGCTGTTCCGTACAAGTTATTTGGCTTATTAACGTCCCAACGATCTATGGGTCAAAGGACTACGGCAACTTTTTTGTAGAAGAAACAGAAGGAATGCTGACTTAGCTTTAATTCTCTGCCCAACTTGGCCAATTGCCGTTATAAAAGCTTCCAAAGTGAGAAATAAAGTAGACGACAATGACTTACTTGAGTGCTATTTGCGACATTTCATAATGGCAAATTTACTCACCTAACTTCAGACATCCTCGCTGCAAGAATAAACATATTTAGAATGTACTTTTGGTGCTAAAAATAAACAAACACAATGATCTTCAACATGGGTAAGGAAAATCTATTGTCTTTGTCTCTTTAGCCCTTCTCTCTGCTTTTGTTAACTGAACTTTGATTTTTCTGGAGGGAATTATCCATCTGAGGTTGTGTGAAATTCCCTGGGTTCACAATCAAGGGTTCCCACCGAAGGTAAGTGAAATAATGGCCCCCAAAAGGGTCCACGTTCCAATTCCCCTGAACTTGTGAGTATGTTACATTACATGGCAAAGGGATCCATGAAGATGGGTGTCAGGTTGCCCTTCATTGGTCAGATTATCCTGCATCACCTTGGTGAACCCAATATAATCACAAGGATCCTTATTAATGGAAGAGGGACACAGAAAAGTAAGAGTCAAAGAACAGATAGAACAATAGAAAAAGATGGAATGATGTGACTGCTGGCTCTGAGGATGTGAGGGGGCCACAAGGCATGGGATATGGGTAGCTTCTAGAAGTAGAAAAGGCAAGGAAATGGATTCTCTTCTAGGAGCCTCCAGAGCCAATGGAGCTCTATGAACACCTCCATTTTAGACTCCTGACTTCCAGAATTACAGAATATTTAATTGGTGTTGGTTTCAGCCATGAAATTTGTGGTAATTTGTTACAGCAGCCATAAGAAACTAAGATACCACATGCTTTTCTGGCCAATTGTGGGAATGTCTCTAATCTAACGGGCTCCTCTTGGGGTAAAAACAAGGATAGAAAACAGTTGAGTTTTATGCTCTCACTGGGGTCACTCTAAAGTCACTGTGTACTAGCCCCTGGTGCTTATTATATTCCTGGACTTCTCCTCGATCCTGACCTTCTTAAGCCCTGGCTTTTGGATGTTTCCTTTTCTTTTAGGGCATCTCATATAGTTCCAACAAATGCTTCCTTTCTTAAACTAAACCAGTGGTTCTTTGACTTGCAATCAATGATCCTGACACCTTTCATTCCGTCAGCTGCTTAACCTGGTTGTAGCAATACCATTGGTTGACAGTGCAATGGTGACTGTATTTTCCAAGGGCCAGACACTGTGCTAGGCACTGAGGCTCAAGAAGTCAACAAGAAAAGCAGTTTGTACACAAAGTGCTTACCATCTAGTAGCCAACATGGCAGATCCAATTCATATAAATAAAAGTCATATTCATACTAAGGAAAAACATGTCCTGATAAAAATGAAGGAATATCATCTAAGTGGCAGAAACCAAGACTGTAAGTTTCTCAAGACTCTTTTGGTCACTGTGAATATTTTAAGATCCATCCTCAAGAAGTGAGTCACTAAATCTCTCTTCAGGTAGGGCCTGTCCTTCCTCCGCCCCTTCCTTCTTACCTCCCTTCCTACTTTCCTTCCTTCCTTCTTTCCTTTCTCCAATTTCCTCATGCAGCCGGTGTTCACGGAGCCCCTATTTTATGCATGGAGCACAGGGACTAGTAGGCAGAGAAGCAAAGTCAAAAGATCTCGGGAGCCGGCAAGGTCAGCTCATCGGAAGGGAGATGGCAAGGTCAAGAGCCTGCCGGGGGAACACGACACTGAGTCCTACAGGACCTGCAGAAGTCAGGCTGAGGGAGGGGAGAGAGGAGGGAGCGCCATTCACGCGGACCATGTAGGCTGGTGTGGGACAGTCAGACAGCAAGTTTCTAAGCCGCCAAAGCAGTCAGCAGAGTAGAGCAAAGGCCCAAAGAAAGGGATCTTCGGATCTGACTGGAAAGAAAGGACGGTCCGGCCACAGAGGGTCTCGTGTCCACAGTTTTGAGCTTGCACTCTACAGATATCTTAAAGAAACTGGCGATGAATTAGAGGATCTTATACATGGGGTAATGACCTTCGAGGTCAGATTCTAATATTCTGAAAACCATATGCTAAAGGCAGCCCGAAGATTACACTGACAAAAGGCATGGGATTGCGGGAGAGCCCAGTTATAAGACTACCGCCGTCGAGGTGAAAGATGGGAGGCTGCAGGAGTCAACACCAAGAAACCCATTTTGATGAACACGGGTTTTCTCCAAAATGAATCAAAACTACTTGGTGATTTAAATAATTTATTAACAATCAGTTATTAAAATATTTCAATGAAAAACAATTACTCAAATGGTAAAGCGTTATCTATTCACTATATTAGAATAGCTCCATTATACGTGGTGGCTTTTACACAATTTTTTAATAACTAGAGGTGCGATAGAAGACAGAAACAAAAGCTTGAATTTTCCAAAAGACGCACCATGAAGCCAGAACTGGAAGATTCAATTTTGGGAAATCCCACAGCGCATACACCAGGCATTTTAACGATTTCCCTCCTATCATGGGAACTCAACTTATACATGATTTTTATTTTTCTATTACACTTACTTTGAATAACTAATAAATATTTACAGGTACTTCTGTATTCAACATGTCACAGGCTGGCTAAGGAATACATATCCCATAGGGAGAAAGACTGGAAAGCGTTACATAGGGATAATTACGCAAGTTAAAGAATAATAGTAGTAGTGGCCCAGAGCTCCTTGACGTTGAATGGGAAGCCTGGGGACGATTTAACTGACCCTCAGTTCAGACCAGGATGCTGTTGGGAGCCCCCTACAAGTCATGGAGGAAAGCTGTTTAGTTCTGTCACCCACGGACCGATATGCTATAAATTCTACTTCTCCTCTCCTCGTTTTTTCAAGTACGGTAACATAAAATCAAAACCTAGCCTGTATTTTGGGGCAACATTTGTTAGTCAGCTAGTAGCATGCACCAATGGTGAGAAGACCAAGAAACTGACCAGTCTCTAGCATGCAGTTGTGGCCAGGAGTGTGGTGTGTCACTGTAAGCCTAGCTCAGCACTAGGGCTGCCCTGCCATTCAACTCTGGAGTTTATCACCCACATTGTTTTCTGGGTGCTCACTACTCATGTAGTTTGTACTCCTGCAGCACTGGTTATCACGTGAAACCAAATGAAATCAGCATTGTAACAAGACTATATAAGCACATCTGAGAAGCACAGATGTAGAGGACTAGCATCCCCTAGAGTTGTACAGTGTACATCCTGTGCAGCTCTATATGGCAGCCCCCATATAACCACTATTTCAAAACTAGTTTAATGGCAGGAAAACCACTGGCTACACAATGTCTGCTAATTCCTTTAACTGCAGGTCTGAGAGTGTGTGTGTGCTGTGTCTGTGCCTTTGTCTGTTCATATACACACAACGAATTTCTCCAACTCTGCTTCCAAAAATGCAGAGCTTGTGCCTGAGCACCTCTGCCTCTAAGACAAAAGACTACCGAGTATATGCTACACTCAAGAGATGATTTAGAAGTAAGCCACAAATAAGAATTATATCCCCACTGCAAAGTGAGTCAGATGAATGCCCGTTTTTATCTTACTGTCTTTTGGTAAACCTCCAAGCTGTTTTTAGCCTCTCTTTATGTAATCCTGAAAATGGATTCCTAGAGGATGCAAATCAAGGCAGCCTGCCATAAAGTACCATTCTCCCTGAGTCTGCACTAGTTTCCCAGTGCCCAGGCACCGACGATCACTTTGGTAGGCGTCCCGAAGGCAGAGTGAAAGCAAGCTTACTTGGCAGATATCTGATAAACCACACTGTGCGTTCTGTTGACACAGTCTTTGTTGCTGTACCCCCACCTACTTCATTGTACATTCTTTGGATAATATTTGTCTAATTAAGAAAAGAGAAAAACGTATAACAGATACAGATATTGTACATAATAACCCACAGTTTTACTGGTCAATGAGAAGAACATTCCAAAAATGTTTCACTAAATTCTTAACCAAAATACAAAAATTCTAGATTGAAATTACAGATTCCTTTGTTTATATTAATAACCCAAAATGGAAGTGGACATGACTTGTCATACCAATTTTTTTTCTAATTACAGTACAAAGCATGAAAACCTCTTGCACGAAGCCCCACAAAACAACGAACTAGGTTTTCTATGGCCTCTTAGTCTATTGCCTTTCTAAAAGCAACTGTACTGTATTATACATGTACTATACTAAGTCACCGGCAGCGAGTGCCATCCAGAACCTCCCTTCTCAACCAGAATGTTAGTAAAGAGCCAGGAATCTGGGGTCCTAAGCATTTCCAAAGCTCATAGAACCAATGCGTGACTAAGCTACACCCAAACCCTGGCTGCTTGACTGGGCAACCAGGGTTCTCAGCAGCACACACCACCCTGCATTTGCAAACACACACCGTCTCCAGTTGATGGACGGAAACTACCTGCAATCATTTCTGAGCCAGAGATGAACCACTGAGACGGTCCCAAGAGGAACAGACGATTGCTAAAGGTCCTGATTCCCTCATCTTTGGGATCCTGCCTGGGTGCTTTCTCTGTCTGTCCAACATTCAGAGAATTCAGTGATAGAAAGCTGCAGGGAGTTATTCTGCCCAGATTTATGTTTCTGCAGGAAAGTGCTCACTCAGCTACCATAATAAAGTCAATTTCTCTTAAAGGGGAAGAAAGAACATTTTCTGTGCTTTCACTTTCACACATTACATAATGGATGCATTTCCCCTCTGAATAAAGTCAGTGGGTCTCAAACATCCATATGCAGCAGAGTCACAGGGGATCTTGGTAAAAATGTAGAATTCTGGGCAGCACACCAGAAAACCAGATTTATAAATTCTGGAGTTCCTTCAGGGATCCAGGCCTGGGTCACCGAAGGAATCACTTGCCCTGTACCTCGCTTCGAAAACCCAGACAGAAACTGCAGTGAGGCTGTCTCCACAGTGACTTTGTGGGGGCCAGTGGTGGTGCCCACAGAGCATCTTTCTGAAGGCTGACGTCAACGGATCCCAACAGTATGAAAAGTAAATGACATGGGTAACACGCTTATATTTATAATGAACTATAATAACAGCATATCAAGAGAAGACCGCCCTGTCATATTTATGACTGCAAAACTAAATCCTTAAAGGATCTCACTTTAATAGGGTCTCTGAACAATCACACAATGTACTTCAAGTATACGTTACACAGAAATATTAAAATACCATGAAGCGTAGCATTCTTTTAAAACTTAAAGTGAAAATTTATTTTACTAATCATTTCACAAGGTATCTATTTGCCATAGCACTGAAGTAGATACGTAATTCTCTAGAATCTGAAATCTATTAATAAAAATTTAAAAACTAAATGAGATGGTACCTAGAGATACAGCACACGAACAGCATCTATGTGTCAATTCACACAGAAGTAAAATACATGCCCCAGGATAAGGCATTCGGTTGAAATCATTGCCTCATAAATGATTGATGATTATATTTTCAAATTCCAGTAATAAGATGATTTGGCCATTCATAAATATGTATAATTTCTCTGTACCAACACTGTCGACACATAATTTGTTTTCCAACCCCACTGATTTTCTCCAGGCAGATGTATCATTTCCCAATTATGAAATTAAACATTCGATTTGAAAATACGTTGGCAGTCTAATTCCAGGTTTAATAACTTTCTGTATATTTTTAGGACTCTATTCTGTTAGAACTCGGGGGAAAACGATGAAATTCTAAATAGCTAAAAACTTTAAAGAATGTTATCGGCCTGCAGGAACTGTTCAAGCAAACTACCACCACAGGTTAAATTGTTCAGAACACGCTGCCCTTTCAGAGTTGACGAAGTCTTTGGAGAGGAGAAGCCACAGTGCCAAGTTAGGCAGGAAGAAACAGAGCCTGCTTGGTGTTACGGAGCTCCTCACAGCGGCATCCAGACTTAGGGAGGCAGAGATGCACTGAATCCTCATCTCCATATTCTTCAAAGCAGAGAACTCGTATTTGTGGAATGTGAGTACAACCTATTATTCTAATCTTAATCCAAATGCTTGGTAATGAACTAATACTACATGAAATAAAACATAACTGGAATATACGAGGATCTTGAAATCCCAGGGAAGACTCAGGTTTAGTGGGTCAGGTGTTTTGCAAATAAATAAATAAATAAGAAAAAGACTGCTCGATATGGTAGACGCACATTTTTAATTCGGTTGAATATTTCCCAATAATCAAGGAACTACTTGTGTGTGCGCTGTGACCCACAGGGAGTGGGAAGAAAGTGACAAGTTCTTCTTGGACCATGCTGCATCCCTTCCCCAAAGCCAACTGGCGGGCCATGGGCACCTGCCACACACACAGCCTGACCCAGGATTAGGCATCTGGGGGCTACCCAGATCTTTCTCCGGTAGCCGCAGCTCTAAGACTGCAGAGCCTGAGAGGAATGATTGCTTGAATCTCCCGTCATGTAGACCAGAGAGGCGGAAAAATGAGGGGAGACAGAGAGAGAGAAAGAATAAGAAAGAGACAGAGAGAGAGAGAACACGGCAAGCGCCCAAAAAGGAGCAGAGAGGTGACTAGTTTCATTTGTCTCCCGACAAAGTCACATTCCTCCTCTTGGATAAGGAGAGACCCAGCTGTCTCCTCACAAAACAAAACAAGAACCTATTCTTTTCTTAAACGTGTATGAGCTGGATTCTAATCAAATATCCCTACTAATAAACTCAAAATTATGATTATAAAATCACTACGATATATGTACGTATGAAAATCACATGGATATGTAATTAAAAGCTTTACAATATAAAAAGGAAAGGGAGTCTCAACTTCTTTTCATCTTGAAAGTGACTACATTTTTCATACATCCATGTTTTTAGCATTATTTTTTAGAATTCACATAAACTTTAAAAATAATCTCATTAGCAAAGGACAACAGAAAACAGAAAACGCAAATCAGCAATGCAATTTAAAAAAGAGTAGAGTTAAAATACTTAAAACAACACCATTTAAAGAAAACCAGCATTAATATGTGGAGAGAGATATATATATATCTCTCTCCACATATTAATGCTGGATATGTGCGTGTGTGTGTGTGTGTGTGTGTGTGCATACATATATATATATATATATATATATATCTCTGATAATGTTTACAACTACACACAAACTTCTATAGCTACTTTGTAACATACGGTCTTCAATTAGTATCTTTTCCTGACCCCCTTCTATATTAGTAATCCCCTGAAGCTGTGTCACTGCAATGACTCAATCATATCTAATTGGCTGACGTATTGTAATTACCTACACCATCTGCTTTATTTAATATTTAAATTGTCTCCAATTTTCCACTATTAGAAGAGGGTGCTACAGAAACCTTTGTTGTCTTATCTACTTTCTTAAATAAATTCTTTGAGATGGGATTACTGCCTCAAGCCATGTACCATTTCAGGGCTTTTGAGACATACTGAAAATTTTCACTTCAGGCAGGCCGTTGGATTACAGGCTCAGGAGGCCTATCAGAATGCCAGGCTGGGTCCCAGGGCTTTTTGGTCAAGTCTGCTGATCTGGAGAACAAATTGTTACGTTATACTTTAATTACGAGGGCAAATGAACATTTTCTTGAACATATTTATTTCTTATTTTATAATTTGCTCATTCACGGTCCTTCCCCATTTTTCTACCATCATGACAGTCGTTTTCTTCTAGAGCGTTCCTTATATTGGAGAAAGATGAACTTTCTAACTAGTTATGTATCAAGTTATTTTTTTTTCTATCTGTCACAGACAGTGTATTTCACAATGATTTTGCTATTTAGAAATTTGAAGTTTGTTTGATTAGTTAGTTGTTGTTTTTTTTTTTTTCTTTTGGTGGGCGGCAAAGCAAGGTTTATTGAGCGATAGCAAAGTATTAGTACAAAACTCTGGACAAGGAAGGGACCTGAGAGGGTTGCCCTAGAAATCTGAAATAAGATAAATTTAAAATAAAATAATTTTTTAAAATTTTTTAATCTTTATTTTTTTGTGATTTCTACATTTCATTTTCTAATGTTCTCTTAACTATTTCTAAAGTATTATTTTTTGACTTAAGATTGTATCTCTACTGAATTCATTTTGATAAAGAATATAAAGTCAAGTGGTAAGCTTTTTGTCTCAGCTTTCTGGTGGTAGAATTAACAATAATAATAATAATAATAAAATAATAATAACATAAAATTTAGATAAGAGTTCTTGACTTGGGGTTCAAGGGCTTACACTAAACTCTGAATATTTTAAATCGCCTCTGAAAAGCTGTATACCTATGCATTTGTAAATTTTACTAAGAAGTCTCAAACTTACATAAAATTCTCAAAGATGTATATAAACTACATGGTAAAGAAATTTGTCTGAAAGAGTAAAATATAGATGAAACACACAGTGGTTCTTTTCTTTTAAAAGGTGGTAAAGTCCTTTTAATTTCCAAAGAACAGATACAGTTGTCTGATCTTTTGGCCACTGAATCCTTTGGTTAGATGAAATGTTACACAAAGCTCAACAGATAACAGCAAAGGGCTGTAAGACCAGGAATCGGAGCACCTAGAAATCAGCAGAATTTTAAAACATTTTATTCGAATATGGTTCTAGGGCGTAAAATACGTGTCATGAATTCATCTTCTACCTCTTTCAATAGACGTTCTCAGAATGATTGATCATAACTCAAGTTCGCCACGGCCTCAGAATCTTAAATAAATTAGGTAGTGGGCCAGCTGAGGAAGACGCACCCTTGCCTCAATGAGTTGACTATGAGATGACCCCAGTCCTCATCCTCTATCAGACTCTGGCATGAACGCCAAGTTGGGAGTAAGAGTATCACAGAGGGAGCTTCTGAGAACCCAGACTGCCCACCATGAAATCGACCTCCAAGAGCAGCGTCAGCCACCGAGCACCGCCCCCTTTTTCTCGAAAGTCTGCTAGAGTTCACGCCCCCATTTTAGAATGTCACAGGAAAAACAATGCATCCCCATGTACATTTGAATACGTCTGCAAGCCCACACAAATACAGTGATTTCTTTCAAGCAGTAAAATTCCGTTCTTTTTAAGGTTCATATTTTGTGCACTACCAATATTACTCAAAACAGTTAGTTTTTTCCTAAGGAACAGCATAGCCATGTGACTTAGAAACTCTTGCAATGCAGAATTACTTATACCAAGTGCAGCCTTGGCCCCAGGTGCTATTTAAGGACCGAGCTCTGACAATATTGTTTAGCTTTATGGCTAGTTTTCACACATGAGGACCTAAATAAAGGACCAGAGGAAAAACGTACAAATTCATACCCATCAATTTTAAAAGGAAATCATTATGGAGAAGCCATTAAATTCTTTTTTTTTTTTTAATACCACGAGAACAAACAATAGGGTTGATCCGTACACACTATCTTTTCAGTTTTGCATTTGTTGTTCTAAACAATTTGCTAGAGGAGATAAAATACCGAATATGTTGTCAAGCAAGAAGAGATAGTACATTAACCTACAGGATTGAAACTGGTTATCAAAATTACTGAGCAGAAGGAAATTTAAGTATTAGTTTAAAAAACAACAACTGAGTAAACCTTAATGATACTGTGTCATTTATTATTCAATAAAGACACAGAACAACTTATTGGAATATATTTCAAGTCTAAATCAATTTGCTCCTTTGTAGACAGAGAACAAAACAACACTGGTTTTGCCTGAATCACTGGTTTATATGTTGGCCATATTGATGAGCAATCGTTTATATTGTCACTTGCGAAATGGAAATAATATATAACTAGTCTTGATTGAAGGAATGTATTCACTCTTTCAGCTGTAGAATACTGATCCATTTTACCTCACACTCTTTTCCTGAATATAGAAGAGACAGTGCCTAATAACGACTTCAAATGCTGGCACTTTTCTTTTTTTTTTTTTTTTTAAAGATTTTATTTATTTATTTGACAGACAGAGATCACAAGCAGGCAGAGAGGAAGGCAGAGAGAGAGGAGGAAGCAGGCTCCCTGTGGAACAGAGAGCCCGATGTGGGGCTCGATCCCAGGACCCTGGGATCATGACCTGAACTGAAGGCAGAGGCTTTAACCCACTGAGCCACTCAGGCGCCAAATGCTGGCACTTTTCTGACTACAACATTGTTTCGCTGGAAACGCAGTCACCAGCACCTCACTTCTTTTTTGTTAAGCTTTTCTTTTTAAGCTTTTATTTATTTATTTGAGAGAGTGAGCGAGAGAGAAAGCGCACAAGCAGGGGAGCAGCAGAAGGAGAAGGAGAAGCAGGCTCGCCGCTGAGCAGGGAGCCTGCTGTGGGGCTCGATCCCAGGAGCCCGGATCATGACCTGAGCCGAAGGCAGACGCTTAACTGACTGAACCACCCAAGCACCTCTACCAGTACGTCACTTCTTACACCCAAATCCATTCCAGCTCGCCTTCTGCCATTTAAAATGCACATCTTGTCTGACTATTAGGTAGTAAGTAGTCAGAAAGGGCTTATACCAAAGACAGCAAAAGAAAGAACACGATGAGGACACGTGTGAGTACCAAACACCACTTTAAAGGGTGGAGAAAGTGTCATTTTCACCACACTGTCTTTTTAGGAATTATTCCACCATTTTCACTTCACATGAGAAAAGAGAAGAGAAATTTGGTGGGAAATCAGAAGAGGAAAAAAGATACGTATCCTAAATCCTTAGCAAACAGGAAGGAACTTGGACATTTGCACTGGAGAAAATGGAACACAAAATTCTCCTGTGCCATGTCTTAGCTGTAGGACCTTGGAGAAGTCATGTAACTTAAACATCCATTTCCTCATCTGTAAAACTGAGAGGACACGAAGTAGTTTCCTGAGATGAGATGGGATGAGATGAGATCAACCGCACGGGAGGGTTTAGATCGTCACACCGGTGAGCTCTCGATAGCCGTTGTGAGGGTCCCCCACTGCACCTTCCCCGGCTCTCTTCCCCTCTGATATCACTCTCTCGTGGAAAATATGGCCCCATGGAAGATTCGTAGCTTGTGATATTTTACTTAATGGGTGGCTATGGATAGTACCACAAGCAGAGCTTGGCCTTTTCCATTCCTACAGAATGTCACGAGGGCTTTGAGTTGTTCTCCTGTCAGACGCCCTGGTTTCCAGAAGGGACTAGGGATGGCGCGTGCGTCTGAAGCCTTTGTGTGTTGAGTAGGAGACCCCAAAAGTTATATCAACCTGGAACATCTGTAGATAGGGGCTTTGCATATATTCTTTTAAAGATCCATTTATTTATTTTGAGAGAGAGAGAGAGAGAGAGAGAGAGCGTGCAGGGGGAGGGGCAGAAAGAGAGGGAGAGAGAATCGCAAGCCGACTCCTCACTGAGCACGGACCCCTACGTCATGACCCTGAGATCGTGATCTGAGCCAAAATCAAGAGTTGGACACTGAACCGACTGGGCCATCCAGGTGCCCCAGGTCGTTGCATGTATATTGAAGTTTGGATGAAGTCATGCTAGATTGGGGTGTGAGCGAATCCAATGACCGGTGTCCTTCATCAGAGGAAAATCTAGACACAGACACACAGAGAGAAGAAAGCCGTGTGATGATGGAGGCAGAGACTGCAAGATGCTGCCAGGGGCCAGGGAATGCCAAGGATTACCCACAACCAGCTGAAGCAGGAAAGGTCAAGGAAGGGGTCTCCGCAGAGCCTTGGGAGGGACAATGTCTGGCCCTTTTGACACGTTCATTGAGGACTTGTCGCCTATAGAACTGAGAGAGATTCCATTTCTATTGCTTTAAGCTGTTCCATTAGTGGGAGGACTTGATACAGACATCTTAGGAAGCAAAGACACCGGGGCAGTGGGAAAGGCCCCCACAGCTCTTGCTGTGGTCATAAGGATGCAAGGCAGAGCACAGAGGGGAAAACATCCCCCTCTTCAGCCAGCTAGCAAGAAAAAGGTGGTTGAAAACACTAGGACTCAAAATCGTCACCTTCCGTTCTCCCGACAATGTATTCTAGAGAATATTTTCTGCTCATTTAATTCCTAATCCTAAGCCTCTGCTAAACATGCAAATGCTTCTGCAGAAACAGAGTTGGGGAGAAGGAACAGATGCGGTCTGGGAGACCCTAAAACGGCTAGCATAATTCGAACACATACTATGTGAGAGGCTTGTTCATGTATCACTTTTATCCACAGAATCAGAAATGTAATATCCAAAATCCCCATCATTTCCTAGATGGGAAAACTGTGATTTAGAAAGATTAGTTAACGTACTCCACTTCACTAACAGCTGAGGAGTGAGTGAACTGAGACTTCCCACAAAATATACCTGATTGTGGCTATGACGTGACACTTTATCATGGAGATGATCCCAAGGTAATCATGTAGGAAAAAAAAAAATTCATGTGCCTTTAAAAAGTCGGGGTTGGGAGGCATAATCTTGAATACCAGAAGATAGAAATTTTTTATTTTTAAACATTTTGTAGTTTTAAGTCCTTAATGATAATGGTCATGATAATTGAATAATTAAGAACTAGAAGGCATTTCATAATAAAAAATTAGGTAGGTTATATTACTAGCCATTAGTGCTTCTAATAAAAACAGTATATAAAATCTACATTGTCAAAAAGGATAATCCAGGGATGATTACTGGTTAAAAAGCATTCCTCTTCATTAAGTAAGTCTCAATAAATATGTAACACTCATGACACATATAGGTGTGCTATAATTTTATTTCAAACACTTAATTGTATAAGCACATCTTTACTTTCAATTACTCTGTTTTAATATACTCAATGAATTGTTTAAATAAATTACGATAATTGACCTTCACATGAGCAAAGAGTCAAGAAACATCTCTTGGCATGTGAATTTGCCTCTCAGCTACACATGAATCACCTCTCTTTTCAATAACAGAGCTTTTGTACACAATTATTTTAACAATAGCCATCTATCATTAATCCAAAGATGGCATTTTGCCCATAACTAGACACTCAGTTCATTGACTATTGATTACAAAACACTTCTTGAGTCAAGTTTACCTTGGCATTTCATATGTCAATGTTCAAAACACTGAATTTGCGAGATGCCCTGTTTATATTCCTAGTTCCCATTCATTTGATTCTCTTCGGTTAATGAGATTAACTTGGTTCATGCTTCCAGCCCTGGATCAAGTTCTGAGACAAGGAAAATGGAGCTGGTTGCCTGGGTAGGCCTGGGTCAAAGCTTCACTGCTGAATCTGAGACAGGACTAACTACAAAAACCGAGGAAGGACAGGCTTCTCTCACACGTCTTGGGGACTCTGCATGAAATACAGAACTCCACGCTTGGTAAGAAGAAACAACAGACGCCCTCTACAGCAAAAGGATCCCGCATCCAATTTTTTCATTCCAGTTCTCAAACGTGACTTGTGCCAGAATTCACCTTAAAACCTTGGTAAAAAAAAAACAGGCCCTGGCTTTCTCAATGACCTCAGGCTCTTGCGCACTCTTTATTAGGTCTCCCAGAGGATTCTGATTCTGATGTACCTAAGGATTTGAGAACTACTGGTCCACACCATAAATGTAAGTTTCAGCACCTAATATCTGGTTTTAAGGAGGTCCCAGAATAAAAGAATTTCAGAGTTCAATAATCTTAATGGTGGTTACTTGCACTATTTTAACCAACCGTCAATCAAATGTAGCTTTTAACTTTGGAATCAAACTCTCCAGGCCCAGGGGTGGCTCAATCAGTTAAGCATCTGATTCCTGGTTTCAGATCATGTCATGATCTCAGGGTTGTGGGACCGAGCCCCACATTGGGCTCCGCACTCAGTGGGGAGATGGCTTGAGGTTTCTCTCTCCTTCTGCCCCTGCACTCGCGGGCCCTCTCTCTCTCTCAAATAAGCAAATCTTAAAAACAAACAAACAAACAAAAACTCCAGACCCAAGAATGTGAATGGTCAGTGAATCCTCCAGGTGATTCTGAGCAGCAACCCCAGCCCCAAGGGATCAAAGTCAACATCAATAGAGTTAAGTCATGTTGACAGGAAGTAACCTTAATGGGAATGGCACTCCATCTGTGGCCTTCCTTCCAAAACCCATAACCTCAGTTGAATTATGATAAAAACATACCTGGCTGGCACTCCTTAAAACTGTCACGGTCATCAATGGTCATCAAAAATAAGGAAAGTCAGAGAAACCACACTACCAAGAGGAGACGAGAGACAGAAATACTATATGTAATATGATATCCTGGATGGGACCCCAAAACATAAACACAACATTAGGAAAAAACGGAAGGAAACTAAATAAACAATGGACTTTAGTTAGTAATAATGTACCGATATTGGTTCATTGACTGTGACAAATGAAATATAAGAATGTAAGATGTTAATAACAGGGAAAATTGAGTGCAAAACACATGGAAACTCTCTGTACTGTTTCCTCACAGTTCTGTAAATCTAGAAGTGTTCTAAAATAAGAAAGTTTCCTTTAAAAAAAGGCTAAAAAATAAAAAATCAGTCAAAGCAAAAAATTTGACTTTTTTGGATACATCCTTTAATCTCTTTTTTAAGCTTACAATATGATATACACTGAATCTCCCATCTTTTCATGGAAAGGCCCTTTTGAAGTCTGGACCTCAGATCAGATGGCAACATCACTGGGGTGTCTGGGTGGGCCAGTCAGTTAAGCATCTGACTCTTGACTTTGGCTCAGGTCATGAGCTCAGGGTTGGAGATGGAACACTGCATCAGGCTCCACGTTCAGTGGGGGCACCTGCTGGAGGTTCTCTCCCTCCCCCTCCCTCTGCCCCTCCCCCACCTCCAGAATAAAAAAATAAATCTTACAAAAAATAAAAAAGAAATAAAAGGCAACGTCATCTTCATGCATGGTCCGTGTTGTAAGGTACATCTTCTGTGAGCTCACATTTTAGTTAATTGTAAGAGGTGTGGGAAATTAAACATCAAAACTGTGAAACAGATTGAGTGCAGACCAATTCTGGACTTCTATGATTTTTATTTTATTTTTTTTTTTACCATACTTTTTATTGCCTTACACCCTAATCCAACAGCTATCTTTGTATTCTCACCTTCCAGCATTTACGGTAGCTCTCCCAGAAACAATGGCTTCCACTTTGCCTTCCTGTTCCATTGGTTTATATGCTGTTTAGCTAAATTACCTACTCATGGTAACCCAACAGGACAAACAAGCCCTCAGGGGAGAATGCTATGCAGCTTCCCCGAGACCCAGCACCTGGAAAGTGCTGACATTAGTCCATATATAATATGGGTTATAACTTCAGTTATGAGTTGGTAAGACCCGACGAGTCACGTAGATGGAGGTCGGCTATTATCACAGCTTCTCCTGGACTTAAAATATCTTCCTTGGTTATATGAGGAATCACCACTTGTTGATGTTTCAATATCAAAT